>NW_009648793.1:583668-825246 GCF_000708025.1 Charadrius vociferus
TGACCTGCCTTTCACAAACCCATGCTGACTGGGCGTGATCACCCTGTTCTTCTGCACATGCTCTGTAATGGCACTGAGGATGATCTGTTCCATAATCTTCCCAGGCACCGAGGTCAAGCTGACTGGCCTGTAGTTCCCTGGATCCTCCTTCCGGCCCTTCTTGTGGATGGGTGTCACATTTGCCAACTTCCAGTCAGCTGGGACCTCCCCGGTTAGCCAGGACTGCTCATAAATGATGCAAAGTGGCCTGGTGAGCACTTCCGCCAGCTCCTTCAGTACCCTCGGGTGGATCACATCTGGTCTCATACATTTGTGTATCTCCAGGTACTGAAGCAGGTCCCTCACCATTTCCCCTTGGATTACAGGGGTTTCATTCTGCTCCCCATCCCTGTCTTCTAGCTCAGGGGTCTGGGTACTCAGGGAACAACTGGACCTACTGCCAAAGACTGAGGCAAAGACAGCATTAAGTACCTCAGCCTTTTCCTCATCCTTGGTCACTATGTTACTGGCCCCATCTACTAGAGGACAGAGATTATCCTTAGTCCTCTTTTTGTTGCTGATATATTTATAGAAACTTTTTTTTGTTGGCCTTGACAACAGAAGCCAGGTTTAGCTCTAGCTGGGCTTTGGCCCTCCTGAATTATATTATACTGTTAACCAACACTGTAACCAATACTGTTATACTCCTGCTAAAAATAGGGTTTTAATTTCAAAATGGCAAACATGCAAAAATTAAAAGCACTGGTTAGGCAATTAAATAATATTTTAGCTGAAAAAGACCTAACCCCTTCTGTAAGACATAAGGACAAAAACCTTTTGAAAATTGTGCACCCAGTTGAGAAATGAGGAGGAATTACTCCAGGAGAAAAATCCCCAGACAAAAATAGAGAAATGGTCAAAATTAGGAATGGTATTGGCACTCTGAAGAGAACAAACAATGAAAAGGGAAATGGATTAATCAGCAACAAAAGCATCATAGTACTTTTTAGGTATGAAGATGGCAGGGGAATGGGGGTCGGGA
Source organism: Charadrius vociferus (assembly GCF_000708025.1). Lineage (NCBI taxonomy): Eukaryota > Metazoa > Chordata > Aves > Charadriiformes > Charadriidae > Charadrius > Charadrius vociferus. Next base: position 584,690 of record NW_009648793.1, read on the forward strand.
GTAATATAAGAAAAAAGGACAGGGTATAGATTAAACATAATCAAGATGTAGATCCTAAACTAAACTGAAGCAGAATGCTAGTGGGAAGAAAAGTGAGCATAAACTGAAAGTGAATTTATTTAAGATATAGTTGGGAAAATTTCCTAGGTACCACACTACTAAAGTTTTGAAATAATGTTTAGAGGTTACTAACCTCTGAAGGCAAGTCTAGAAATGTTACTGCTTTTCAGGAAGGAGCTAGAAAGTTTTAAAAAGTGATCATGTGGTAGCAGTTCGCAGTAGTAGTAAATAGACCTTTGTTACCCTTTTTCCTAATTACAGAATCACAGAATCACAGAATGGTCAGGGTTGGAAGGGACCTCTGGAGATCATCTAGTCCAACCCCCTGCCAGAGCAGGGTCACCTAAAACAGGTTGCACAGGACAGCGTCCAGGCGGGTTTTGAACGTCTCCAGAGTGGGAGACTCCACAACCTCTCTGGGCAGCCTGTGCCAGTGCTCTGCCACCCTCAAAGTAAAGAAGTCCCTCCTCATGTTAAGATGGAACTTCCTATGCTCAAGTTTGTGCCCATTACCTCTTGTCCTATCACTGGGCGCCACTGAAAAAAGACTGTTCCCATCCCCCTGTCACCCTCCCTTTAAGTTTTTGTAAGTATTAATAAGATCCCCCCTTAAGCTTCTTTTCTCTAGGCTAAAGAGACCCAAGTCCCTCAGCCTTTCCTCATATGAGAGATGTTCTAATCCCCTAATCATCTTTGTAGCCTTTTGCTGGACCCTCTCCAGAAGATCCCTGTCTTTCTTGAACTGGGATGCCCAGAACTGGACACAGTACTCCAGATGCGGCCTCACCAGGGCAGAATAGAAGAGGAGGATGACCTCCCTCGACCTGCTGGCCACACTCTTCTTGATGCACCCCGGGATGTCATTCACCTTCGTGGCCGCCAGAGCACATTGCTGGCTCATGGTCATCCTGTTGTCCACCAGGACTCCCAGGTCCCTTTCCACAGAGCTGCTCTCCAGGAGGCCAGCCCCCAACCTGTACTGGTGCATGGGGTTATTCCTCCCCAGGTGCAGTACCCTGCACTTGCCCTTGCTGAACTTCATAAGGTTTCTGCCCAACTCTCCAGTCTGTCCAGGTCTCGCTGTAAGGCAGCACAGCCTTCTGGTGTGTCAGCCACCCCTCCCAGTTCTGTGTCATCAGCAAACTTGCTGATGGTACACTCTATCCCTTCATCCAGGTCATTGATGAATATGTTGAACAAGACTGGACCCAGTACTGATCCCTGAGGGACACCACTTGTTACTAACCTCCAACTAGACTCTGCACCACCAACCACAACCCTCTGAGCTCTATCTGTAAGCCAGTTCTCAATCCACCTCACTGTCCATTCATCTAACCCACACTTCCTAAGCTTGCCTGTGAGGATGATGTGGGAGACAGTGTCGAAAGCCTTGCTGAAGTCAAGCTAGACAACATCCACTGCCCTCCCCTCATCCACCCATCCAGTCACGCCATCATAGAATGCTATCAGATTAGTCAGACATGACTTCCCCTTGGTGAATCTGTGTTGACTACTTCTGATAACCTTCTTTTCTTCCAGGCGCTTTGAGATGACACCCAGAGTGTCCCTAAGGTGAGAAACCATCATTAGATAAACCATCTGATTTTTATAGCCAGAAATATTTCTTTACATTCAGAGGCAGCATTACTATGAAAATTTAGATATTTCTATGATATTGTATATTGCTTATATTCTATATATCATGCAAATGATATCATCAAGCAATATTTTCTAATAGAAAATTGTCTGAACCAGGACTCAGAATATCTTTATTGCGTTCTTGACTTGTAACCTTTTACTGCAACTTTATACTCTGTAAAGTGAAGGCAACAGTTGCTCCTATCGGTAACATCTATGTACTTACACTTTCCATTTGAGATTAGAATGATATTATTAGTGTTATTTTTGCATTTACTTAATTTATTTTGCTTTTGAAGGACATGTATAGCAAGACAATATACAGCAATTGCACAACAGACATGAAGAGAACAGGAGATACAGTAAGTTTCCATTAAACTGATTCATCCTGAGAAATTCTAGGGAAATAAATGTGTGGCTGTTTGATTAACTGTACATTAAAACAAGCTATAACAATGCAATTTATAGTTCTACAATTACTGGCAAGCTGAATTCTTTCTTGAGGATGAAAAGGAATGGATATTGAGATCATGTGAGCCAATTTCTTGCATTTACTGTATACATATTTCTTTGTTTATATCAAATGCACATCATTTTAAAATATATGAACGGATCTAGAAAGCATAGAGTATGAAAATCAAATTTAACAAGGCATCTTTTCAGTTCCTTTTTTCTACTTTAAAGCTCTATGTCTGTATAAAAACAGCTATGGATATTGCTGTTTTCTTTACTGTTTCTTATAAACTACTCCCCTTACCTGTAATTAAATGAAGAAAATTAAGGAAAATTGAAACACTAAAAGTTTCCACAGTAGAAATAGGTATGATGGTGATTATATACAAATTAAGCTCCTAGCCACATAAATGCCTTGCATGATGATAAAGCACCAAAAAAAGCAATAGACTAGTCACTAGGTAATTATGTTTGCCACTGGGCAAAAGGGAAAAAAACACACAGACAAACACCACCAAGAAAGAACATTTTTAGTGTAAATTGTCTCATAGGGAAGTCGTGCATCAAAGGGAACCAATGTGAAAAAATTTCATGGACTTTGAAGGTGCTTCATCCTGTTCTTAGGCAGGAAATAAACCTATTCTTGAGATAACTGACCCAATACCACAATCCTCAGAGAAGGCAATTGTTCATACACATATCTGGCTAGGAAGACAAAGAAAGAAAGTATGTCTTTTCTGAATATCCCAATTGGAATGCTAATCTATTAGTTTTTTATCTTTTTCCAGGAAGGTAGCACCTTCCCATCTATCATTACTGAGAAGTGAATAGTATAACTAAACTAATGGGGTAGAAAATAACTAAACATCAAATACAATAGATGTATGGGCAGCACTTTATGATTCTTTTGAGAACAGGAGGCCACAAAAACTGTACAACTGATGTAAGGAAAAGTTTATGTTCAGATCCATGTTAAGAAACACCGTAAACAGAAACTACAGTGTATGTAATAAGAAACTGAAAGGATAAAAGCCAGAGAATCATTGGTAACTGTAAAACCTTTCAACAGAGAGCCCGGTATGGGACAGGATTAAATATAATTTCCTCACAAATTAACAAAAGCGTTTCTTTCCCTGCTGTTTTGGGTACAATCAGAGCAACCTGGGCAATTATTAACATTCAGGGTAAGCAAACTCTAAAGAAGAATAAGATTATAAAATGGATTCAAATAATAACATCAAGCAAGTGCAAGAGAAAGTAGCTTGTTATTTAAAATTTGTAAAAAGCAATTTAATTGGTGCTGTTGCAATAGATGGAGTCTGTGTGTTCAAAAAATTTTGCTTTATAACAATAACAATTTTGAAGTGCTTGGTAGTAAGAATGGCTTAAAATGCATTTAATGTACCAGGAAGTTTATTATTGAAAAGGACGAGGCTTTGTATATTTATTAGGACACTGCTTCTGAGTATTGGAAGAATGTAAGCTCTCTAGCAAGAATCTGTTTTCTGTACTGTAGCTTCAAAACACAAAAAACTTATCTTTGATGTTAGATAAATTTCCCAAACTTCTATGGAAAATTAGAGGTCTTGACAACAAGGACAGATGACAAAAGACATAAAACATCTTATATGGGCAAGGAAGGAACCAGAGAAATGATGCAAAAATAAAAAAAGACAGTATCAGGAAGTATAAAGACAAGATACATTTAGCAATATGATGAGAAATCTGAACTATATCACTGTTTTAACATTACTGCAGAGGATGGGGAATACAGAAAAAAAATGTAGACAAAACAAAGAAGCAATAAGATGAAATGAAATAACAGATCTCTATTGCTTCAAAATGATTGTAATAGATCTTTCAAAATTTCAATGTACCTTTCAGAAGAAGAAAATACTCTGATATATACCAAAATTTATTTTTGCTTAATTTATGTTAGTTTAAAGCTTTGGTAACAAAATTGGCAATATATCTCAAATCTCTTGCAGAGGATTTATCAAAACTTTCCTTCTTACTATAATTATTATAGATTCTGCTTAAAAGAAACAATATTGGTCAGCAGCAAACTGCAAACTTCTACTTTCAAGAATTTGATTACAGCAATATTCTTAAATTTGATTTGGATGGGCATATGTAAGTGAGGGCAAAAAAGAAAAAGTGTAAGATATGATCTCACAACTCTTATTATCTTATAGTAACCAAGTGTCCCATTTGGACTGTCTTCTATTATCAAAGCAATAAAACAGTAGAAATAACTCTCTGGCCTCTGCAAAGGAGATGTCAAGGTAAATGAAAGCAGTTGGTTCCCTTAGATGAATGAATTACAAAGGAACCCAAAATGAAACTCTAACAGCACAACAAACCATCAACTCCAAAGCAAAATGCCAAATTTTTTGCCGAAATATCAGAATATTTAATTTTTAACAAAAATATATTGAAGTAGTTAGTGGGAAATTTTTACAGAACGGGGCTTTTTGGGGCGGGGGGGGATGGTTGAAGGGCTGGAAGGGAGAAAGTTTCTAGCTATAGGACTCATGCTCTGTTAAACCAGATGCCCCTGGCTGCCCTGCTCCCTGGCTGCCGCAATGGGACGGGTCCTGGCTGTCAGGCCCTGCCCTGCCTCCCCTGGGGAATCCTGGCCTCCCAGCCTTCAGGGAGCTGCTGAGCCGTGATTCTCCTTGGCAAAGTGTTTTTAATTTAAGAAATGAAAAAAAAAAAAAACCCAAACAACCAAAATATCACTTTGCCCTCCCAATCAATCATAACATAACCACACTAATATAACTGAGTAAAACATATAAAATATGAACAAATATGAAAAACGGTATATTTAGATACATTTAGATGTGAACTGTAGCTCTTGCTGGCGAGGACCTACTGTGTTAGTGCTTGGTAATGGGACTAACACAATGAGCACCTCATCTTTAACATAATTCTAGAGAAACACTGCAGTAATAGCTTGATAAACAGGAAAAAAGATAAGGAAACTTTTAAACTAGAAAAGCAATAATTTCCCTCACATGGTTCAGCTGATATTAAACACTTTGGATTCCTTTTCTCAAAAGCACCATATATATTTTATATTCGTTCTATTCTAGATGCAAGCTTAGCATACCAAAGTCTCAAATTTATTCAAAACACATTTACTCCCTGTCCCCTACCCCAAAGGCTTGCAATAGGAAGCATACAGCAAAGACATGTGTGGTAGTCTTTGCACTCTCTATCTGCTTCAGTGTTTGCTTTAGAATGAAAAAAACAGCTTGCATTACTTCCCATATAATACTAGGTCTCTGGAGGGTTGATAGGATACTGTCTCACGCTTTCTGGGTAAAGCACTTCATTGATGCTAGAAAGTGATCACAGACCACATTTTAGTATGTTTGTATGTGAGTTTGTGACTTGCTATTTGCAATCCTGAAGTGTCTTAGTTTTAAGTATAAAGATAACAGGAAAACATGCACATTATGTTGGTAAGCATCATTAAATAGAACCCAACTATTTTTGTTTGTTTGTTTCTTTTACCCAGGAAGCTGAATGGACTCACAAGCAGTGTCGCTGAAGAAAGGTAACAGATGCCATGACAGCGGGATGTTAGACCGGCAGTCAAACCCGTCAATAGCAAAGACAATGTCTTCACAGAAAGTTGTTTGTCTGTTTTAAACCTTCTGACAAATTTATGCCATTAGTAGAAAGACATGATTTTAACTCAAACATACATAGAAATTTTTAAATAAAAATGCAAAGAAAGGATAATAAAGCTGTAATCAATTTTTGGCTATTTCTGTACAAAGATTTTTTTTGATGTAGCATTTCCCTAGAGATGAAAGATACTTCTTCATTCTCCTCATTTGAATATAAGTCCGAACATTTTAACATTCTCATTGATAATGTCTTATTATCAGAAGAACTGTGCGACAGTTTTGGTTTGGTTTTTGTTTTTTTTCAAAATTGTGGAGGTTCTAATGAGGACAGAAATTACGATTACTGCAATCTAAAACTACAAAATCCAGTAAAATAATGTAGCGTAAGACTTATATAAATAGGGAACGATATGGGTTGTCTAAGAAAATAAAACTTCATTCAATATTGCCTTTAGGCAAATATATCCCAGGAGGCAAAGAGTGAATAGGAATTATTTTGGTACATAAGAACTTTATCAATGTTGCAAATGGGAGCTTTTAATCAATTTGAAAAATTGCAGAGGTCTCCAAATAGCATGAAAGAGCTTCTGAATATGACAAATGATTTGTCATTGCAACTATTACTGTTGTATGCATTTGTAGAACAAATCTCTTCGGTGATATTTTCTAAACTTGCTAAGGTGATGCAGTATCTTGTTAGCACATGTGAGTTTAACTATTTCTTGATGCAGTATTTAATGCAGTATTTGTACAGTATAGTAAGATAAATTAATAATTGAACTTTAACTACAATTTTAAGAAATATCTTTTAATTGAAACACTGGAATATGGCTAACATTTCCTCCAAAGAAATTACACAGAAGAATTGTTGAAAACATATATTTCAATTCATTTTCATTATTACTATTAAGACTAGCAGTATTGTAATTATGTTGGATAACACAAAATCCCAAATACTTCAGTATTTCTACCTGTATTTGTATTATCTTGGGGTTCTGGATTCAAGAAAAGCTTGAAATTATTATAAAATGTTTCATCCATACTCCTAAAACTCCTAAAATGTTTCTAATCAAGCTGCGATACTTAAAAATTATTGAGTAAGAAATGCAACGATCAAGAAGTTATATGGGCTTGCTACACCCAGTTTTAATTAGAGTCATTTGATGTTAGCAACAGTATCTCTATTTCTTACCTATTATTTCAGTTTAAGTGATGATTTTTATAAGGTGCATTTTTCTATAGGTGGAGAAGAATTCTATTTCATGTTTTAATTATCTGTCAGGCACCTTACTTTCATTCTGATCTATGCATTCCTTTGGTTGCTTGGTGCTTAATTCAAAGGTGATGTTATTTCAATCATCATAGCCTACCTTGTGTTCAAGGGGCAATACCTTTATAAAGATTTCGCCCTGCACAAAATAAGACTTAGGGTCTGTTGCCTTCATGTGAATCTAGTTCCGCCACTAAACCTTTGGATCCTGTAAAATAAACATCATCAAAAACAATCTTTTCTGCTTTTGATGCAAGAAATTGATGTGTTACGGTCTAGACAAGTGGTCTGTGCAGTGGACAGGATGTGGAAAGGCTGGAGAGGGCTCAGAGAAGGGCCACCAAAATGATCAAAGTGATCAAATGATCCATATGAGGAAACACTGAGAGAATTGGGTTTTTTCAGCCTTGAGAAAAGAAGGCATAGGGGAGACCTTATCACCACATTCCGGTATTTAAAGGGTGGCTACAAAGAAGATGGAGACTCCCTTTTTATAAGGAGTCACATGGAAAAGACAAGGGGTAATATGCACAAGTTAATCTCAGGGAGATTCTGATTGGACACAAGAGGGAATTTTTTCCCAATGAGAACAACCAACCATTGGAATAATTTCCGCAGGGAAGTGCTGGGTTCCCCAACATTGGACACTTTTAAGATCCAGGGTGCTGGATCTTGTCTAGACAGGGTGCTAGGCCATCTTGTCTAGACCCTGATTTTGCCAAGAAAGTTTGGACCAGATGACCCTTGAGGTCCCTTCCACCCTGGTATTCTAGGATTCTGTGATTCTGTGATTCTGATGTTAATTTCTATTTTTAAACAAGCAGATTTTTGAAAGAATACTGTGGCAAATTATTTTTACAACACATTCTTAGTGAAATAAAAATAATAAATACAGTATTTTTTTTAATCTTTTTTTTATTCTTTAAGTTGGCATAATTTTGCATGAATTGTAATATCTAAGATTATTCCAGCAACCATATTTTTAATGAATATCATAATATAATGAAAGTTTTAAAGTTTCCACAATGTGAAAAAACATTACAAAGGAAAAGATATACTGCAGAGTAGGCTTCTGGTAGATATGTTGGGTGAGTGAATCTGGTTACCTGGAAATCGTTATACTCAAGAGGTTAATTAACACACATTACAATTTCTCAATATACTGCAAGCTTAGAAGAAGGAATAGTAGATTAGCACTGATAAAGCCTCATGAGCTGAGTTACGAAATACCTTATATCCACTAATGAATATAGTTATGAGTGACCGAGCTTTGGTTGCTTAGAGACTTCTCGTTTCATCTAATTAACAGCACTAGCTAATAAACAAGACACTTGAGCTCTGAAGGAATTTTTTTAGACCAGTATTGGGACAATGTTAAAAAACCCGACCTCTTTCACTATAGATAATTATGGGAAGTCATTATATAGTGTTCATTTTATTAGACATAAATTTTGTTAGAAATACAGAAAAAAAATATACAGATATATCATGGAAAAGATTTAGAAGAAAAGGTATTCCATCAGAGTTTTAATATTTTATCGCATTTAACAACATTTAACAACTATCTCAGCAGGACCATGCAGTCCTGAATTGAAAGAAATACGAGTGGGAAGTAAAATTTTAAAAATCTGAAATTAAATCTTCTTTATTCTCTATCTCTCCAGCTCCTATTGATTTCAATGGGATTTGTAGACAGTCAGGATGCCTGAAAATTAGGGCATTTTCATTTAAGTGTGTGAATATATATTTGGAAGCCTAGTGCTATACTTCCATTTATAACTTTTTTGACCTATCTAGTTTGAAAGAACAGGTACTTTAAGAGAGTTATGTCTCTGTGTACAGTCTTGAAGCACAATATGAAACTTTACACCTTTTGTCATTATCTTAAGGCTTGTTTTAAGGACATGTTTTACATAAAAATGTATGCATGCACAGAATGCATGCATATATCTATATAAAATATATATTTATGAAATGAAATAGAAACATAGGGTTATTGCCATGTCTTAAACCCTCAATCAAGATTGGAAAGGGAAGTACATGCCTGAAATAATGCCTAATAAATGCCAAAAAATGTTTCAGAACAAAACTTCCAAAAGCATTTAAGGGATATAGTAACCTGACTTTGACCTTCAAAAACCATTAGTGACATATATTTCTAACTACACTTCTAAATCTGTTTTATTTATATACATTCATTAAGGTTATATGCAGTCAGTTTCTATCAATTCCAGGATCACTAATAAAGTGGTGGAACATAATATACCTCTACAGTGACAGAAATGTAATTCTTAATCTTACAATAAACCGATTCATAATTATCTTGAGAGCAAGTTAATTTTATGCTATTTTAGACGAAAATTGAGCTACATATGTAAGGATATATGATGGACTGTAAATTTAAGTTCAGAAGAAGTAAAACAAAGTTAGAGCAGGGACTGAGTGGACTTTAAGGTAAAGAAGACATGAGCTTGAATTTTTCAATTCTCATTTCCATGACTTACTTACCTGGAAGACATGCAGAAGATGAGAACAGTTGGCTTTGTAGCACATTTGCTTGCATTTTAGGCATAGGAAGTATCCCAAGGTATGACAATAAAGGGAAAAAATGTTTGCTACAGAAATGTAAATTTGTGTCTGGCTCTGTGGAAAGCCTACCAAAAATTTTGTGGAATCTTGTAGGTACTGCAGAAATACATGGTTACTTCAAAATTTGGGAAGATATTCCATTTAAATTTACTTTGATTATGGTATTACACCAGATCGTAAGAAAAAAAATAGCAGAAATCAGATTACTAAACCCCTCCTCACAGTTTTTATTTTAAATCAGTGACATCATATCACATCTTGATTCAGCAGTATGAGACTTTTTAACTTTTGAAGTAGTTGAAAAAAAAAATGTACTTGTCAGTGTGTCTGGAGGAATATGTCAGTGCCATACAGCTTTTTGTAAATTTAGCAGCACAAATGTGACAAGAAAAAAACGGTGCTGTGTAATATCATGAATCTGTAATAAAAAGCACAGTCATCTGTGCCATACAACAATGGTAAAAATATTTATCCCCTTTTCTATGCACTCTCCTTTTGTGGGCTGTAAACTACATATTCAGAACAAATAATGATGTGTATTTGTGCTATATCAATATCTATACCTTTCGTTTAGTAAGTACCTTATTTACTAAATAAGAATCAATAGATACTTGCATGACATAAAAATATTGTCCTATTTCATTGTTATTTGTCACCTTCAAGTGAACCAAAACCAAGAGAAGCAGTATCAGGAACATCTGAAATCCCTCTTTTAAGAGAGGGGGAAATATCATAAGAATATAAACCATGAAGATGAAACAGAGAAGACAAGCCCACTTCAGCTCCAATCGCCCTGGTCAAGGAGCTGCCAAACCTTATCACCTTGACCTCCAAAATGAACATTATCAAGGACTATAGCCATCAATACCAAATGTAGGTTAACCATGATATTATATATTCATAGCTAATTTAGAAACTTTAAAAAAAAAAAAAATTAAATGCTGACAGCTTTGTATTTGTAGTGAGTATAGTGATAGTGATTAATATGTGAAAAATAAACATTATTATGAAGTGCGTTAATGAATGAAATTAGTAAAGCTTTTCTTTAAAGCAGACTGATCTGTGTTATCAGTCTTCTAAACACTCCCATCACAGTGATCTCTAAATCCCAGACAGAAATAGAGATAGAGAAAGAGAGAGAGGTAGAGATAGAGATAACGTACAGATATAGATTTAACTGCAACACATTTACTTGTGTCAATCAAGTTGCAGAAACAGACCATTAAAAAATTGATCCATAACGTAAATATTGACTCATCAAGTCAAAAGGACATTTTTGCCTTAAAGAGATAATATTGTGACATAGTTTTCTGATTAATGTTTAGAAGACTCTTCTATCAAATATTAATACATAGATTAAATTTTAGAACAAAATAAAATTTGACAGTGTCAAACTCAGTAGACAGCCAGCTTTGCTGCAATATTTTCCAAAAAAAGTAGTCAGAAGAACATTCCGCAGACTAGTCAAAAATATAAATTCCCCATACACACACACACACACACGCAAGGACAATAATCAGATATGAACTTCACTACTATTCTTACAAATAGTAAGCTTTTTCCTGTTATATAAATAGCATGAAAAGGTAACAACGTTCACATTCAAGTTTGCAGATGACACCAAATTACACAGAACAGTTGATACTTCCTGTGTCACAGCTACCATCCAGAGGGACCTGGGCAGGCTGGAGGAATCAGCTGCCCAGGAACGTTATGAAATTCAACGAGGATAAATGCAAGTCTTGCTCCTGGGAAGAAAGGCCCCCAAGAAATGGCATGGGCTGGGACCACACAGGCTAGGGAGCAGCTCTGCTGAGAAGGACCTGAGGGAGTGCTGGTAGACAGCCAGCTGGGCGTGAGCCAGCAATGTGCCCTGGCAGCAAAGAAGACCAAAAGCAACCAGCTAACCTAACTAACATGGCCAGGAGGTGCCCATAGTATTTAAGCTGTTAGCTTTGGGACCCTCCACAGAGGAAAGATGTTGATTAACTGGAGCATGCTTAGCAGGGAGCTACCAAGCTGGTGGGGGGCTGGAGCTTGTTCAACCTGTAGAAGAGATGAATTTGAGGGAACCTAACAGCAGCCCACCTTCCTGAAGAAAAGATGGAGTCATGTCATCACAGTAGTTCACGGCAGGAGGATAAGAGACAGCAACCATAAGTTTAAACAAGGTACATCTCAAAAACATTTCTCCTCATGAAGACAGCCTGGCACCAGAACAGGTTGCTTCAGAAAGGCTGTGCAGTCTCCATCCTTGGGGGTTTTTAAGACCCAGTTCAACTGAATCCTGGGCAACCTGGTTTGATGTCACAGCTGACCTTGCTTTGAGCAGGAGATAGGAGTAGAGTCCTCCTGAGTTCCCTTCTAAACTGAATTATCTTGGAATCCCAGGGCAATTCCATTCTGTGAATGACATCAGATAACTACAGAAAGGCTGAAGACTGATTCCATATTTAAAACAAAAAAAAAAAAAATCCAGAGAAACTGAAACCCAAATGACTTATGGGACTTTGATGAAATTTATTCTAATTCCATTCTATTAGAAGTGAGATTAGATCAATGCTAATTACTGTAGGCATAATGAGGCCTCATATCCCTTTCCTAAAACTGTCATTATGCATTTATAATAGGAACAGTTCATTCTATCGAATATACAATTCTGTTTAGCAAAAAGATGTAAACAAGTGCTCTCTTAATTCTGAGTCCTTTATTTTGTAAACTTCTAGAGTGGCTTTTAGTGATTTATGATGGCAGCAACTAAAATGTTATGAGCTTTTCAACAATTTTTTTTAAAAAGATATGCTGTGAGATGTTATCTTTTCTTTTTCTACAGTCTTTTTGTTTTGTATAAGGAGAAGTAAAAGCAAGACATATCTTATTCATTATTTTACAATTCTCACCGTAAAAAAATAACTGAAAATCTTAAAATAAACTGCAGTTACAATATGTGTGTGCAAACATATATTTATACGGAGTGTGTGTGTATATATAAAAATGCATACTTATTCCACCTAAAAAGCACAGCAATCAGGAGATAAGACTGGTTTTCTTAAAATTTTCCATGGTCCTATGTGTCTCAGAAGCTCTTTGCAAAGTGTGTGTGTACATACAAACACACACGTGAACACATAAACAGTACCTTATATATTCATTCATTCAATATAATTATTGAAAACAATAGTGCTAGATTAATGTAAATTAATACCAGTACTGTTTCACCCTATATTCCACACCCTGTATTCAACAGTAGCAATGTGAACATTTTTGAGTTTCTCATCTCATAAAGGAAATTCGTTTCATTAATTCATGTGGCCATTATGCAACGATTATGCAAAAATTATGAAAATTTTATAAACTTTTAATAGGATTAGTCTTCATTAGTCTTCATTCATCAGTATAATTGTTCTCATGGTTATGAGTTTGAATGAATAGTAGAGGACTTACAGAAGAACCTATAGCTAAATATATTCATATCTGTTTTGATAAAATTCAATCATTTTGGAATCCAGATTAAAGTTTAGCAAAAAAGCATAGTGGGATTTTTTTATGAATTCCCTATTCAATATAATTATATAACATTACATTCTGTGATGCAGTTACTGATAATCATTACAGCTGAATTGCAATATCTCCTTAATTTGTTAATCAAATGCCTTTTAAGGTACTTCATCTAAAGTGTTGTAAATATTTACCAAGACTCTTTTATCAAAAATATATTCAAAACTCACAAGAGCAGCCTAAGTGTTTGTTTCTCAAAGGGGATTGGAGAGCTGGAATAATATTTTCTTTGTGAATGTCAAGTAAGTAAGAGAAATCTAAAATGTAGTTCAGATGTTGTACAACATACAACTTAAAAGTAATTTTTTAGAATGGCTACCTATTCAATATGCTGATAAACAAATTAAGCATAAAATTAACTTAAATGTATTGTTCCATAAGCATGCAACAAAAGTTACAAGTTAAATCATCGTAAATCCATGCATATTTTTGAAAACTCAGTTAGTATTTATGAATTTGTTAAGTAATTACATTTGCGCTTGATAATTTCAAGTAAACAGCAGAAATCATCACAGGTGTAACAAGTTACTTTCCATTCACTGAATCCTTGCAGTACATGAACTGTCCACGAGTCATTTCCTTTAATTATAACTGCTGAGGCTCTGGTTTCTCTGAGGTGTCAGCTTGAGATACTATTCATAGCAAAGGAAAAATCCCAGAGAGACACTTACAGCTACACGACTTTAAGTATATCCACATTGGTAACTAATGTGAATTAACATTCAATTTTGCTGTGCTTCTCTGACATTCTGATGTTACTGGTATCAAAGAAATATAAGGATCAATAGGATAATTTATAGTGGATTGAACTATGGAAAAAATTTCCAAGTAATTCTGACCCTGAGTTTGAAAAGAACAAACTAAATATATTTTTACTTTTTTAATTTGCCTTATACTAAATCTTTAGAGGATTTTTTAGTAACCTTCTAAATATTTGCATTGGCTATAAGAAATTCAATTGGTATCTGCACTGAATCTTTAAAAATGTGTATAAACTCTACCTAGCATAATTCACGCATTCAGAAATGTGTGGGTTTGTAGTAGCTGTGAATGTCATAGTGATGACAGCTGTCAATGAACTTCCAGACCACATAGGTGCAAAATAGGCCATAATCAAGTTTGAAAGCCCAGTGTGACTGTTGAGGAAGTAGAAGAGTGTTATTTCCTGTTGTGGCATAGTTTCCTTTAAAAAGCCTGTCAGTTTTTCTGTTAACTTAACCGGGCTGAAATTCAGGTCAATACAACCAATTAAAAACTTTCCTAAATCCTGTTTTTAAAATTTATGAATATAAATAATTTCAAGCTCTGAAGCTATTAGGAATATTTGGAAAATATATAACTAGCCAGGCAGTTGTCACCTGTAAGCTAGTATTATTTTAGAGTTCTGGGCAACAAAACTCTTGGAATATGGCAAATGTAATTGAGCTGTCTTTCTGAAACAAAATATTCTAGGAGACATTTTTTGAAAGGTTAACAGTTCTATAGATTTCATAACCTCTGGAAACTTTTAGGTAAAAGAAGACATTCTCATCTATAAAAAACACTGCTATATCATTCAAATAATTATTTTGTTGCTTACCAGAAGCCAAAAAGATATGTTTTCCTGTAGGAATAATCCCTAAAAGAACTAGTATAATGATGAGGTGAGCATCCTAATATCAGTGCAAGAAGATATGTCACCTTTGAAGAAAATACTATAAGCAGATCTATACCATAATTATGTTGTCTTGAGCAAAATCATGTAATAAAGTCTAAGAAAGGGCTAGGAATTGTACCTACATCTGCTCATTCCTATTCCATTGTTTTAATCACAGAATAAATCTTTCTATGGTAGTCAAATGTTTCAAAAGCAGTATATTGCTGAACTGTGAACATATCTACATAATCAATATTAAAAACATAAGAAAAACATCATAAGAAACAATGCATTGCAATTTCACACTCTCCTTACTTTCAGACTTTCGAATTGCTGCAACCATTGTGCTTTCTAAAGCGTTTTATTGACAGTTTTCAGGCTGAATGTCATGAAGTATTTCAAAGGTGATACTGTTTTCTTTAACAATTGTAGAAATGTTTTTTCAAGCAAGATATTTCTAGAATTGATCAAGTATACTGAATATCCTTTGAGGGGCAGCCAAACCATCTTATTTTTTTGTCAATGTTTGGATTTAAAAAGATGTTAATAAAGCAAAGTTTAGATAATTGTAACTGACTCTAGTAAGTCATGTCGCTTTTTCCTTTGCACACTAAAATAGGTTAAAAAAGAAGACAAAAGATTTATACTGTTTCTCATTTCACTGAAAAGTAGACAGAACAAAGTCAAAACCAATGTTAACCAGATTTAAAAGAAAAATACATTTGTTAGCTAATATTTGATTTCTGATACATTTCAGGAAGAAGGTGAGGTTTACTGAAAAATAAAATGTTTGCTGATATGCCTATGTACTGAAATTTAAGTTTTCAAAGGTTTTTTGTTATTTTTATGATATTTGAAAGCTTAGCATACACAACTGGATAGGCTCCAGCATGTCATTTAATCTCCGTTAGTGAGGTACACAAAGCTTTTCACAAAAAATGCAGTTGTTTACTATGTTTACTATGAAAAAAGCAGCTTTTATTATTTTTTTCCATTCTCACAAACACACATAAACACACCCCTCTACCTTTCTTTTGCATACCTTCTGGAGGAAAAAAAAAAAAAGTTAATATTTGATCTTTCCTTCAGCTCTGAACAAATGCAGTATTTCAAAATCTTTCTGTGTCGGTAAATACCATGTATGAAATGTAAAATGACATGTATGATTAGTCACATTCAAGAAATAACACTGTATGCTTTTATTGGCTGTGGAAATAATAGGCTGCTGACATGAGCAGAGTAAAAAGCTCTTGAAAATTAAATGGACAATCATTGTTACAAAATACCAAAGAGAATATATTCTGGATACAGCTGCTCAAATGTTTTAAGAACTATGAAATATTTTAAGCATATTTTGAAGATCTGAACCATGACATTAAAAGCTGAGATTCCCTGCTCCACTGCAGCTGCAAAAATGTGCTACCTTGCACTAAGGGATTAGTCTTTATCCCAGCAGATTCTATTTAAAAAAAATAAAAAAAGGGTCTATTTCCTGAAGCAGTGTCTCTCTGCTACATCTAGGAACATATCTCCATGCTTTTGTTATGAAAAGAATATTTAAAAAAAAAAAAGAAATGGAGAAAAATATGAAATATTCTATTTTTAAAAGCTAAATGCAGATAAGGTTAAAATGCCTCATACTTTATTCAAATATCAGCCGAGAGTCCCTCAGTAACCTGAATTATTTTCTCGATCCAGATTAAATTCCTCAGACTTTATCTTTTTTTGCTTTGTGTGGTTCCTAGAACCATTGGTTATATTTGCTATCATAGAATCATAGAATAGAATCATTGAATTGTCTAGGTTGGAAGGGACCTTTAAGATCATTGAGTCCAACCATCAACCTAACACTGCCAAAACCATGACTAAACCATGTCCCTCAGCACCACATCTACCTGTCTTTTAAATACCTCCAAGGATGGTGACTCAACCACTTCCCTGGGCAGCCTGTGCCAATGCATGATAACACCTTCTGTGAAGAAATGTTTCCTAATATCCAATCTAAACCTCCCCTGGGGTAATTTGAGGCCATTTCCTCTTGTCCCATTGCTTGTTACTTGGGAGAAGAGGTCGACCCCCACCTGACTACCACCTCCTTTCAGGTAGTTGTAGAGAGCGATAAGGTCTCCCCTCAGCCTCCTTTTCTCCAGGCTAAACGACCCCAGTTCCCTCAGCCACTCCTCATAAGACGTGTTCAAATTTTACAAAAGTTACTAATTTAAATATTTTAAATTATTTCAATATTATTTCTAGCTTCTGAATATATATCTTATTAAAATTATAACATTATTAGGGAAGTCATTATTATGGCAGTATACAGTAAAGAAATGCACATAAGGAAAAAAATTGAGTGTTAGTGTATGAGTATGTCTACATGCATGTTTTAGGATAGGTTATGCATAAAAAAGGTGATTTGTCTGCTGACATTTAGAAGTTACATTATTACTTTCCCTGTGGCTTACGGTTTTGGGGGATTTTGTGTTTTTCATGCTACAAACCTTTTCTTTCTGATTCAATAATTATATTTTTTACCTTATTAATTCAAGTTTTATCTCTCCTAGCTAAACCTAGTGAGGACTGGGGACTTATTACATTTGAATATAAAAAACAAACAAACAAAACAGATTAAATATTACTGTGAAAATGGCTCTAAGAATTGCAAGATCTAAAGTTTTATTTGCAACTGTTTCTTAACATAATTTGTTACTCAAAATATAATAAATTACTTTAGAAAACAAACAAACAAACAAAAGTCTTGAAGTCTGAAATGCCTGCTTTGTTGTAGGAGAGTCATCTCTCACACTTCTCAATCTATTCAACACACCAAACAGATACAAAAATTGAAAAACAAAATAAACAAGAACTCTATTAGAGGTTAACTTCAAATTTCAGTTGGACTTTATAACTCAATCAGGTTTTAGGTAAAGTTATCACACTGGCTTTTGGACAGAATTATGCCCTACAATGTTTTTTTGTGTAAAACACAACAAGCTGTCACCAAGATTCGTTATTAGTAATATAGAAGACCACAGGCTCTTCTAGTGAGAGAGCCTCTTTCTTGAATATGCTCAACTGAAAGCCTTCAAGTTGTTGAATATGGATTTTGCCAAATTTTTGTGTGTACACATGTTCAATTAGCATGAAATGTTAAAGCATGTCTGTACTGGTTTTATCATTCAAGGACAATAGACAATATTTCATTGCCTAAGTAAAACAGATTTAATTGCTAAACAAGATTTCAAGGAACTGAACTTCATTTTAATCACAAACAAGCTGCAAGGCAATTTTCAATTACAGCAAGCTTTTTATTTTTATCCAGCTGTGTATCCCTGCTGATTCCCGAAATTACATGTAAATTGTCCCAGATTTTGAAGTGCTACACCTACTGAGGTTTTTCTTTTGTCAGCTGATGAAGTATCTGTGATTAGAAACTCTCTAAATTGGCATTTTTAAGATTCATTACCCCACCCTGTATATTTTTGGACTGGATGATTGAATATGAAGAAGGTTTTGTTGTCCCAAGGGACATTATTCTTCCTAATTAGGCTGTTGGTAGTGCAAACTGCTCACCTATCCTGCAGCAACTTCAAAAGGTAATATAGAAACTAAGCTTTAGAGAAGAGTCTATTGGGTATTGAGGAATCAGGTCAATAACTCTTGTTTTAAAAAAAGTTTCATATGAATTCACCCTGGAACAGTTTGCATAATGATACTGCCTTTAAACTTTTACAACTATTCTATTAATTGTTCATATCTTAGATTCAGTGATACACATCTGTATCTATTATATTTAATTCAATGATTCATATTTATGAGCTACGTATTTTAGTCAGAAGAGTCTATTTGAACTCACGAGATTGCCTCTTTTCCAACTATCTTTATGTGTGATATTAACAGAAAAACAGAAGGCCCATTTTTATTCACAGTTAAACCATATGTATACTCAAATGCAAAGGAAATATTTTTCAAATCAGAGACCTACTAAATACATTGTGATAGAATAAGAGTTCTGTGTAGTACTGCATTAATGAGAGTCAAAATGGGCTTGTAGATTGCATCTGTTCGGCAGGAGTTTAGCACCTTTGACAGGTACAGCATAGCAGTCTTGGACACTGACGGTCCCTATCCTTGCTAACACATAAATGAAAGCGTTGTTCTCAATATTTGATAAATTAGATAGAAAGACTAGCAAAGTAATGAGTTAGAGACACTTGTATTTGCATTTTCAGATATAACAGTATAAGCAAATTAAAATTGTTGACTTGGAAAAATTAAACTGAAGGTTTAAATTCCTCCTTCAGTTCTATACATGCAGCCTCAGTGAACTTAGGCACAACTGAGAAAAGGATTTGTAGGAGAGGTGCTCTTTCCCAGGTAGACAAACAATGAGTAATTCAAACTGTGGCCTCTCACTAGATATCAAAATAACTCGGTCATGTGTTGCTGCCTCTGAGTTGACTGTACGGTCACCACAAAGAACTTTTTGTTTTGCAGTAGGATAAATATATAGATAGTAGATGGATTTATTCATTTCTTGAAACCACCATATCCAGAAGTGTATTTCCACAGATGCAAGATGCTGCTAATATTAGCTCTCTATTTAAGCTTCGATTAAATTAGTAATTAAAAGCATAATATTAGGGTTCTTTACTATTTATATACAAGTGTTATGAAGTACAGACACAAATCTGACTGTTATAGCTCATAGCTGCAAGCCACATTTGTTGGTAGTAATTTGACTATTTTAAACTTCTACAAAACCAGTCACATGGTTGTTCTTTTATAATACATTATTCCTCTAAGTTATGTGTCACAAACAATCAGTTATATCGGTCATCTTAAATTATCTATGAATTGTATTCCTTTAAGTAACAATTCTTCAGTAGTATGAGAAAAATTTATCATTTTATAGAACTTACTATCAGATGCTCTTTTTTAAAAAAAAGGAAAAACCCTACTGTCTCAGAGGCAGTATTTACCCTTGTCCTGGTTTGAAGTAAAATAAAATCCATTTTCTGCGTACCATTTTATTTTGTAGCTAAGCCTCTTCTGACTAACTGAACTTTCTGAAATTAACAGCATATTGTGCAGAAACTGTTCACTCTCAAAGTGATAAGACCTGATTAGTTGTAATTTATGCCAAGGAATGGTATGCAGAGAGGCTTTTGCTTGTACTTATAGCTATATCAACCAAGAGTAGCTACTTTGGTTTTTGCCCCATTGGAGGGTCAGAAGCAGAAGAACATAGAGGTCCCTCACACCTGCGGAGGGGAGCAGACAGGATAGGTGACCCGAAACTGGCCAACGGGGTATTCCATCCCATCTGCCTCATGTTCAGCATAAAAGCTGAGGGATCAAAGGGTCAAACCTTTTTCTTCAATGGCCAGCATCCGAGGAGGACTCTATTCGTCTGCCTTTGATCACAATCTGTGTGTTCCTGAATCCAGCTCCAGAATCCAGCTCCCATCTGTCATTGCCTCCAGTCTGGGACTTTGGCTGCGCATGTTGGTGATGTGATTGTCATCCTGAGAGCTCAATAACTGGTTTTGTAGATATTGTATATATTTCACTATTTTATTTTTAAAATTTTATTAATTTATTAATACTTTCATTAAAGTAGTTTAGTTTTTTTCTAAACTCATAAGTCTCTTTCTCTCTGTCCCTCCTCTCCTAGATCAGGGAGAGATGGGGGAGAGCATCTGTCATTCATTTTCATTGGTCAGTCCAGCCCAAACAACAACAACCCCTGAAGATCAAACACATTATGACAGCAATCTTCAGGTTTCTTTGGGGATGTCTGTGTTATGGACTCATGTCCTGAATGGATTTAAATCAGTGTGCAAAACTATGTAGATATATGCCAATATTCAAATTCATAATTTATTTGCTCATGGTGTTGTAGCAAGTCAAAGGTAACACAACTGAAAAAAAAATTTATTTGCTAGAGTGTACTAAAAAAAAAATAATCTCAAAAGTAAAGCTTGACTCAATTTCCTGTAACATTTGCAAACCATTTTGCCCTGTGATTTTTATCATTATAATTTCTTCCCCTGTCAATAGCTATCCACTACTGCATTTGAACATGCAGGGTTGTGTTTTCTTTAAAATCCCCTCCAACTGTAATTCTAAAAAGGTTGTGTTTTATCCTCCAGCTTATGATTCCAAACATATTTTACTACAACAAACCAGAACTCTTGACTACTTTGAAACAAGTAAACTGCATTGAAATAGTACCCTAAGGAGCAAGAACATAATGAAGATGAATTTATTCACTTTCTGCTTGCAAAATACCTTTTCCTCCCTCTCTCTTTTTTCCTCTTTTTCTTCTTCTTCTTGACTGTATCAAGTCAAGGTTGGTGCTCAAAGAACACTGCAAATGATAGTCACAAAAGTTTTTACAGAAATGGTCTTAAATGTTGTATTTAAATATAGCATAGTCATAACTGAGTTTCATTTTCCTTTCTGAAGTTAGCTACATATGGTCTACAGATCTAATACTCTCCACTTGGGCATTACTTTGCCTTTTCTTTGCATTTGTCAACTGTCACTTCCTTTCAAGCTAACATAATAAGAGATGAATTTAGGCAGGCAAGCAGGCTAATAGTTAAAATTACATTCGTTGGTAAAAGAATGTAAATTTAAATTAAATTTCGTATTTTTCTCTGGACATGTAATTTTAAATTATTGTCCACTAAGTCTACTAAGCACTTTCAAAAAAGCAAAAATGGAAATAGCATAAATTTGTTTGTACTACTAATAAGTTTGTGCAACTTAACTTTCTGTGAAAAAAGCCCTACTTTCTGGCCTTACAGGAAGCTTGCTGGGATGGAGAAGTACAGTAAACCATAACACTACCAACAAAATACTCCCAGTTATAGAAGAAAACCTGCACTGAATAAAAGATTCCATCTGATGAGATAATGATATCTAGAAGACCACTGGTGAAGTTTTCTTCAGAATTGAAAAATAAATGAGGGAAGGAATATATGAAAGAGATTCTCTGCTAAAATGACAACCATAACAAACCAAGAGGATGCATCCAATTTGAAGGTTGAAAAGTGTAATAACATAAATTCAAGAAGAAAGAAAAAAAGGCAGTAAATCCCCCCAAAACCTTTAACACAAATTTCTTTGTACAGACAGGAGAAAGAAAAAAAAAAGAAAAGAAAAAAAAAACAGGAAAAAATCCACCCCAATTTATGGAAAAAGAATATAAAAATACCATTTTGTTCAAATAAGCTTTTTATTTATAAGGAGATTTGAAAAAATATCGTGAACAGAAGTGTTTTTTCACATCTTTTTCCTTAGTATGGGATATTGCATTCTGAATACTTACCAAGACAGAGAGAAGGGAAAAAACGTTACTAAGTGACAACAAGATGTTCAGTCACTTTATCACCATTGGTCCAGTGGATAGATCTGCATTCAATTCCAAAATGAGATTCACATCCAACATTAGCACTGCATAGCAAAACATTAGACTATCATACTATTTTAATAGTTGTCCACTGGAAAAAAGTCATTAATTGAAGGTTCTAACAATATCTATGGGAATTTTTATAGAATAATATTTTATGCATATATAGTTGTATATATGAATATATATATATATATGAGTTTGGGTTGTTTTGCGGTTTGTGTTTTTTTTTCCTGAAAGGACTAAAGGTGACTCCGTTTGGTTTACTCAGTCCATTCCCATCAAACATCCCCTATGTATCTCTATATAATAATACATTATGACTAAAGTCTGCCCATTCTGCCCAATATACTCCTTTAACCCTTTATTTCTCACTAATGTTTACTTAACAAGTATCTTGTTTCATCTCAGAAATGCTTGTATGAAACTCCCAAACTCCCTGTAACAATGTGAACACTATATAAATAATCATGAATCAAACACAGACCAACATTTCTCTTCTTGATAAAAAGCAACTGACGTACAAACCTGCATGGACATTATTAATGGACATTTAATTAAAATGGCATAACTTACTTTATTTTTCATCATTTCTGAAATATTGATGTAATATTTATTCTAACCCTGACATTGTCGGCATTAGCAGTTAGCAGGGACTGGAGCAGAAAGACAGATGGATGATTAGGTGACAAGTATTTATTAAAGTTTTCTAACGGAAACCATAGGAGTGCTTGCAGAAACAGGTCCACTGAATGCTTTTCATGAAATGATAACAGTGCCGCATACAGAGTAAGCACAACTAAGTATAATGCTAAGATTGTGAATTTTTGGCTGATATTTTTCCAGCGTATAAATCACAGATGAGAACTTTTATGAGATTTTTCAATTTTATCAATAACTTCAGACCTAATTTTTCTTAACACAGCTCAGTTACTTGACCAAAAATATTACCAAGTGATAAAATTATGCTAAATAACATTGAACACTTAAGAAACAAATGAGAAAACTGACATAATCTGTAAATACATAGTTTGTTGTTGACTTCATAAAACTGATATTTGAGGTGTAATTATACACATCTCCCTAGGGATGTAGGAACACCCTTATTTTTCTTATCTGTACAGAAAAACACTTCTGAAATTCTGTATTTCTGTATGGAATTTTTTCAATTAAAAAATTAACAAGCACAATGGTAGTCAGACTCATGATTAAAATGATAGAGGACACTTTGTATATACCCTCAATGTTTAATCACATCCCACAAATAACGAATAATCAACAGAACATGTCATGAAATGCAGAGCTGTCTTGTATGTTAAAGTCTAACTGTCAAAAAAGAAGGTGGTGTATGGAACTGCATAAAATCCAGAAGAAGTCCTGTTTACCTTAGCTGTTTACACCAGAGCTATTCCCAAAGCTCACCACAACTGCTTGAATGCACCAGGCACAAGCCAGCTCGTAGTGAGAGAGGTGGGGGTGTGGGCACACACCTGCTAGGCAAACACGAAGGAAGAAATGTAGACATGAAGTCAGCGAATATAACAAGTGAGTCCACAAAGACTTTAGACAGCAAGACACAGAATGCTCAAGTGTTTTTAAAAACATAAAGATTCTTTCTTAGTGCAAATGACCCTACTGGAGAGAACACAGCTTTAAGCAAGGATTTTTTTGTTGTTGCTCTTTATTCCATGGTGTAGTTAGACAAAATGTAAGACCACACAAGAGCCTCTAAGCAATTTAGATCTCAATCACAGTTACCTTTCCATACCAATAAGACTGTAAGGTTATTTCCATATATATAAGGCTGTAAGGGTAGTGGTTTAGATTTCCCATTATATCCTGTTTGGAAATGTGCACTCTACATTTTCCTATACCATTGTCTGTACTGATTGTTATACAGAAGAAGGGTGGAGACTGGAATTAATAAAGGGATCATTAAAGAAGTTTGTACTGATTTAAAAAAGTAGAACATTGCTAGTGCAGTGTTGAATGTGTGAGCATAAAGCTGGAAGACGAAACCTCTGTTAATTTTCAAGCAATGTAAGAGATTCTTATTGGGCCAGAAGCATTTGTTTAGGTAGCAATAAAGAAACTAAATTACTCTAAACTGAGCTTTGAAAAGGGTTATACTGAAATGAATCTTTGCCAGATTTCTAGTCATAAATATAGATGTGTGACTGTATTAACACCTGGAAAGTGGTAACATCTCCCCCTTGCTTGCACTGAACTTTCTTTATTGTCAGTGACACAAAAAAACGAGCTCTTAGAATCTAAAGGGCAAAGTTCTGAAGTGGGAAATGTTATCCTTTGCTTCTTATCCTGAAATGGCAAACCTAGTGGCCTGGCCTTTTGTTGCTTAAGAAGTTCTCTTCCTGCTTTGTCACAGTGGATTAAATGACTTTTTGTCCCAAAGCTTGTCCCTTACACTCAGCTCAACCCATCTAAAAAGAGTTCACTTTTTGCAGAAAACCCTTTGCGTAGTAAATCCTGTACTAATTTGGCTCTGTTCCAACCTTTTTTTAGGATTACGAAATCTTTGTCTGAACAGAAATTAAGGTACATACTCACTTATAGTCACTGTTAGAGGTTTTAGATTCTCTTTCTACTGGTATAACTTATTCAGCAGGTGAGGGCCAGAGCTGTCAGAAATACCGTCATCAAACCACTGACAAGGCTGGAAGCTCTGGCAATAGTTTTCCAGCTTTCACACGCTGTGGCGACTGCACTAGGGCTGAGACAACAACAACTCTGATTAATATTACTATTTGAACCAAAATAATATTGAGGTGGTGGATGCTAGACTTTGTGAGCAGCATCTACAAAATAAAGATGTCATACAATCCATCTGTAGGAAAAGTTCAGTCCATTATCGGTAACTTAATGGATTTCTCAGCAGCTTATTTGCATCAACAAATAGAACCAACAAATTAAAACCATCTCAAAGAAATTGATTTTAGAAACATGCAAAAATGAATATTTTCTGTTTAAGGGCTAGGAGTTAAATACAACTCACAAATTACAATGTCAAATAAACCTTAGTAAAACCCTCATTGCTTAACACCTAAGGAAAAAAATGGTTAAAGGAAAGTCATTATATAAATTTGGAGAAAAAATGCTTACATACTTTGATTAGTTGACTAAAAGCATCTTTTGTTCCATGTGGTCTGCCGTAAATGTCAAAAACATTGTCATTCAACAGTTTTCATTAGCAATGCTCAATGCAACTCAAATAACATCTGTAATAGCTACTTACAATAGTTGGCCTTTTACAAACAGCAGAAAAACAGGATAAGGGGAATGCACACTCAATCCGTTACCCCGGAGTCGAGAAATAAACAAAAACCTAGCACAAATAACAGCAATACATTAACTGTTTTCCAAAATGAAAAGCAAAGGAGCATGAGAGGTCTTTTGCACTGCCAAGGCACTTTGCTAAATGCCCTCTGGAAAGACATTTTCTTCTGAACTGTATTAGGTCAAAAATGAATGTGGAAGAAAATGGAATAGATTTCAAAGTGCTTCTGATATTTATTTATTTGTTTGTTTGTTTATGTATGTATTTATTTATTTATTTACTGGTTTAAAGCTGCTGAGAGTGGATAGCTGTGTGTGCTTGCCTCAGGCTTGATGATCTGACAGGACAGTTTGCTGGGGCTGCCTGGTTTTTACCAAGCTCTTGGGACACATAAGCTGTTCAAAGCCTTGCTAAAAAAAATATGTATGGTTTAAATTCCAAAATTCCCAGCTCCGTTAACAGCTTTTATGTAAGTGTGCATGCAAAGATTAAAACAATTAAAATGGAGATAAAACATCCTACTCTGTTACCCACTGTTTCCTAATGTATTATCAGTTCACTCAGTCTTTTCCCTTGCTTAAGATTTTTATTAAGCAATTAAGTCATTTTGTTAAGCTACTCACAGGCTTCAGATCAGATCGTACTTGCTGGCTTTGGTTATTTCCTTTTCACACTGGTCTCCCTGTTACACTTGAAAACATGCTCCTTTGTGTGCTTTTTTTTATCTGAAGAATTTCTTGCTTGATAACAATTAGAAACATCCTTGGTACAGAGAGTCAAAACAAGGATATGGGCAAATTTCCCGTGATATTCAGAGGGGATTTACACACAACTTGGATGCTTTTTGTGCACATGTCCAAAATTATTTGAATCAGTCTGTAAAAGTGACACCACAAGTATATTAAAAAACTTGTAATTATTTTTTCTCGGTTCAGAATGTGTCAGAGCGGATGATTGTTCAGCTTAATGATATAAAATAGCAATGAATCATAAAGGCCACATAAAGGATTGAGAGCAATATTTCTAACTTGTTCACACTTGAAAGCCAGCTACTTGGTGTCCAGTTTCACCACTAGCAACCAATCTTCTGTTCATTCACACCCACCTCATATTAAATACCAAATAGATTTCTTCCTTTCTTCTCCATCCTTCCAACCTAAAAAAAAACAAAAAACAAAAAAAATCGAAAACAATCTAATAGACTTTGTTATCACTTTTCATGTGATAACAATACTATGTCCTGTTTACTTTTGAATGATTTCTAGGACACTAAATCATGAAACAAATTTTAACTGTACAGATCTCCAAAGTATGGTACACGACTATCAGTTATTCACCTCATGTCCTGTTAAAATGATAGGATGGTACTGCTGCCGACTTTGTAGCTCAAGATGCCTTTAACTGTGAACGTTGGTGGAGAACATAATACTTTTTGTGGTTTTATACAATCTAGGAATATTTATTCTATTCAGTGTTTTTTTTCGGAATCCCAGAAGAACTTATTGCCCAGCTGGTCTGTCAGCAACTGTCATGTCCAGAAAAATAAGCTGAAGAAATTTCTCAAATGAAGGTACCAGAAATGGGAGGATATTAAGCAATACTGAGTTTTGTCTTATAGTTTTCAATTTAGACAATAAAAGTTTGCATATATATACTTTATTTGTCCCTTATTGTTTGTGGTTTTATTTCTCATCTAGGAAGAATATGTTTTACTTTCATAACACATGGGTGTGTTTTGTACGTATTTTGAAGATGTGAGTTCATGGATAAATAATCTTTTAACATCTAATCTCGTATTTTGGCAAAAATAAGATATGGAGAAGGTTACTAATTAAAATAAAAAAAGAAAAAAAGACTAGTGATAGCACAGCCAACAAAAGTAAAAATTCCTATAACATCCTTAAAAATGTAATATCTTTAGGATTTTTTTCAGCTAATTCAGGCCATTTTCTTGCTACATTCTGCAAGAACCATTTAGGCTCAGTGAGATAATAGCTTGCACAATTGAGTACTGTATATGGTGTGTTTCTTGCTGACAGCACGAATTCTTGGCTTGCAGGTACTGATTTATTAAACTACATGTTCTGATCAAAACAGTGCATTCTTGCAATCATGTTGGAACCTATATGTGTACAGTCCCAGCTCTGTGCAGACCTCATATAATCAGAACTAATTAAAGGACTTCAATACCTATAAAAGGTCACCTGCAAGAACTATTTGATGCACTTATAGATCTTTTGATCTTCAGTAAAGATCTGTTTGAGTCACAAACAGGAAGGAAATGGATGTGCCTTACTTTAGTGATAGAGTAGACTTCTTGAGGCCAGTTTTGCAAAACTGCAAAGCAGTGATTGGCCAGCTTAGATAAAAATCCAAATGTTTATGGTTATCATAAGTTTATTTGAATCTAAATTTGAAAATATGAGCTTTTTGTACTAGATTAATCACTTTAATGTCTTTACCCAGTTTATTTTATATTGACAACTTTTCTAGCAAAATTCCCATAAATTCTCCCCTATGAAAATCCAAGAAGTAATGAAAGGGTGGCTGTTACAGTTAATCTAATATTTCAGATATCCCATAATGCTTGATGAAGTTTCTGAGACTGGGTTGCAATTGTTTTTTCAGAGTCACATGCTAGGTTAAACATACTCAACATATTAAACATATTTCAACATTGGGCTTCTGTCTTTGCTTTAATTCTTAGATATCTCAGACGTCCTAAAGAGATACTAGAAATCCCGTTGTATACAACTGGTCTGGTTAACTATTTGTCTAAAGCTACCTTATGCCTTGTATCTGTGAGCTTTTGACACACACTTCAGGTAGTTACTATTATACCAAAGTAGCATCATAAGACCTACAATGGAATCTGAGGATTATATTGTGTAATACACTTTAGAAATACACCAAAGAAGATGCCTTTTTCTAAAAAGCCTATAAAAAAGACCAGTATCAGAGAATGAGAAATGTAACTGTTGCATTTTTTAGTAGGTGAAATTATATTTATGTAAATTGGATCAATTGGCAAACTTTGGGAATTTTAGCAATTCTGAAATTAAACCCATTTTTATTTTTTAAAATTTCCCTAGGGATTGGGCATGAAATACAATATGATATCTAATGCATACATAATGATATGTAGGAGGGACAACAACTGAACTGTTGGTGACAGTGGTAGTCCAAAACTGGAAAAGACTGAGAACAGCTTTACATATGGTGAGAAACTACTCCAAAATTGTATTCAAGTCTGACACATTTATCACTTGCATGTTTTGCTTTCCATTTCTTCAGAAAAGGAAAGAAATGCATAAGATCCATTATGTTAAATCCCAAAACTGAGTGCATGACTGTAAAGATGCATGTGACAAATAGAAACAACCTGCAGCATGTGCAATTATGTGGTGTGAGACTGCAGAAGAACTACTGCTGTCAGCTGTTATCTGCTCATGATAAATGATGTGATCCATTACATATATGAAAATAACTCTGATGTGTAAGACAATCCAAAATGCACTTTTTGCCTTAGGTATGCATCAAAACAGCATAACTCAAGTGCGGTGCTTGGGAACCTACCACCTCTCCCTGATTTCCTGCAGAAAAAAAAGGAAGTTACTTATGAGATTTCCTATCTAAGGAAAATTTTAAAGAGTTTTTGAAAGAATTATCCTATGCCCCCACCTGTCTTCTCTACCCCATAAAAACAACAACCAACCAAGCAAAAAAGCTTCTTATTCGTTTAATATGACTTTTATTATGGTAGAAGATGAAGAAGGATCTTGGTGTGGACCTGAAAAACCACTTAAGAGGGTCATATACAGAAATTAGTAAATTTGATAATTATAAGCACATTTTGAGAGCAGTGTTTCCAGATTAGATGGAGAAGACTTTTGGCTTTGGGTGCTATGATTTGACAGGCTTATTATTGACTTAATACGATAGGCATTGGGTGTCTGAACCAACCAGGATAATTTTCTGTAAGAACAGATAAATTAGAATAAATCAAGTCAGACCTTTTTGCTTTCTTCAATAGAGGTGGTTAACTAAAGAGCAACCAAAATTCTTAACTGAAATGCTTAACTCTCTACATTGACAATCACTGATTCTGTAGGGTAATCCTATTGACCTGAAATGATAGGGGTGAGTCAGCCCAAAAGAAAGGCAAATGAAATTAAAAGTTCAGAAAATAAATTTATTTATTTATTATTAACTTGGGGTTTATATAATGACAAGTTTATGTCTCCTAATGTCTTCAGTACTATTTCCCTGATGACTTCTAAATTCTACTCATGTTTGACGGCACCTGGACATTGAGGTGATGTTTTCAATGACCTATCTGCAGTGATTTCATGATATTTTGTTCGAGAAAAAATACCTGGTTCCATGTCAGCTGCTGTACGCACACAGCAAGGACTATTTTTCCCTTTTGTGCTTTAATTTACAATATTGAGTTTCATCTACTGTTTCACTGAGCAATTACTCATATGTGAGATCTTGCTCTAAATCTCACTTGTTAGTTTTACCTTTGTAAAGCCCCAAATACTTTAAATTGGTAGCAAAGGTCACTATTTACATCTATTGTAAATAGTTAATGAGCTTCTAGAGCAATCCTAATTCCATGGCAGATTCATAAGAGGTTCCATGGGTGACCATCAGCCAATGTGAAAACTGACCCTTATTGTTACCCTTCACTTACTACGTTTCATTGACATAGTAATCTGCAAGGGTATCTTTCCTTCTTATCTTATAGCAGCTTAAAGTAATTAACTCAAGTCTTTTAAAGAAGGACTGGATATCTGGATACCTGTATGAGCTCACTGACTCCTCTGAAGATCTTTAAGAGATCTGTGAGGCACAGTGTGCATACTTTTGACTTGCTTAAGTGTTCCTTTTTATTTCATTATCACTGTTGGCACATTTCTTCTTTCTGGTGTGGAGGCTGATTCAGACAACATATTACACACAACAACTAGTTCAGGAATTTCATATCTGAATTCTAGCAGCTTATTATTTCTTGTTGTATCAAACTACTGTAAAGCTTTTATCCTGTCACTTCCTCAGACTCATTTCTTATGAAGGTTTTGATGCAGGAATCTTCCTTAGCTTCTGCACAGTATACATCAATACAAGGAATTAAATTATTTTTTCTGCTATCATCTTGTCTTTTTTCAGTACTACTTTGACACGCAAAGAGACTGCAGTTATCTTTCTCTCCATTGCTATTTCTCTGGAAGACTTTCATTCTGTGATCTTTCTGAAATTCTTCTTGTCATTTATTGTTATTCATCATTTCTTAATAGTAATACCTTTAACAAGTTGTTCCTCAATTAACATCAAATTAAAAATAAATAAATAGCCAGATTTTAAATTTATTTATTTTCCCTACGCCGCCATACCATACCATACCATACCATACCATACCATACCATACCATCAATCAGAATCACTAGAGACTCATTTTTTTTTTATTTATTCCCTAACAAACAATACATTGACATGAAAAGTAAACTTTCTTTCACACAAAAATGCTACTGCTATGCTAAGCTGAAGGAAACACTAGTAGAAATCAAGAGGTTTATTGAGATAAAAAATAGTGACTTTAGTCACATGTGGGTAAAAGGAAAATTTCCTTTAAGCTCCTGTTGAGGCCTCCTTTCATAACAAAATAAGATATGGAGATCTAGAAGTAAAATAAATAAAGTGCATCTCATTGATAGGGATGCATTTGTACTTACAATTACAAATCCTTCCAAACTGGGACAAATTTAAGTTGCCTGCTTATTGTAGTTTTAAGTGCACTTTGTGAGACAAAAGTATATAGGAGACAATCCTCAATGTTAATGGCTATAGCTTCATAAAAGTTAATGGAGTAAAACGTTAAGGCTATAGTTCTTAAATTCCAGAATAGCTGCACAATTAAGGAAGGAGTTTAAGACAAAAGATGATGTTTAAACATATAAGCAAGTCCCTGGCAAAAATAAATTATTTCTATTAATCTGAAGTGTATAATTGTATAATTGAGATAAGTCTGCCTTATGAATGGACTACTATTAGTATAAAAATTCCTTGCACTATTTAGCATAATTAGTCAGTTAAAACTGGGTTTCTCTGCTTATTAGTTAGAGATATGCTTAGGAAAAATATTACTTTACAGTAGAGCAGTATAAATATCTGTTTTCAGCTAAAGATGTTGAAGAGAGAAATTAATCAAATACATTAAACATGTTTATTATCAAAAAGTACCAAGCTGATACACATTGTTTTGCAAATAATAATGATCTTGTGACTGCAGAAAGAAAAATAATGGGCTTACAAGTTAGAATTCCTGTAAGTTCTTTCATTACATTTTCTGTTTGCTAGCTAATTGTGTGTGAAAAATCAGAGGTCACCCTGAAACAATCCTTTTCAGGCCAGCTTACTGAACTATGAATCATTAGTATATATATTTCCTTTTTGTTTTTGTTCAATAACAATCAATTTGAAGTGCCTGCCTGAACTGAAGGTTCAGAATGATGAAACCAGAAATATAAAACATCATTTTCAAAGCCAAACAATATTTGTTGCCAAGTTTTAACCGAAGTAAATCTTATCACGCAGTGTTTGTATGACATGGCTTGAAATTCATTACTATCAACAAAGAGACCCACCCTTAATGAAGGCATTAATCTATATGAATAGCTAAGAAACATACCTCTGACAGTCAGGTAGTATGACAAATGAAGAGATACAAGAAGGGGAAAAAAAGGAGAAAAAGGTTCAAAGAAGACAAAAGGTATGGAGTAGTATATGTGTCTGGATAGTTACACAGCAAAAGGAGAATCAGATGGATGAAGGCAGAGAAAAGGAACAGAAAAATGAACTGCAAGAGACTGAACAACAACTGTATCTATTAAAGTAATAGACAGTTTGGTTATATTTTGTCTAGCAAAACAGTAATGTTGGTGTTTTAATGAACACAGAAATGTTTGCATCTTTAAATATTTGCTGCATGTCTACACGTGTGTATATACAATACTTATGAATACACACATACACATATATACATAAAACTGGCTCCACAGATACTTACATGTAACAAAAGTGCATTGGAAAAGAAACCTGATCTGAAAGTAGTTGTACTGTTTTTGGCTGAGATAGAGCTAAATTTCTTCACAGTACCTGAAAACAGTGTTGATGACACAATGACGTTATTGCTGAGCAGTGCTGACACAGAGTCAAGGCCTTCTCTGCTTCTCACACCCCCACCAATGAGTATGCTGGGGGTGCACAAGAAGTTGGGAGGGGACACAGCCAGGACAGCTGACCCCCACTGACCAAAGGGATATTCCATACCATATGATGTCATGCTCATCTCGTGGAAAGAAAGAGGAAGGAGGTGACATTCAGAGTTACAGTGTCTAACCTCACAATTAACTATTACGCATGATCCAACCCTGCTTCCCTGGAAATGGCTGAGCATCTGCCTGACAATGGGAAGCAGTGAATGAATTCCTTGGTTTGCTTTGCTTGCATATGCAGCCTTTGCTTTACCTAGTAAAGTGCCTTCATCTTAACACATGAGTTTTCTCACTTTTGCCCTTCTGATTCTCTTCCCATCCCACTGAAGGGGAGCGAGGGAGTGAGCAGCTGTGTGGGGCCGAGCTGCCTGCTGGGGTTAATGCACAACAGTAGTCAAGGTACCGATATTGTTATGGGAAGATACAAACAACAACAAAAGAAAATGCACTGGTCTAAAATTGTTTACAAAGATAATATATTAAAGAAAGAAGAACGTATATCATGGAAATAGTGAATCTGGTTTAGATAAAGTCAAATCAAACTGATATCTCATGATGACTATACATACTTATTTTGTCATACTGTTAGATCTAAACTCTATCCAGTGTTCACACTGGGTAGATCATTTGGGTGCTGTTCAGTACTAGGCATATTCCCTTCCAGAAAGCAAATGACCATGACTATATTCATTTCATTTTCAGAACTAGAGTAGATTTTCTGCTTCTCCCTACTACTTCCTCAAAAGAAACTTCACAATGATCAAATAGAGATAGCAGCCAACTTTCTGCTCTTAGCCAGCAGTTTCACAGAGCTATGGGACAAGCTGTAACGGAGCTGATCTCTGTTTCTGGTGGGATGTAGACATCACAAAAAGTTTGTGTCCAAAATGTGAGATTGGGATTCCCAAGCTATGAAACCGATAGCTCACACTGAAATGAAATGCGTTTCTGATGTTTTGTTCCATTTCTCTGTTTCAAGGTAACTTCGGGAAAGTAAAGAGCTGATAAAACCATTTCCACATCTTTCAGTTCCTTCTATTCCCATTTTTGTTATTTCAGACAGAGAAAATTGTACGCTTGCTTTTCCAAAGGAAACAAAACCATAAAAATGAACATCACATATGCAGTTTTTGTCCCAAAATGCTGTCAAGACACAGACATAAAACATCAGAATGAGTGTTTTTTCCCACAGAAAGTACCTACACCAAAAGTAAGCTGCAGTTGTAATAGAAATATATTGAGAAATGTACTGTTTGCCATGCTTATTTGGAGTCCAATTTATGTAACATCTCTACATTCCTAGAAATCTCACCATAGTTCACTGATCTAGTATGGATTACTTCCAATAATGATTCATCTAAATTCATAGTTCTGTGACTGCAAAACATAACACCACTTTTCTCATTTGCATTAACCTATAATTAAAACAAAAAAAGGGTGAAATTTCAAACATTATGTATTTAAACCCTTCCTTAGGACAGAGTGAAAATATTCTGAAGTTCTTATCCTTCCATGTTTTCATAGATTGATCTAAATCTACTTCCATTACTAATTTATTTTCACTTGGCACTTCTGTCCCTGGATAAACTTGTTTTCCACATCAGTTGTTGATGCTACAAAATAGCAACCAAAGCTTCCTTTTAATGTGCTGGCTTTCTCGAGAATTGTATTGAATCAAACGTGGTTTTTTTTGTCCTCTTAACAATTTTTTGTCCTCTTAACAATTTCTTGTCCTCTTAACAATTCGGCTCGTTTCTTGTTCTGGGCTTCTCCCTGCATAAGCAACGTGTGATGCTCTAAAGTTGAGACAGCCCACAGAGTGGGACAGAGGAAAAGCTGGTAGTTAACCGTGTTCCTTGAGCTAAGTGTTAGTCAGGCATTTCTCCTCATCATAACTGCAGTTAGCATACCTAAACTGAAGGTATCTCTGAGCCATTAAGTAGTTTTTCTAGCCAGCTGTGACAGCACAACTTTTATTGTACCAAACATCCAGGGATAAATTCAAAGCAAGTTTGCAGCACTATTAGTGCTTATACCATACTAATTTAGGTCAAAGTAGGGAAGGTTATTAACGCAAAATTAATCAAAGTCTGTAGTCTGCTGAAGAACAGTTAGGGAAGTAACATGATAGTCCTTGACTATGACACCTTTCATTTGCACCATCTCTGGTTTTGTGTCTTTTTTTTTTTTTCACTTAGTTAAAAGGGAAAGATTTGGAAAGAAATTCTGTTTTCTGGGAATTTCAGTAATTTGAAAAGATTGTATTTACATAGAACTTTGTGACTGGTGCATAAACAGTGTGCTCCACAATCTGCCCACCTCCTTATCAAGTAGTATGTAATCTTCAGTTACATCAGAAGCAAGGTTTCCAAGATCACTGGCTACAAAGATGGCTCCTAAGATGCAGGGTGCACTGATGACCTCTTTACAGAGATAATTTAAAGGAAATTTTTACTTATGAAACAGAAAAAAAAAAAACAAAAACAAGTATTAGTGTTTGTGGGAAGAAATGCTTTGTAAAGTAGATGACAAAAAGGTTTTAATTCTTTTAATTGAACATAAAACAACCACTACCAAATGAACTGTAAATCATTAAAAATTTGTTTGTATCTAATGCAAATTGACTTTAGAAGTTCAATCTGTATCAATGCATGCTGTGGATATTAAAATCAGTCTTATTTAATGAAAACAAATACTGATGAACTACTGAAGTCCTCATAAACACAAGGGTTTTTTTCCCTCCTGAGAAGGTCGTTTCCTAGACAATGTGACTTAGCTAAGTAAAAGGTGATAGTTCAGATGTTTTTGTTATGAATCAATGTGCTTTCACTTATTTTATTGCAGGCACAACAAATGCTGAAAGGCCTGTTTATTAACATTATTTACCTATTCATTGTTATTCATCAGGGGAGTATAAATTAAGTGGCAAAGCCATGGAAAAAAGGTTGTGTTGAAATATGTAGGACTTACACAATGCAATGGGTAGCAATTGCCAAAAAAGAACTGGGATGCAACTAACAGAGCTGGAAGGAGTAAAGCAAGAATTATGGGAGATAACATAGTGATGTATTGAGAAGTTGAACACGGGGCTTTGTTATGAATGACTCATGTGCATGAAATATAGTTGAAAAGAATAGGAATTGACATGCCTAAAGAAAGATTGTTCATAAATTCATCACAAAGCACTGAGTAGCACTCTGAAAAAGATAACGTTTTCTAAAGAAGTTTTCGGTACTTACTGGCTGCAAAATTTTACGTCATATGTGTCTCAAATATACCTTGTAAATATATAGAAATGGACATCAATAGTAAGTTAAAGTAGTCATAAACACCCCATGGACCCTCCTCTGCATCATTAAAACGATAAAAGGAAAAAAAAAAAAGTCATGAAACTGGAGAGACAGCACATCATTTTCTTTTGTTAGTGCAAATGGCCATTTATGAAACTTATCTCTATGCTTTTTATCTCATCTCTGCAATCAAACAGATCTATAGATGTATTCAAACGAGGAACAATCTTAAAGCCTTTATAATTCATTATGTAAAATCATGTTCAGCTGCTGTACCAAGAGACATCTCTTTGAGTATTCTCACTTGACTGTACGATGTTAAAGGGTACCTCAGTACTGTACATTTTATGGCATCAGTACCACCACAGGATACCTCAAAACTGACATTCACTGTACGTTAGATATGCGTTTCTTTTTATACATATATATTCTTTTCTCCTATTACATGGTGAAACAATTTTGCTGACGTTTCTGGAGGATCATAGCTGACCAAAGTTTTGGTTTTCTTACTCCTGGGAAACACAATATGAATGAAAGGAAGTACAGGTATTCTTGGATATGTTTGAGAAAATGAATGGCAGAATGCAAACAAAGGAATTTCTTGAAGTTTAAATGGGCATAATGCTTCTAGCTTTCAATGCTATCATGGTAAGTGATTTCAATCTCAACTAAATTATTTAGTAATATAGCTCCAAGAAAATAATAAAATCACATTCTACATAGACTGTCTACAAAAGAATGCTTAAATAAAATTGTAAGATCACATTTTCAATTTTGAACTTATCGTATTCTTCTGTATCCTTATTTTTCTTATTACATATGACTCATTAGTCTTCATTGTTATCATGTCTCAAACATAAAATTCAACTGAATTTTCATTCACTTCATTCACATAGTTAAGTCAGTGTTAGCCTGGCATAGACAATTTTCTTAGTATTTGTCTCTTTTACTGAAAGCTCACATCTGTTCAACAGCAGATTAAGATATATTTAACCCTGAGTCTTAGTAAGAATCTTACACGCCTGTATTTATTAAATACCAGGAAAACTTTATTGAAAGTTATTAAGTTTGCAAAGCTGAAAAATCAAAAGAAATAATATAACAGGATTAATCTTACTGTGTTATGCATTGAAACATAGTCTTCTGTATTACATTAACATTAGAAATACATATTTTCCTAGTGCGTGGAATACATGGTGATTACAGAGTAGACAGCTTAGTTTATATTTTGTTTCCTCTGTTTGTGAGTTTCTACAATATTCTAAACCTTCTTTGAGTACCAAGCTATCGTTCACTGACTTCCATGAGATATTCATTGCAACAACGTTTGCTGATATGTGATGTAGCAACAAGACGGTATTGTGATGTCAAATTTTAACACAGCGATTAGATGTCTCTGTTATCACTGTAACTACTGCTAGTCTAATGCTGTGTTCTGACAGTATAGAAATGGTCAGTATAGTTGGGTCTGGGCTTTCCCCACTGTTTCACACTTTCCTCCCAGTTTCCCCTCTCTTTCTTGCCGCTGTAGATAGACATTCATATCTGGCATTGGGTCAAAAGTGTAGTTAAAAGAAAATCACACTCCTCCATTATCTTAGCACATCATAGCCTCCGTACCGACACATATGTGTGGCAGGCCATATACCCAAACAGCTGTGGGGGCAAAGTCAGGGTGCTGTGGGGAGAAACCCAATTTCCTGGCATCTTTAGAAAGGGGAATCCCTAAAATGCAAGTTAAAGGTAGGATAAATAATATCTGTTGTATTAGAAAATGAAGGGTAAGGAAGGATGTGTGAAAAATGTTCTTCTTATACCCCTACAGTATTTGATTGTATCGTAAAAGGTTTTGTTTTGATATCAGTGACACAGGACACTTAAAATAGTATCATCAATACTAATGGTATCTGGCAGCTTCCCAAACACAAACTGATTTTTGTAGCACCATGATGTAATGAAGGATATCATTATTATTTATGTCCTATTATCATTAATAAAACACAGGTTGAGAACCAAGACACAGAGATAATAAGGTCAAAAAGAGCCACTAATTTTATGTGCCCGATTTCACATAACCTGGACCTGATTTTTAGAGAACACAACAATATATAACACTTTATGAATTCAAAGCACAGCTCTAACTAGCTTATGGTGCAGTTACGAGTGCCCAGTTGCTTTACAAATCAGACCATAGGGAATAAAGTCAGTCATCCGGAAAATGAAGAATACACAGTCGTTGTCCACTTGTGAAAATGTGCTTTAAGTGACTTACGCAGAATTACAGGGGAATGATGAAGCAGAGATCTGGATCCAGATCATTTTCCTGGGCATTTTGCGGTTGCCTCGTCCATGACTCTCTCCTTTTTCTTCCTGCTGGTCTCTGCCTCATTTACTTAATGCCTTCTAACCTTTACAACAATTGAAGCAGGAGTTCTGCAGAGAGCAGTCTCCCTTATATTACTGTTTTTAGGTTATGTGGTAAAAGCTCATCTGCACACCCACAAAGGAGCACAGAGAGACAATGGCAGGGTGCAGGGGGACCGGACAAACACTAGCTGGCTTGGCAGCTCCCAGCCACGTCACAGAAGAGCCATCAGCCCACCAATGGCCATTGCCACAAGACTGGAGGAGCAGAGGGGCACAGTGACAGGCAGGAACCTATCAAGATTAAGCCAATAGGAACCAGTTCTCCAGATCACCTTTCAGACTAAGGGGGTTTGCTGCCTACAGATGTAGGAAACATTATGTGATGCGGGGAAGAGCCTTCTGGGATTACACAGGATTTCTTATGAGACATTTAGAGGAGGAACCAAAGGTGGGAAAGGGGAGAGATTTTGGTGATTTGAGGATGACCAAGTGTGGGAAATAGAAAGATAAGGGAAGAAAATTGTCCATTCACTTGTAAGGAGGGGCTGGTCAGCACCAGAAATCCCTGTGATCTGTCCTGGCTCCTTACAAAACTGCACCTTCAGCTACGTTGCAGTAAGTGCCCCTTTACTCTGTGCATGTGCGTGTATGGGGATCTGCCGTACAGGAACTGGAGTGACTGTGGGTATGTGTGTGAGATCAAGCCAGACTAGCTAGTGAATAGGTGAAAGAGCCTGGGAGCAAGGGGGTTTCTAAGGACCTGCTCTGGGTGTGAGAGCGTCTGTGTGTCTCTAAGGGCGAGAACCCATGGGGTTTTGGCTATGGGACCAGAGAACTCCTGGCCACCTCTCTGCATGTGCACATGCGTGTGAGTGAGATGGTCTGTGCCAGCGAATGGAGTAGGGCTGTGGCCTTGGGCACTCATAAATCCAGATGCCAGCAACTGTGGTGACTGGGATCCAGGGACAGCTACTGGGTGCCTGAGCCCAGCTGCTGCAGGGATTGACATTTTACATATGTATATTTATTTCCACTAAAAAAACTTCTGTCCTGCTTAGCCAGAAAGGGCAGCAGGATGAGGCCATTGGTGCTGTCTGCATTCATCTGTCTGTCTGTGATCTGCTTGGCCAGCCGTGTGTGTATGTGTATGTGTGGTTATATACATGTTATTTGTGTTTGTGTCTACTGGGAACACATTTTCAGCTTTGCTACAGGTTGGACATGGAGGCAAGGAGCTCTAGCAGCCTTGCCTCTCTCAGGCTGTCAAATCCGACATGAAATATTTTCCTCTAACAACTGTGATTTATCCTCAGAATGGTATGTCGTGTAAACTTAACAGGTCAGGGAATCCATGGTATAAATGGTGTGTCATGAGTAAAACAGTAACAGAAGGTGTGCACATAAAGGGGTCTTACTAATGTGCCTAGATATTAATCATAGCTTTTCCTAACTAAAAGTTAGGTTTTGGCTTTGAAATTCCTTAATATCCTTTTACCAAGGCTCTGCAATGTTTCAACCTAGGGGTTTTAGCAAATTTTCCAATATTTAAAAAGAAAACGGAACTATGAAAGATGGGGAAAGTCCTGTACTATATAATGAATGATAAAGACTTCTATGTGACTTGAGAATGCCTTATAAATATAATGCATAAAATTGGATACCGTTATCTATTAGATATTTTCATATTCTTTATATGGTACATGCACATAGTGTTCTTTTCTGTTGTGTTATGTTATATTTGTTCTTGAACAGCAAATGGTAATCTGGTAATCTAAATAACCCACTGGGTTTGAATATATGAAAACAATCTCCTTTTAAAACAACTAATGAATATAAATTGCATCAGACTGCACATACTGAACTTGTTCAGAAAGATTAAACATTTTCAAACTAGACTTCCTGAGCCTAAATATCAGCAAAATATGAAATTTCAAGTATTAACAACAAGGTTTAAAGATCCACGGGGGAGTAGAAGAACTGGAAAGGGAAGCAGACTTTTGCCTTTCTCTGCTTATAGAAACCAGTAGAATGTCTTGGGCTAGAAAAAATGTTTCTGTCCTTTTTTGTCAATTTACCCTAATTTTAAATTGCATTTGTTTCACCATGATCTCTGCATTCTGATTGTAGTGTAACTATTAGATTCTAGGTTTATTTGGGTTTGTGTGCTTTGGTGGATGCGTTTACTTTGCACTAAAAAATACTATATTCAGAAGCATGCTAAGCAAATTGCAATATGCTGACCTTACCTTTGCTGACCTTACCTTTGCTGACCTTACCTTTGCTGGTACTTAAGAAGAATATGGTTGCTTTGTACTGCGGACATAATGATGATCTGAATTTGTCATTCTTTGTTACTGCCAAACTGAACTATTGGTGTGTCATGGTTTGGTCTGGGCTGGCCACTAAAATGAATGACGGATGCTGCCTTTTACTTCTCTCCCCTTCAGGAGAATAACCCTCAGGAATTTTCCATTTCGGCAGGCTTGTGCATACCAAGGAACCTCTGCGATCTCTCAGCAAGGTCAGCAAGACATTGGGAGATGATGAGGATCAACCAGCCTGATAGCCCCTGGAGTTCCACGCTGATAGAAGCCCATCAGATCTGTTAGCCAAAAGGAAAAGCATTCAATGCAACTCTCATGTACTTTTAGAGTTTCAAACCAAAATAACTGTATATTAGGAAAAAACATTATTGTTAACTCACTAAGAGTGTATTTCTATGTAAAATATTAGTATCTAGCATATTTCATTAACTTTTTGTACATATCTGTTATAAGCTGTGTAGTTGTCCTAAATTATCCACTTATTTCTGCTAAATTATCATTCTCAGCATGTGTTATATGTGTCCAATGTTGAGCCATGGGAGCTGCGAGATAGTGATTGACAGTAAATTCAGCTGGTACTTACTTAGCCTGATTAGTAAATCGGGGCATGAGATGGGAACTTGTGAAAGTATCACAGTGACATTTATTTGAAGAGCTTTTACCATTTTGCAATTTGATTCCTAGTTGTTTTGTTATACACATTTTATGATATAGAAAATGGGAGGTTTTTAGAAAGTCAGCAGCTCTGTATTCTATAGTCTCCTTTCTCAGCAGAAAGTAATGCACTATCATAGCAGTAAGAGCAAAGTACCTATGAAAAGCTGTAAAGAATGCATCTGCACCGAAAGAGAAAGATTTAAAGAAAATCACACCAGCCAAGAGAGGAAAAGTTTCTAGGTGTAGATTCACAGATTTTGTCGGATATTTCTACCTGTTTATTGAAAGTAACTGTAGGATGCTCAAGAGAAAATCAAAACAAAACAAAATAAAAATTATAAAATGCAAAATATCTGGGGGAAAAAAGAAACAAATTAAAAATAAATACAAATTAACAAATTTAAATGTTTTAGATTACAATACACAATGACTAGCTAGTAACATACAAGTCTTATGAGGAACGACTGAGGGAACTGGGGTTGTGTAGGCTGGAGAAGAGGAGGCTGAGGGGAGACCTTATCACCCTCTACAACTACCTGAAAGGAGGTTGTAGAGAGGTGGGGGCTGACCTCTTCTCCCTGGTGAAAAGTGATAGGACGAGAGGAAATGGATTCAAGTTGTGTCAGGGGAGGTTTAGATTGGATATTAGGAAAATTTTTTTCACTGAAAGGGTTATTAAACATTGGAATAGGCTGCCTAGGGAGGTGGTGGGTTTGCCATCCCTGGAGGTGTTTGAAAAAAGGGTAGATGTGGTACTTAGGGACATGGTTTAGAGGTGGTTTTGTCAGGTTAGGCTGATGGTTGGACTTGATGATCTTAAAGGTTC
The DNA here is from genome assembly GCF_000708025.1 of Charadrius vociferus. NCBI lineage: Eukaryota > Metazoa > Chordata > Aves > Charadriiformes > Charadriidae > Charadrius > Charadrius vociferus. The sequence continues at coordinate 626,988 of NW_009648793.1, forward strand.
CTTCCAACCTCTGCAATTCTGTGATTCTATGATTCTAAGTTTCCTGATGTGGTGGGTTGTCTCTGACTAGCAGCCAAGTACCCACACAGCCACTCACTCACTCCCCACCTATCCCTCCAGTGGGACAGGAAACAAAACAGGAAGAACAAGAGCAAGAGCAATCACCAATTACTGTTGCAGGCAAAAAAAAAAAAAATTTACTTGGGAAATTTAACTTAATTTAAAGCACTTAATTGCTTCTTTACATTTTGGGAAACAAAGATGACAAAAAAATCAAACATTTAGGGAAAATGCCTTTCTTGCCCCTTTCCCAGGCTTAATTTCAATATGGATGCCTCTTCTCCTCCCTAGTGCCCTCCTTTATTCTCACCGCAGGGTACACTCAGTCTCTGTGACAAGGCCACAGGCAGCGCAGAAGGTTGAGGTGCTGCAGTGGTTTCTTTCTGCCACTCAGTGTTTCTCATTCTTTTCTTCCACTGCACCTTCTTCTTACTCATTTCCACTGCTCCATTGTTGGTGCGGGTTCTCCATGGGCGGCAGTCCCTCAGGGGCCGTACCTGCTTCAGTGTGGGTCATCTAAAGTCTGCAATCCCTTCAGAGGTGTTGTCAGCTCTGGCATGGAGAGCCTCCTACTGCTCTAGCCTTGTTGTTCCCATTTCTCAGCATTTACTGCCCTTTCTTGAATATGTTTTCACAGAGGTGAAGCAAACTCCTCTGCCTGGTTTAGAGGTGCCACAGATTTGGCCGATGGGCCCAGCCTGTGGTGGGTCTGTTGCAGAGCAGCTGGAAACAGCTGTGTCTGGCACAGGGCAGTCCCTGATTTCCTCTCACAGAGGTCACCCCTGCACGCCCCCCACTAGCAAAACCTTGCTGTTTATACCCAAAACAGGGCTACTTCACATCATTATCTTAAACAAGCTTCAATGATGAATATTATTTTTTTTAAGAAAAAGGGGAATCAATGTGGAGATATGGTGATCCTCTATTTAAATTGCATCCACCCCCAGACAGAATTTAAAGCAATTTTGTACAGCAATTGCAGCAAAATTGCTGTTTGCCTGTGTAGGTGAAGTTCTTAATGTCCAATTTTTATTATTTTTTAAATAATTCCAATATTAACTTCCATTGCATCATACACTATCTGATGTCACATGACCATTATGTAATATTAGGATATTAATATTGTATATAAACACAGGACAGCAATTCCTTTTAAGACTCTGAAGATCCACTGACTGAAACAGTTTCTCAACTACAAATATAATGCTTCCTGGTAAATTCCATATTTAACTTTTCTTTATGCACTAAACAGATTGCTACACAACATTTATCATCTATGTCTTTAAATACTACGAATATATTTTACTTTAAAGGAAATGAAAATTAGCTGTTTAATATTCATTGACTTTTTTTAACCATTATTGAACTATATGAGTTAATGAAGGTCATGAATCCCATATTTCTGCCCACATTTTCTTCTCTGTCAGATACCCAGCAACTCTAATATGCTCAAAAATAAGTCTGCTTAGTGCTAATGCACCATACAGAGGCACTCTGCATGCAGAATAGGCTGACAGTATTAATGCAGAATTGCTCCAGTGTATCAAAGACAGATTAAACTACTTTGTGCGCATTTTGCACAATCTGAAACAGCTCTCATGAGCCCAGAATTTCCCAAGATTTACTGATAATGTGAAACAACCAAGCCAGTGAGATAGCTAAGTGTTAGAGAACATGGGCAGAAACATCAAATTTAGGGAATTTTCTGTCCCAATAGAATTTTTACTGTTGCATGGGGTTTTAGATGCTTTAACCTTTGTAATACCTTTCTCTTTCAGCTCTGTAGCGTGCTGTGTGCTTGTACCCTTGCAACCTCTCATTACGCACGCTGAAGCTGCTGTGGCAGTGCCTTACCCAGTAGTATCTCAAGAGTTGCCATCCTCACGATCTTATGCTGGCAGGTTCTGAAGCATAGTTCTGTCCACTAGATTAGGTGTCCTGTAGAAAGTGGTTGTCATTAATGTTTAAAACACCCTTTTCTTCCTCTGCCTCCTCACTCCTCCTCTATTAGTCTGTAACTCCATAGTAAAAATTCCTCACTCATCGTCTCATGTGTTTTAGTTCATAACTTGAAGACCTAGTAGGTAACATAATAGGCAACATGTATTAATATATCCAGTAAGTATACATGAGTTGGGGAGACAGATTTTTTCTCTCTCTCCTCCCCTCTCTCCTTTTAATTATTTTTTTTCCTAAAGCAACTTTGAAGTCAATGTATGCCATCAGCTATAGACCCCACTAGTAAAGCTTTGTACGTGTAAGCTTGCCTCAATTTTATTTGTACAAGACCTGGAAATAAGAGAGGAATTGCTTCACAGAATCACAGAATGGTCAGGGTTGGAAAGGACCTCTGGAGATCATCTAGTCCAACTCCCAATAAAATAATTTATTTGGTAAATAATTTCCTTGCAACTAAGTTATGCTAAGTAATGTCAATGTGCTAAGCCTGGTTTTCAGGTAGTAAAAGGCCAGTGCATTCTTTACTTTTTAAATATAACTGGAAACAGGGATTTCACATCTAAATCCAAATTCAGGGGAGTTTTATTTATCCAGATATCAGGTTTAACAGAGAGTAATGATTAACAGGGTTACTTGTTTAGCTTTCTTTGCTGATGCTTTTCCTATTAGCAGCTACACCTTTGTTTCTAGCAGATATTAGGTTTCTGTAAAATACCTTTTTTCACAGTACTGCACATTCCGTTAAATTTAGGCTTGCTTTTTGCCTTATTTTGTAATGGTATCTTGATTATTCCATTGAAAAATTTAGCTGTGTGGTTAACATTATTTATCAGCATTCTCTAGCCATGCTACCAAATTATAAAATTTAGGTAATTCATGCCATTTCTTATTTCTTTTCCCATATATGCAAGCCTGATTGCTGGTCTCTTTTTTTTCTTTTTTTTTTTTCCTCTAGCATAGCACTATGAGCTTTTTTTCTTTTTCCCTTTTCTTTTTTCCTCAGGTGGCTGTCTATGGTATCAGAACATTTTCCACTTTTGGGTTTTTTTTAACTTGATAAATTCAAAATATATTTCTGGGTTTTTTTAATACTTCATAAAATGTTGCTGAGGTGGTTTTGCTTTTTTTTTTTGTTTTTGCTCTTCTTCCTCATTAAGGAAACAGTATCTAATCACCTACCTCTGCCTCTAAACAATTAATAGCTAATAATTTAATTTTTTTTTTTTAACTTAAAAAATGTTTTTAATAGTTATTTCATTTCTTTGTGTATTCAGAACAAAATGTCTGTCTTATATGCAAACCAAGTTGGGAAAGCAATGTTTTCTACTACAATAACTGATGTAATCAGTTTGGAAAAATGAAAGAAAAAAATCAGCCCTCAGGTTTATGGATATTGGAAAAATATGTTATCATCTGAAAGAGATGGTATTTGAATTTAGGCAGAAAAGTATGGTATCATATATGGAAAAGAGAAAAAGCAAGTAATCTGTCATCCTGGTGAATAAGCCAGGATGATATAAGCCAGTGCATCATATTTTCATAGTTAGTCTCTTCTACTGTACCAACTAAAAACTGTTGAAAAACGTGTTAGAATCTGCTATTACAGAAATGGTACCTACCATTTGATTCCTTTCTCTATGACACTTTCAAATACAGTGTGAACTGTTATTAAGTCTCTTCTACTTGACTTTCATAGTTTTAGAGAGTTCTATCTTTATTTTTCCCCCTTTTTTTGCTTAGGTTATTTTCTACAAAATTTCTACTGATAGTTTTGATATGAGAAATTTTTGCTAGAGGTGATATTTTTCAAATGTAACAAGAAACCTCTTTTAAGATACTAGGATACTGAAAAATAGATTATTAACTCTAGTCTTCTGGCCAAATTCATGTTGGGACAGCTACCTTTTGTACTCTTAAATCCCTCTTGCAGTTTCTGTTGGAGAAGTTATTTGTCTTTATTACTGGCCTAAGGCAGAACTGATGTGATTTGTTGAACAATTGTTTCATTTCGGTAGTGGTAAATTGATTAGGCTTCCTCAGAACAGTTGAAAAGTTTGTGAACACCAAAAGCATTTGAACGAACTGCTCTTTGCTCACAGGTGTGGTTTTATATTTGAGTCATAATTACTCTGCATTGGTTTTATGGTCAGTGCAAAGGGTTTGTTAGGTTCTAGAGATGACTTCCATGTTCGAGACCAAATGTAGCAGAGTTTATATTCAGTTTAATGCTAACAAAAAATTATACATACATTTGCCTTACAGCTTGTATATCATTTCACTCTCATTATGAAATATTTTAAGATCTTCTGAAAAGAGACTTTGTTATAAGATCTATTACAAATGTGGAAGTTGTACATTCCTTGTCTTAATGACATGATTCTGAATACCATGAAAAAGAAAAAAAGGTAACATTTCAATTACTTCAAAAAAACCTGACATGACGTCATATACAAATAAGTATCACGGGTTTTTTTCCTTATGTGTAAATCTAGCTCTTCCTACTACAAATAAATATCTACTACCATAACTGCAGCTATTCCTGCCAACAGCAGCATTTTGCTGTTCAAATGGGTTACATGCTTCTATCTACCTCCAGTGTAAAGCTCTCAGAGAAGCACTCTAGAGTAAGTGTAGAAATAACTTAGTTAATTGAGACACAGATATTTGAGGGCACAATAGATTCTTGCTTCAACAACAAAATAACTACTGGACTAGACAAAAATGTACCACAAGCTATAGTTGTTCGTGATGTCAGAGAGACCCAGCAAGGAGGGTCATGGTATACACTGGGTGACCTACCTAGACTTTTGTATATACAACTCCTGACTGTAAAATTTCTTACATTATTTTAATCTCTGCCTATCTCTACCTATCTCTACTATTTTAATCTCTACCTCTCCATAAGTAAAGGCCTCAGCTAGGCACTGAAAGATGGACCACATATCACAACATAAAGCTGTGGATAAAGAAATAGAATTTAATGTCTTTTGTAGAGTGATAACACTGTAATCTGAAGCACCTCACAGTCTGTCCCAGTGGAATACCACAGGAAAAATGACAAGACTGAGTCATATATATATAAAAGCTCCAGAGCTTAAAGGTGTAAGAGAGAGGAAAAAGTCTTAGTTAGCTCACTTTATCAACAAAATCACTCCTACTTCTGCATAGATTTAACAGATTCTTGTAATCTTTCCTATCTCTCGTGAGACCCCCACCTGGAATAATGCGTCCAGCTCTGGAGGCCCCAAAATAAGAAGGACATGGACCTGTTGGAGTGGGTCTAGAGGAGGGCCACAAAGATGATCAGAGGGCTGGAACACCTCTCCTATGAGGAGAGGCTGAGAGAGTTGGGGTTGTTCAGCCTGGGGAAGTGAAGACTCCGGGGAGACCTTATAGCATCCTTTCAGTACCTAAAGGGGACCTACAGGAAAGATGGGGAGGCATTCTTGATCAGGGAGTGTAGTTATAAGACGAGGGGTAATGGTTTCAAACTGGAAGAGTTCAGAGATTGAAAATAGATATTAGCAAGAACTTTTTCATTACGACGGTGGTGAGGCACCGGACCAGGTTGCCTGTGGAAGTTGTGGAGGCCCCATCCCTGGAGGTGTTCGAGGCCAGGTTGGATGGGGCTTTGAGCAAGCTGGTCTAGTGGGAGGTGTCCCTGCCCACGGCAGGGAGGTTGGAACTAGATGATCTTTAAGGTTGCTTCCAACCTAAACCATTCTATGATTCTATCAGATTCATTAAAGCTTTGCTAACAATGGCACATTCACTACCTTCCCTCTCCTGTTTGAAATTATAGCTGAAAGGAAACACAGAATCATGGAACAGTTGATGTTGGAAAGAATGTCTGGAGGTCATCTGGATCAATCTCCCTGTTCAGGCAGGGTCAGTTACAATAGTTTGCCCAGGACAAACAACTTTTGAGTATCTCCCAAAGATCCTCATACTCTACAACCTCTACTACTCTACCACCTACTACTCTACAACTTCTGTGGGCAACCTATGCCAGTGCTTAGTCATCCTCACAGTAAAAAATGTGTTTCCTGATGTTCAGATGGAACCACCTGTGTTTCAGTATCTATATATTTTTCAGGTTTGTATATTTATTTCATACTGTAGCCTTTGCATGCTTTGCATTTGCTATTCTATTTCTATATAAAATTATTATTTACCCTTTTTGTTTGGAATGTTTTGGTCATTATTTAGACAACGCATGTAGGAGTAATATAGCTTTTAGTTTACTGTGAATAACTGAACCTAAGGAATACTCTTAATAGTCCACAAGACGAAGTAGCCACAGAATATGATGACAAAATAGTCAGGGTTTTCTGTTTGTTTGTTTGTTTATGTAATCTTTATAATGCCAAGCACATTATTGAAACGGGAAATTATTCATGCACATAGTGTGTGTGTGTTACAGGCTTTTCAATAGAAATTCAAATTACTGCAAATGTAAATAATACCCTAATAACGAGTACAAAGGGGATGTTAGTTGCATAGTTAGAGAAGAAAAGCAGAGTGAAACATTTGAAAGACAACTTGCCAGTGAGATAGAGAAACATGCAATGAATTCTGTCAGTTTCAAGCATCTAAATGTGTTCTAAATATTTTCCACCTGGAAACGTTCATAATATTGCAAATTAGGGGGGAAAGTGTAATATGCATATTTATAGTCAGTTTACTGGAAACATTCATCATTTCACATATCAGAAATTTACTGGTGGGGAGTATAGTGTCATCAAAAACACCGTCCACTAACGCTGCATATGTGTTGCTCTTCAGAAGGAATAGATTTTACTGTCTAAAAGTTGATTTTAGCCATAACATCTTCAATTCTTTTGGGTGCGCAAGCAACATTTAACATCACATCCTGCTAAAAATGCTGACACAAATAATGCTGGCCATGCAAGAGGCACACTTCAGTTAAAGCCTATACAGATAGATATTAGCAAAGTTTAAGAGACTCAAGTTGTATTTGATATCCCCCTTCCGTTTATTCTCAAAACATAAATACTAATACAAATAAGTGGACTATAATAGCTCTACTAAGCTGTTTTGCAGTTTCTTCTATCATTCTGAATTAACGTAAATTAACAGCTACTTCAAATCTCATCACATTTTACTTCAAGTATAAAAAGAATTTCTTTAACCTTGCCCTCTTAATAAAGATTTTAGATCCTGACTTCAAAATATTTTCAGAAGGAAGATGTGACTGGTGAATAAACCCCTGCAATAGAAGAACACTCAGAGGAGATGGGCAAGGGAGATGAGCCCATGGAGCTCAGGGAATAATCCAAGCTGTGACTGCCCACAGCTGTTGCAAAGAGGTTGACTGCATCTCAGCACAAAGGGGACCAGAGTGGATCAACAGGTGGTGTAAATATTTTTCCCCAAGTTTGTTAAAAGAGTGTGAGCGTGTCCCTCAATTAGCCAGACAAGCATGGGGGTAGGGAGGGAGTGGGAGTGGCTCAGCCCAATAGAGTATAAAAACTAGGCAGGTAGCAAAAGTATCTGGGATGGAGTAATGGAGTTCAGCTGGCTTCAACCCACCTTTTCCTTCCTGATGACTGGGGAGGCCTGGAGTTGTGGCAGTGAGCATATTATAGAGACTGGTAATGGGAACTACATTGGTACTGTGATTGAACTGCATATTGCAATTGCTATGTATTTTGGTAAGTGTACCTTATGTTTGTATTATGTTATGCAATGTATTTTCTATCACTCTGCTAAGTCATAAATCCTGTGTAACATTAACCATCTTTAATAAGCAAATTTGATACCAAACATCATGCTCTCCGTGTGCAATATCTAAAAGAACCTGTTCAGAGAGTATTAGACTGACAGAAGAGAAATGTAATGTGTTCATATGAACATAATGAAAAACATACAACTTAAAGTCTTGCTGGAAGTGTCTTAATAGCATCAACATCATAGTCTAACAACCTCAACTAGACTTAGTCAGTTAATGACAGTCTTCACAATAAAAATAAGTGAACTAATAGAAATAATAAATGAAAATAAATGTTGTGCAATATTTACTTTTCATTTACCTTTGTACTGGTCCAGAGAATTGTTTTGGTTTTTATGTATGATAATTAAAAGTATTTTCAAAACCCTATGAATGAAAAAGGCATTTAATATATGTAAGTCAAAATTAAAAATTGCATAGATGACTATTTGCATTGCTAACATAACTAATAATGGAGATAACCAGAATGTTCTTTAAAATGGAATATACATATACTAATATACATCACCAAATTCTCAGCAGTTAAAAATGGATGGAATTTTTCAAGAGCTACTGGCACTTGCAAAAGTGTAGTGGTGACTTATAAAAGCTTCAGATCTTGTCTAGAGAATACAGTTGCTTTCATATTTCCTGATTGCCATAGTAAACAGATACTGTCATGTGTAGCTTGTTTTTTTTGAAATTGTGAAACAAGGTAGGGGACAGGAACACTTTTTTCTTAATACAGCATGTAATATCCCTATTAATTGCTTTTTTTATTTGAAGATCTGAAAGTTTTCTTTTAGAACTATTTGGGGATCCACTAATATAAACACAATCTTGTGTTTGGAAGAGACTAAGTCCTTCAATTTTATCTGTGTTTTCTAAAGATTAACCATGAGTAGAAAGATTTACATGAAACTACAAACAGCAGATCATTCTAGATCAATGTTATTGATGTTTACTACTAATGCATACAGCATTTACTATTTTTTCCCACTTTTTTACCTGTAAAGCTATAAAAATAAATGCTATTATTTCAATTATTTTCATCTACATTCCAGTTTCTTATTTTTGTGAAATATTGATTTTAAGTAATGCTTTCATGCAATTTAAACAGAAAGGAATCAATCTTCCTGATGCTTTGGTATTGTACAGTAGAGAATATGCCACATCATACTAGCATAACAAAATTGCAAGCATGGTGCTGAATGACAGTATTCATATTGAATTATTCATATCGGATTAAACTCTGAACTAGATATCTAAGTTATATGTTTGGCCTTTACTAGATTTACTTTGGCCTGAGAACAGTGTGACATCTTGAATTACTTGACTTTTCCATGTTCCTTTTTTCCTCGGAGCATTTGGCGCTGTTATAATTCAGTTTTTTTTTCCTCCTGTAAATCTATGTTGATCCCACTAATTCTTGCCTCATACCATGCAGACAAGACAATGCAACCATGCAGAGTGAGGTTCATAAATCAGTGGCACATGAGAAGCAGTGGTCATGTGTTAGCAACAGGGATTTAGTCAATCAGGGAGGGAGGGGATGCTTTTGTGGTGAAAGAGGGAATCTGCAGCCTGGAGAGAACTCTGATTGCTGGTGTTTCACTTCCTTTCAGGCTGTCAACCAACTGCTCATTGTCTTACAAAAGTATGAATGAAGAACTCTTCTGTCACCCAAAGGAATAAATGAGGGCACCTTATGTATTTTTAACCTTTGCTCAGTTAATTGCCTTCTTGGTCTTTGTATTGCCACTGATCCTCAAACTGTTTTTTTCCTCTCACTCTTCTGTTCACTTCTTGCTTTACCTTTTCAAATCTTTTCATTCCCTTTGTCCTCCACTTTATCTTCACTTCTCTGCCTACCAAACACATACATGGAGTACAAAGTATCAAGCAAAATGCTAAATTGCATTCAGAACCTGTGCATTATTTTTAACGTTATTCCCGATTCTTTGCTCTTGAAGTTATGATACAATTCAGAAAACCTGTGCATTATTTTTAACATGTTATTCCCAATTCTTTGCTCTTGAAGTTATGATACATTCCATTCTCTTTTGAAGTAAAAAGAAAAGGAAAAAAGCAAATAAATTTAAAATTGAACTGGCAGATTGCATCTCATAACAATCCTTTACACTAAGATTCATATTCCTAGTCAAATAAGCCAAGATTTTTAAATCTGTGTGCCTAAACTGGGAACCTAAATAGTTGGTTACATAATGTACCTTAACTTTTAAAATACCCAGCAATTTCTAATGAGATTTAGTTTTTCATCTTAGCCCAGCTGGGTCTCACTGATTTTATTAGCAACAGTTAAAGCAACAAATAAGGTTTTATAAAATTCTATTATTGGCCTCTGAAGTAGCTTACTCCATACTGATGTCCTCAGATACAATCCCTCCTAATTTTTTGACCCAAAATTAATATCATTATTTCTCAAAAATCCATCCACAGACATTTCTGCTTCTTCATGAGACTGTTTTTCCCATTTTTGTTAAATTGAACTATCTTTTCCAAAGTATTTGATAGTATTGCTATTACTATCTTAATTACATGCAGTAAAATGTTGACCATAACTTGCTGAAGGTTTTGTTAGGTAGGCATGTACTTATCTGCATGCAAATACAAAAGACTTATTTTCATCACTATCTGAATAAGCTACAGCTATAACCTGTAAAAATTACTAAGCATTCAGATCAAATGAAAAAAGATTATTTTTTTTTCTTGAATGTTTGTGAATACTTGCTGTGAATTCAGTCCTATATACAGAAATAGCCCATGAATTCTTGAATCTAGCCTGCTGTAAGAAATAGAAGCAGACACTTGCCACTCCGCATTCAAGGACTTGACACAATCCCTGGAACTTGTCACTTCTTGTTGTTTAGTTCTAGCAAACAGCAAAGTTTACCGATATTGTTGATTTCCTTCTCACTCTAAATGTATAACTTTATTTCAGAAAGATTAACTCTTACCTTCTTTCTTAGTCCTACTGTAAACATGTCACCCTATAGCAGAGTACTGACTAGCACTATAGCTTTGTTGGAGCAGTCACAACTGATGCTTGTCAGACTTACTCTGAACTTTTCTCAAACTTCCTGTAGCTTTGTTTTCACTTGGTTTAGCTCTAATAGCATTTTCTCTAATACACCAGGTGTGTATGGCTAGTTTATTTTACTTTTGTTTATCTGTGTGTGGTACGGCACAAGTTTTATATAGGCAGCAGTAACAAGTAGTTATTCTATGCAGACTGGGATGTGTCACTCAGTAATAGCTTTCTGGTTGCTTACTTGAGGGAAAAATATTAGACATTTAAGCATTGTTCTGAAAAATCGTTTTAAATTTCTTACACTTTCTACATCTTGAGACCACCAATGTTCAAAAAATTTTTTTGTTACTTAACATGAGTGGGAAAAAAAGTCAGCACCTGTACCATAGAATACAAGTCTAAAATATCCAGTATAATAGTCAAAAGCTTTACCCAACTCCTTTTTCTGATCTCAAATGTATTAATAACCTGTTTCTGAAATGAATAAGAAAAAAATCTAATGCCAACTTCATTTGTGACTCACTTTTGGTAATTCATTGATATGGATGATAGATTACCATTCACAGTATTTCTGTTAAAACAAAGTTGGAAATCAAGTCATCTAATATGTGTCTTTTCTAAAGAGGCAGTATCTCAAGCCAGGATTCCTTATCAGGCTTTTGTTACCACACTTCTTTAGCTACAGCGTGATACTGTTTGGTTTACTTAATTATTTGGCATTCAGCTTTCCCAGGGTCCCCAGTAATAAGTATGGTGTTCTTCCTGAAGAGCCCTAGATACCTTCAGTATTTTTTCTTTTAATTGTAGGGCTTTTTGAAGATTATAATAATGTTTAATTTTATTGCTGACAATAAAATATAACATTGCCTTACCTGCTAGATATACTCGCACACATATGAAAAATTAAGAAATAGCATCCAAAAGTTGTTTATCGCAGATTAAGTCCTGGTGTCTTCATTCACCTTTGATATTGGTAGAGATTTTGCCTGTGTGTAGTCTGTAGAAAGGAAACTACATAAAATTAGAAAAATGGTTCTATTTTATATAAAAGTTAAAAAAAGGGTTACATTACTTCCAGTGCAGTCACCCTAGATACAGATTTAGAGCAGAAAATCAAATGAAATTGTGCCATTGCTCAGGCTTAATAGGGGAATCGAAGAATTATCATCCATAATATTACCCTTGTTACAATATAGAATTGATGAAGCATCCTATACTGGGTACTAATATCACATTATGATAGTGATGCAGCTTTCATCTAAGAAACCACATTGACTATACCAAACGTGCAGTTCAGTATTTTAAAACCAATCACAGCTTTTTCTCTTTTTACACTTACTTGCAGTGGCAGGAGTGTGCCCCCTATTTTTTTTTTTGCATTATTTTGATTATTGTTAGGAGTAAGGAGCATGTTTTATACCTTTCTAGTTCTTTCTGCTTCAATCTCCTTCAGTGAAGAAATTTGTTCTTAAGACATCTTCCTGGAGGAAAGAAGTGGGGAATGAAGCAACACATTCCTTATTTCTGAGGATTTCTGCAGAAGCAAATCTAGTGTGCTTTTAAAGATGTATTCATTTACTTTGAAGGTAGTTAAAGCTAAATTCTGTCATAGAAACTTTTTTTTTGGTTTCCATAGTATTTTAAACAGACTCAGTTTTGGGGGGATTTGGGTTTTGTTGTTTTTTTTTTTTTTAAGAGATAATAGCTAGAATAATTGCTAGAGTGCTGTATATATAAAATACACCTCATATCACAGGCTACTTTCATAAACATTCATCATCTATAAGCCTGTTTTATTGTGGGAGCCACTTTGAACTAAACACTTATTTATTTCACCACTTCTAAGTCTTGCTAAAAATTTCACAAGCTTGTTATTTCTATTCTTTGTGGAAATATTTTACTTTGAAACCTGTTTTCTTCTGGTTATCTCTAGGTGTCAGCTCATAATTGATACCCTACCATCCTTTGACTCTGAAAAGACAAGACCCTATGATTAGTGCAAAGGCTGACAGTCCCAATACTAAAAGGAAGTTTTCTTTCTATGTACTATCTTTCTATAGGGGTGCCCTCCAGATTTAGTTGTGATCGCACAAACCTCATGAAGTTCAACAACGCCAAGTGCAAGGTCCTGCATGTGAGCTGGGGCAATCCCAAGCACAAGTACAGGCTGGGCAGAGAATGGATCAAGAGCATCCCTGAGGAGAAGTACCTGGGGATGTTGGTGAGAAGCTCAACATGAGCCGGCAATGTGTGCTCGCAGCCCAGAAAGCCAAATAAATCCTGGGTCACATCAAAAGAAGCATGGCCAGCAGGGCAAGGGAGGGGATTCTGCCCCTCTATGCCACTTTTATGACACCCCATCCAGAGTACTGCATCCAGCTCCGGCGTCCCCAACATAAGAAAGGCATGGACCTGTTGGAGCAAGCCCAGAGGAGGGCCACAAAGATGATCAGAGGGCTGGAGCACCTCTCCTCTGAGGACAGGCTGAGACAGTTGGGGTTGGTCAGACTGGAGCAGAGAAGGCTCTAGGGAGACCTTTATTGCAGCCTTTCAGTTCCTAAAGGGGACCTAAAAGAAAGTTGGAGAGGGACTTTTTACAAGGGCATGAAGTGATAGGACAAGCGGTAACAGCTTTAAACTAAAAGAGTGTAGATTTAGACTAGATATAAGGAAGACTTTCTTTACTGTGAGGGTGGTGAGGCACTGGAACATGTTGCCTAGAGAAGCTGTGGATGCCCCATCCCTGGAAGTGTTCAAGGCCAGGCTGGATGGGGCTTTGAGTAACCTGGTCTAGTGGGAAATGTCCCTGGCCATGGCAGAGGGGTTAGAACTAGATGATTTTTAAGGTCCCTTCCAACTCAAACCTTTCTATTATTCCATGATTTTGGAATGCCTATATAATTATGATTTCATTAAGGGTATGCCACACCCATGATAAAATAATCAGAAGCTCTACATACTTCAAATTCCTATTTTTCATTAAGAAAACGTGAAGAAGCAGGGAAAGAACCCTCAAGAATAGAATCAGATTCTTGCTGGGGAAGATAAGAATGACATCTGCACTCTCTCCAGTAATCTAGATATAATAAAACCCAAATGATTTATCAAGGGTCTGGGTTATCTAAGGACTTGCTTTCATGTACCAATACATTTAAAAAGCTGTGCAATATATACATGAAACCATTACAATGGTGGAATGTGTGTTTCCTGAACAGTGTGTGGTTCCTAAACAGGTGACTAAGAAGCAACCACGGATTTGTAACAGGACTGAGTTAGAACATGCTGTGATAGAATTTACTGCTTAAGGAGATATGGAGTTAGCAGAAAGATGAGAGAACATAGGGCTAAAAGATCAAATTATTATCACTAATAATTTTCAGATTTTTTCTGTTTCTTGACTTGGGTATTTGGTTGATTGACTGCTTTAATGTAAACAAATTTAGTAAATAATTATCACTCAATCTTCTGTTTGTATTTGGATACAGTGAAACTAAGAGGGGGGAAAAAAAAAACCAAACCACATAGCAGGGAACTAACACTTCACTTTCTCAACACTTGAATAGGACCGGGGAGAAAGACTTTGACTTGTTCCATGGAATCCATTTAACAACTGAAAAAATAAGATGAAGGAAGTTCAACCATCATCACTGCATTTTTGCATTAGCTCTGTTACTGCAGCCACAGCTTAATATTGAGTACTAATCTGTGCTTACTCCACTGATGTAGAGTTGTTGATATCAATGCAACAGTATTCTGAGGTCCTGGATTTTTCACTTCAAAGTGTGAGAGGACTTAAAATTTCTGTTATTTGTGCTTTTACATTTGAGAGTATAATATTTAATTAAAAGTATTATTTAATATTGAATTACTCAGTGATGTCTAACTCTTCCTGGGGAAAAAAGTATTTCTACTTAATTATAGAGTATTTGTTAGAGTGCATTTTGTGCCTATCGCATGTAAAAATAAAAAGCAATGCAAAAGCATACCAGAAAGAATGCTTTTAATCACTTTTTGTAGGTTATACTGCCTGCTAAACAATTGCTTAAGTTTATTTCTTTACTACATGATTACCTACCTCTGCCTGAAGTATTTAGAAAAATGCCTGAGGTACCACAATAATGTGCAGACACAGCTTGTCAGATACACATGAATTAAACCTGACCAGAAGACTCCCATATAAATTGAATTCCTTGAAGTTTGCTAGTCCTTCAAAATGAAAATTTTTTCATGGTGCTGTACCAGTTTCTGTCACCAGTCACTACTGTAAGTAGGATCCCAGTGAGTTCGGTACTTTCCCAGAACATTTTTCAGTTCATGGCAGTTGATACCATAAGGAACCATACTCAACTAGAAAACTCTAGTGATAAGGAACTGAATGTTCTCCTCGTTAATACATGAGTATGACTGTAGTTTGTTCAATTCCAAGTTCCTTTCTGAGAGGGTTTGGGTTTTTTCCCTGAGTTTCTCTTTAGGTAAGTCTAGGATCTAGCATGTATCTGAAAAAGATTTGTTCTTCCTTTTATCTAGTTTGCTCAAAAAAGGCTAGGTTGACTACAGTTTGTGTGACTCAGTCTTGTGAACTGCATGATGTCCTCAGTGAACATTAAATTTGATGTGCCCTATTACAGCAGTAAAATCTTCCTTGTGTAATGACTGTCTGTCATGGTTTTGGCTTGGGTGGAGTTGGCTTTCTTACTGGTGGTTGTTATAGTGCTTTGGATTTAGGTTGAGTATTGTGTTGATGACACTAATGTTTATAGCTGTTTCTAAGCAGTCAAGGCCTTTTCTGCTCCTCATACCGCCCTGCCAGCAAGTAGGCTGGGAGTGTACAAAACGCTGGGAGGAGACACAGCTGGGAGAGCTGACCCTGACTGACCAAAGGGATATTCCATACCATATGATGTCTTGCTCAGCATATAAAGCTGGGGGAAGAAGGATGAGGGGGACGTTTGGAGTTACGGTGTTTTGTCTTCCTAAGTAACCACTATGTATGATGTAGCCCTGCTTTCCTGGAGATGGCTGAACACCTACCTACCAATGGGAAGTAATGAATGAATTCCTTGTTTTGCTTTGCTTGTGTGTACAGCTTTTGCTTTACTTAACAAACTGTTTTTATCTCCACCCATGAGTTTTCACGCTTATACTCTTCTGATTCTCTCCCCCATCCCACTAGGAGGAAAGTGAGTGAGAGGTTGTGTGGTCCTAGTTGCCAGCTGGGGTTAAACTGTGACACTGCACTATGTGGTACTTCCCTAACAGCTGAGCAAAGACCAAATTGTCATTTAGAAGGATAGATTTCTTTCAGGCCTTTAGCTTACCAGGAAATTGTCAAACACATGGTAGAGCTTGCTCGGCCTGCCCTTTACCGCTCAGGTAGCGTTAAACAAATATTTTTCTACACTAACCACACAGATGGAAATCCAAGTCTGAAACTGGCTGAGCATTTTGGTTTGGAGCTGCAGAAGAAAAAAAAAAACACCACAGAAAACCACTTCATTTTTAAAAATCATCTTGCAGGACTTCTGTGGGGTTTTTGTGCATTTTCTTCTCCATTTGGGTTTTAATTTAAAATTTATCAGATTATATATTTGATCTGTAATCTAATACTTAACTCTCTGAAATGTTGAGTGTATATATATAGGTCCATCATAATTTCAGAATTGGTCCAGTTAATATGTTTTGAAAGAATGTCAAGGTACACGTTAGTAATTATTCTTAAATCAAAAATTTTATTTCAGAAGGAACTGTTTCCTAATGCTTAAATGGAAGTTTGACAGTAAAGTACTTAATCTAAATAACATATGACTTCTAGATTCCATAACACAAACTTCTTTGTAAGACATTTTTCACATGCTTGGAGATGGGATGAGAAGAACCTTTTTACTCAAAAGTAAGAGCAGTAACATTAAGTAAAAGAATATTAAAAATAACTTCAAAAATAATTCAGACTCAAATATATGAATAAATAAATGAACATGTGCTTGAAAATTTCCTCATGTTCATTGCTGAAAGAGATTTCTGTCTTGTTATTTTCTAGGATATTCTCCTCATTACCATAGGTTACTTTAAGTTTGACCTCTCATTCTCATTCACCTCAACTTTCTACTACACAATTAGAGACACTAGAGTACTCATATTAGATTTGGGAACAAGCTGTGAAAACATTTTATAGGGGAATTTCTTTGTAAGATCAGCATTCCTGTCCCCATTCTGTACAGAGGCACTCAGAGTATAGCAGTGACACCAGGATATACTACATCCTTCAATTTTCATCAACTAATGGAAAAAAGAAGGCTAACAGATAAGAAATGAATTCAGAATCAAGATAAAACATTGCAACGAACATAGCAATGATAGAAAAGAGTGCTTTGAGATAAATTGAAATGAGATACATGTCCTTCTCAAACTAACAAAATTGAATTACTTTAAAACCAAGTAAAGTCAATAAAACCTAACCTGTAGGTTCTTTCACTGTTATCCTGATAAACATGGGAGGAATTAGAAATCATTTTAACTCAGCTTAGTTTTCCCTTCAATTACTGTATATAAACCCAGAAAACAAACTAATAGACAAATAGAATCTGTAGAGTAAAGGCATGTGTAATTTAGTTTTAAGTTTCAGGTTTCACGTTTACACTGTCAGATGAAATATATCTAACTGCTGACACTCAAGAAATAACTGAAGCATTACAAAGGCTTACCTCATAATAAGTGTCCTGGATTGCAATAGAACAGAACCAATTTTCTTTTCAGTAATTTCCAACCTTCTCTCTCTATATAAGGGCTTCTTTCCTAGCCATCCTATTATTGCCATCCTTATGTGATTTTACTGTACAGGTTATGTTACAAATAATGCACAGTCTTACCATTTGAATATCAGAAATGGAGAAAAATTTATGAAGCTAATGAATCTTTCTGAAAATAGATTCTAAAATATACTACAAACAAACCTTGCAGACTGGATGTCATGGCTTCAGCTTGGAAAGAGTTAATTTTCTTTCTAGTGATTGCTGTGAAAGGAATGTCAATAATGCATCTGGTTTTAGTTGTTGCTAGGTGATGTTTATACTTTTCAAGAACTCTTTTCAGCTTCCCATAGAAGCTGAGAACAGCATAGACAGAACAACAGAATGGCCAATGGAATATTCCGTACCATAGATGTCATGCTAGGTGGATCCATGATCACTGCGCAGGAAGGTACCAATTCACTGGCTGGTGAGAGTAACTTGGTCATTATAATTATTATTGTTATTTTCCTTTTCTTTTATTGTTCCATTAAGCTGTATTTATCTCAACCCATGAGGTTTATTTTTTTCCTTTCCCTTTCCCCTCCTTTTCTCCCTCTTATCCCTGCCCTTCTGCAGGAAAGAGGGAGAACTACGTGAGCAGCTGTGTTGTCCTAGCTGCTGGCTGGGGTTAAACGACAATACTGGATCATAAACATGTATGATAAGCAGTTTTTATGACAACAAATGTTGGTTTATAAAAGTAACTTGTTCTGTTCCACATAATATCTGAAAATGTATGAGGTACTATCAATCAATCACCCAGTGAACAAGAGAATGGAAAAGGATAAAAAACTTGACAAGATATGAATATAAGATTTGATTCAAAGCCCAAGGAGGAAGCAGGGTTTCTTCTCAATTTCTTTACTGGGCCTATGTACTGAGTGACACACTATTGCATGTTAATTAAGGAACAAAAATATGGAACAAACAAATACCTTGGCTATCCTGTGGATGTCTTTCTGAGATAGGTATGGCACTAGGTTTTATTTATGTATTCTTTTATCTATTGATAGTCAGAAATTCCACTTATTACCCATTATGTTTTTCTGTTGTCTTTCAGTGCTGAAAATTTCTAAACTACAGAGCTGAATTACTATGAAAATAATACAAAAGAGTATGTATTTACTGTTTATTAAATAACAAATAACTCAATATCCTTACAGTTTCTCACTTTTTGCCGGAACTGTAGAAATATATTATTCTGGGGAAATCTTAACCATATAGACATGAACAATATGTTCTTTTCAATAGCGGAATGTGGAAATCTATGCCAAAATAAAATTAAGAGCAGAATGCAATATAAGTAATCCAAACAATTTCATTTAAAGTTGGTATATTATCTTCTACTTGTGGATATCCCATGCAGCTTGTCTCTATGTATACTAGAATTCAGTACAGGGCAGGTTTGATGGATACTCAGATTCTAATAGGTTTCCCAGTATTATGAACAATATCTCTGATAACAAAATTCACTCTCGTACCTTTTTTGGTGTTTGTGTAATACTGAAAAAAATTTTGATCTCATTTTAGAGTCAATTGCAATATACAACATAATGTGCTCATCTGAAGCTTCTCTTTTCCAAAATACCATTAATTGCAACAAAATATTTTATACTTCATGAAGTACTTATACTTATTATAAAAAAAGGAATTTCCTATTAGAGAGTTATTTGTTATATTATTCTCGTGGTTCTCTAAATTTATTTTAATATACTTCTATTGCTACGATTATTCTACTGAAATCACCAAATTTTGTGACATCTAAACATAATTTTTGCCACAATAAAAAAAAATCATCCATCTCTGATCTATAGGATGATTATTTTTTAACATGGCAGTTTGGGGTACATACACTCTTGTGAAAATACATTAGACCCAGGTTTCTGCTCCCTTAGCCTCAAACTCAAGTCTCGGCATGTGGGTGGGAAGTATATCTGCAACAGCTTTTATATCTTGTCAGACAATGATAATTGCTTTAATTTGGTCATGTGGCAAAACACATCTGTCATGAGATTGAATCATCCAATCAGAACCTTTTCTACCTGGGAGACCTAAAACGTTTGATCACGTAACAGATTATGACCCCATAATAATATGAAAATCAGAATACACTTAGGAAAATAAATATGATAACAGGAAAATAAAATAAACCCAGAACAAATGTGATGTGCCTTTGGTCTGACCACTTCTTGGTCTTTGTTTTAGAGGTTCAGCTCTACTCCATGAGGACCTAAGCTTGTTATAAATAAACCAAACTAAATGCAAAGCCTGAGAAATTTTGAGTGAATTAAATAGATTTTACTAGTCTAAAGATGTGGAAAAATAATCATATTGTCAGATTAGAAAAAAAATGTTAAGAACAAAAAAGAAAAATAAAAAGCTACAGTATAATCATTGTAATGAACTATGTGTAGAGGGGAACATAGTTTCCCTGCAGATGCTTCTGTATTGCATCATGGTGCTTAACATGTTTATCCACCTTCAAGATTCCTTTTATCAGGACTCTGAGGACACCCATATACCTTGCTCGGCGCCCCCACCATGGCTGTGCCACCCTGCCCAGGGCCCCCATTTCAGTCCACTGGGGCCAACAGCCCCTGCCCCAACACCACCACAGCAGGGTTGGGCTTCAGCTCCCCACAGCCCTGCCCGGCCATGGGCCCTGCTGAGACGGGTCCACCCTTGAGCCCATGTAGCGGCCTGATCCCAGACCATCCCCACCTCAAGGGAGGTGGTCGATGTCCAGGGCTGGGGCTGCTCCGGCTGCCCTGTTCCTGGCTGGGGAGGTGGCACTGGTGCTAGCCCCTGCCCTGACACCCAGCTGGAGTGTTCCTGTAGCTCCCAACATCCTAGGTCCAGGCAGCCCTGACACTTGAAGACACAGCCATAAGAAGAGGCAGTTGTGAACATTTTTTGTTGCACTGATCCCATTAAAAGGGTGATATATAACTCATGGGTACACGTACAACTGCTCACCATCAGTCTTCAGGCTCTTCACAACATAGCTGTTGTTGTAGTGTGGGCTTTTTTCTTTAAGTTCCATGTGCGAAACAACTATGAAAAACATTTATTCATTTAAAAATAAGACTACATTTCCCAATCATATTTACTGTGATAGCACACATCTAGAAAACAAGACCTACTGTGAACTCAGAAGACAGCCACCATTCATATTCACTCACCTTATTACTTTTGGTGTTCATATTGATAAACTGCAGAATTTAGAACGGTCTCACACACCCACCCCCTCACCCCGCAAAAAAAAAAAAAAAAAAAAAAAAAAAAAAAAACAACCCATATCTGTTTTGGTCTGGGCATGTGAGTTTGCAATAAAATGAATTACCAATTAAAGCAATCTTTGGAAAGCCTGAGTACAATGACAACAACTGATTAATATTCAGAGAATGCTAAAGCATGCTATGGCATGTTATGCTCTATTTTAATGTTGCGTACAACATACCTACCAACAGTGGATTGGTGTAAAATATATCAGGATATGGGGTGCTACTGACAGCATTGTGTATATATATATATCAGTATGTTAAAAAAGCCCAGTAGCTCTACTAGAGCTGTGACTACAATTAGGAATATCAAATGTGAGCAATTTATAAAAATAACTTGTATTATAGTATGAGGAAAGAGAATGGAAGACTTCAACCTTTGTTACATGGATATTCTTTGTACTAATATTCTATTCCTGTCAATGTGGGAGGTAAGGCAGATTAATCAGTAACTATCGGTCATTTTCAACACTATATTTGCTGGTTTTACTTTACCTCTTAAAATTCAAAGTAATTTTTTGTTATTAGTTTCATAATTTTTCACAGATAATATTGGCAGAGAAAGACAAAACCAAAGATAAATCTGTTTAGGACCACTTCTAAAATCAACACAGAAGTTCAAATACATACAGGAAAATATAAATCTAGATTGGTTTCAGCTGATTTGAATTAATGAGAATCAGATTTCAGTTGTTATATTATAAATACATTAATTTTCAGCTACATCTTGAGCGTTGAAACTTGAAAACTGATTTACAACAGACTACCACATAACCACTACTTCACGTAATTGGGTTTGATCCTCTGCATATTGAGAGATAACTGCCTCTGGCAGCAGATTGCAGGATCATTAATATTTCTATTATTTCAACAGCCACTAAATTAATGTTCCTTTTTGGATTGAGACCACCTATTACTTCACTGAGAAAACCACTATGTATAATTCAACTAAGTAGTCTTTGCATGTTAGAGAATTGTAGGATGTATTTTGAGAAGGATACACGTAAAAAGAATAAAGTTAGATATGACAACCATAGAAATGCAAGTCTGAAACCTTGAAAGTGCCTTTTCAGCTGATGTTTAAACCTGGAAATGCCCACATGTTGAAAGTTCCTCATGTTTTAATCTTAAAGTACTCTAGGTAACTAAAATTCTGCTGCAGGTGGTGCAGGCTTCAGTCTTAACAAGGTTAAAAAGTTATCTCTTGCTGATTAGCTATTTTTACTCCTAATCACTGCTGGGTACCAGTAAATACATGCACATCTGGTGTTCCTGAGAGCCTGAACTGACCTCTGTGCAAAACAGAGCAGCACCTATTGCTTCTTTCAAACTGCACATAATGACGATACTATTGCCGCAGCTCTGCCCTAAACTTTTTCCCCAAAATATTCATTTATTCACATGTCTAGTGCTTTAACTCTTCCAGGATGTGGTACATACAAATTCAGTTTTGTTCTCTAGCCCAAGGGGATAGGACATTATACACCCTTGTGACTGTTCTTGTATGTTGAACAGACATTGTATAAAGGACCCTTGAAAAAAAAAAAAAAAGGAGACAACTTTTTTTCACTTGCTAAGAAGTGACCTAATCATTAGTCAGTGGAGCCAGACTTTTCTGACAATCATAACTTATTTTCTATGTAGTTTCAGAAAAGCAAAATTTTCACACCTTAAAACAGGTTATAGTCCAGCAGCTGTGAAACTTTCAAAGAAGGCAAAATACGTCAGTTTAATTTGCCTTTAGCCGAAGGCAGATTTCAGTCTTGGTATCACTTAACCTAGAAAATATTTCTACTATTGGGCTGTTGTTAACAAATAGGGGAACCCCTTGTTCCGGCTGTTTTCAAAGAGTGACCCATGCTGTTTGAAAGGCAGCTCAAATGCTACTCTAAGAAAGGGTATCTAAAATACCCTGCTTGGAGATACATGTATATATATCCCAAAATATATCCTACATATTCTGGACAACTCTGTGGACAAAATCTAAACTTATGAGGTTTAAAGACAAGTTAAAGTAACCCATTTGGGCTCTTTGATTGTTTTTGTTTTGTTGGGTTTTTTTTTTCCCCCCCAGGTGTCACAGCATTAAATAATTCCTAATACAGCAATTAAATTGATATTCAGACACTTCACACATATTTTAAGAGACTCCAGACAACACTGAAACCAGACTTCTAAGATTTTCTTCAAGCTTCTAAAAATTATGAATTCCACTGCCCTGAATGATAGCAATTCACTTTCTTTTTCAATATATCCAATATTTTGAAAATATTCCAGTGGATGGCAATGGTGCCATTGAGAGGGTAAGATACCACTAAATTACTAAGAAAAGTTCAAGAACAAGTATAGCAACAGGACTACTTTTAGAACAAAAATAATCTATGAAGAGAATGAGGATGGCAAAAGTATTCTGAACTATTTTTTTATTAGGTATCTAACCTTGAATTTTTCAGAACTTGTCTGAAAGTATTTTTAAAATCATGTTTATTTCAAAAAGGAACTAGTTTCAACACAACGATGTCAGGCCATTTCCCATAATTTTTGTAGTACCATTTTCACTGGCTACATTTAAAATATTACATTCTTAACCAGAATATAAGATGTCAAGTTACTGCTGAACACTGCTTATAATTTAAGGGTAAAATTGAACTCATTTTCATGCAAGTTGTTCTGTAAATCAATTGATGTGCTTGCAGCATAAAAAAAACCCAAAGAATTTTACTAACAGTAAGGAATAACAAAGAATATCTCTGATCACAGTTATCTCTATATATTTTCATCTCATTCAACTCTTCTGCAATGTCCCTCAATATTCATGTTCTGATTCAACTTTTTTTTCCTTGATTATTTCTCTTTAGGACATTTGCCTTAGTGCTCTGAATATGCTCTGGGAGTTTCTATTATTATTCTTGTCTTTCAGTGTGTGATCTCGGGCTTTACTGATTGCACACCATTGAAATCCTGAGCTGTTTGGAGAACTATTAATTTCATTTTGGCTTTCCTATGGTATTCTCCCAATACCTTAGTGTTTTGCAAACATCACTTGATTTATCTTGATGATACTACTGTGAAGTAAGCTCTTATCTACCAGCAGAGGAAATTGTAAGTATTCAACAATTCTACAGATCAAGTCACACAGGTTTTCAAGTTCAGTGCTTAGAAAAAGGAGGATCCAGATTTAGTGGCAACTTGTGAAATTATTGTCATTTGTGATTTGCTAAGCATTGTACAATAACTTTTTCATAAGTGCTAGTATAGCATCCAATTCTCAGGGTATTATTTTACATCCATGAGATAAGACTACAGCCTTATTCATCATATATTAACATCTTCTCTAGAAATTCAGCTACAAATTTGGCTTTGTCCATGTAGAAAGAAATCTTTTTGATCACGTAATTGAAAACCTGTATAATAGAAACATCAGCATTGGTGTTTCCAAGCCTTTGATTACATATCTGTATAATCTCTGTTTTCTTTTCATTTAATCTGCAATTTTGTAACCTTTTCTGG
Organism: Charadrius vociferus; assembly: GCF_000708025.1. Classification (NCBI taxonomy): domain Eukaryota; kingdom Metazoa; phylum Chordata; class Aves; order Charadriiformes; family Charadriidae; genus Charadrius; species Charadrius vociferus. The sequence continues at coordinate 651,369 of NW_009648793.1, forward strand.
TCTTGTCCAAATACCACTTAGTTAACTTTAAAGTAATATTGCAAAATAGAAAATAAGAATTCCTCAATGACAGAAATCACCAATATGGAGCACAGATTAAAAGAAATTTTACAAGTACTAATGCACTTTGTCAAAACACAAGAAATAAGTTTTATTAGAATGCATCAAAAAGATGCAGTTAGCGATAATGTAAGTATTATCTTTGTAACTAGTCATTAGTATCGTAAGGATTTTTGATCAATTCCCTCAGCTGATTAAAAAGCATCACGTTTTGTAAGAGTCATCATTGTTGGCATGAGTCTCATCTATTTAGGCTGGTAATAACATTCATCTAGTTACACCACCCCTCAGTTTGTACTTATTTATGATTATTATTCAAAGTGAAAAACAGTTATCTCTGCTCCCTGAAGGTGTGTTTTGAAGACATGAAATAGGAGAGGCGGGGGAAGGACTGGATGGAAAGCAAAGACATAGCAGAGACAGCAGCACTGAGTGATAGCTGCCGCTCCCAAAACCACAGGAACCACAGTGCTCTTCCAATAATACTGCTGCAAAATAATACTGGTATCACTTACAGTTAAAATTGCCGTACCACTGTAGTAAGAGTAATTGTCCGTCTTTTTCTATTGTGTATGACACATATCATGTATACTAGGCTCTTCTATTTGTAAGATGTAATAAGCACAGCTCTCAGGTGGTACAAATCAACAAATGGATGGCCCATTATTTTCAGAAGGGCAGGGCATATAAGAAAGTCTTATCCTTTTATATATGCAGACAAATGAACTGTAAATTGAAAGTCACTATATATTTTTCATCATCATTGACTATTTACCTACACCAAAAATTGTGCCAGGTCAATGCCAAATTCACTGGAACATTTAAGAAGTTTTTGAGCTGATACTGCTCCTCTAAAGTCAATGAAGCTTTCACTATTGAAATTAACAGAAAGAGATTTAGGGCAATGCTGAGTGCTATAGAAATTCCTGTACAAGAAGGTGCACAGGGAACCAGCCTGAAGGGTTTACAACTTACTGTAACAAATGATGCAACACCTGGGACAAAACAATAGGATGAATTTGATGGTGATCATGAAAGAGAAGTAGAAAGAGGAACTCAGCGCGTGTTTTCCTGCAATATGAATAATTATTATTATTAATATTGTTCAGAAATTAAAAATGTAGAATGACTACTGAAACAAAGTGTCTTTGTTACTGATATCTTAAAAGGGTGGGGGCATCTTGTAGTGACATTTTAATTCAAAAGTTTGGAGTGGCAAATAACATAGTCAAAGAGTTACAAAGACTTAAAGTAACTGGCACACTATCTGGAAAGCTAAGACACTTCTTTATAAAATAGAACATAGAAGTCTCAACAGACAATATAGAATAAAATTCTTGACTAGGAAGTCCGGTGAAAAATGTCAGCATTAATTGTATACATGTAAAAAAATACCTGATATTTGCATTGTGTTTTTGTAGACCGCAATAAAATCAGAAAATATATTTCCTGTGGTTGAAACCCTTGTTAATAACTATATTGAAACATCTTTAGTACATTAACAAACTGAATCCTTAATGGACCCTGGCAAAACAAAATCTAGCTTAGAACCTTGGCCTATATTCAGACAACAGAATACCCTGTGGCGTCTCCATGAGATATGTCATGATTAAAGAAAAAATAGTTCAGACATTGATTGCTTTGGTTAAAATTATTGAGTGGAACAGGTTCATTACTAATGGATCACTAGAATATGCATTTAGAGATGGATTTTTCTGCTGGGTTCAGTCTCTCTCTCCCCTCAGGCACCCCATGCAGCAGCACGTACGTGTAAAACAAGAGTCCATCTCTTGCATGAACAGATAACAATACAGTAAAGTGCACAGTATATGTGAAAATCTGCAGAAAATCATTAAGCATCCTTGGCTGCTTAATTATTAGCAAGTTCTAAATTTGTTACCATATTTTCTTTCTTCAGTTAATCACAAGTTCCTCTGTTTGCTGCATTTTGTTCACTATATCAACTATTTCCTAACTAGCATTTCTCTTTTCATGTAATTACCCCCTTCTGCTTTTTTGCCCTGTTTTTCTGGATAATCACTTTCCTCTTCTATAATTAAGGCTTAATTTATAACTGTTTCTAGTATCCATTTCCTAAAAAGGATTTGGCAATTAATCTTCAGATTATTAATGACTCCAGGTGCATATAACCTTTATTAAAACTTGTACTGTGGCACAGGGAAGGGAATTATGTGAAGAATAGCAAACAGCAAAATTTCAAGGAAGCTGAATAAAGTAAGGGCATTTCTTAAAGGGTTGCTTTTTGAGTAAAGTTCTGGACTTTAACTCACATTCTATGAATTTCCAGGAAGTATCTCAATCTGTTTAAAGCACTGACAGCAGAAAATAAATACAATATTACCATATATATATACCAAAGTATCATAAGTAGCAAGTGGATCTCTATAACTTAGTATTCCGTCATACAGTGATAGAAAGTTAAGCAAGTCGTCTAAATGTAACCTTAAGATTTTTAGTGTTTTGGTTAACAAAAATATTAAAATTATACATAATACACTGCAGATATTCTTGTTATCAGAATCAATATTTCAGTAATGAAGAATATTATCTTCATTGACCAAACCCACTAAATCCTTAGTGTATTCTTCACCCTTAATATACTTTAGGCTTTTAAAATAGCTGCTTTCTCTCATAATTTTGTTTGTTTGGTTTTGGAGGCTTCCTTGCATGGGTTTGCCATATATCAACCATCATTTATAAAGTTTACACTTTTTTAACAAATAACAATTTTTTTCTAAGCTGACATTGACATCGTAGCGTTAAGTCACACCTCAGATTTAACTAATGCACTATGCTCCAATTTTACAGAAAAATAATTGTGGTATTCTATATAAATGAGCCACCGTTATATAAAAATCTGTGTTGAGACATATCACACTCTATCCTACCTTATAACTTGCTCTTCACAAACCATTGGTCCATGATGTCACATCACAGACTTGTAAGGCCCTTTCAGCAGCCTATAGCCTACCAATAGGGGTTTTATTATTATGTGGCATACCTCTATATTCTGAACAGCATATCAGACCAATAGGGGTTTTATTATTGAGTTATGTGACATACCTCTATATTCTGAACAGCATATCAGAACAGGAGCAGGACAGGAAATAAAGGATAAAATTAGTAAAAAGATTTACATAATTTTAGTAAAACCAAGAAACAAATCATATTTTTTAAATGTGAAAAGCTGTGGCTTTTATGCACCCATAATTCAGGAACTTTAACGTAATTGTTGTAAAAGATTAGCCTGTTCAGAAGCACCCGTATCGCAACCTCTTCAAGACAAAGACCATACTTTAATAACATCAGATACTTCAATAGTGTTGCAACTATCACACAAATATAGCAAAAGTGCTACATTAAAAAAAAAATAAATCAATAGCTGCACAGAAAATTTAACTGACAAGGGTAAGAACATGTATGATGCCAGTAACATAGAAATAAATCGCAGACTGTCATTTTAGTGTCCTTTCAAATGCCTGATGAGGAGTTTTGAGACCTACAAAGGAATCTTCAAAGTTTAAAGCCAACATTTGTATATATTTGTCTGTAATTTTAAAATTGTCTTGGGAAATAAAAGATTTTGCTGTAATTGAAAAAAAAAAAAACGCTACCTGAAAGAACAGAGTAAGTCTTTGGTGCAAGATTTTAAACAAACAATAAAACTCCAAAATCGCATGTGTTCACAACTAATAGGAAAAATATGTGTAACGCAGTTGCAATTCCAGCATCTAAATTAGAAACAACACTAAGTTTAGATGCATATAGATTTGCTCATTTTTTCAAGACTTTCCAAGCACATAAGCTTTCATCCAATAGCCGTTTATAATGAGGCATTCCAATTTCATGTACTGTCAGAGGGATACAAAGAGCAGAAAGAGGAAGTGGAATTAACTATAATTGCCCTTATTCATAAAAAGGAATGAAATATCTGCTTTGTTCTAAAAAATACATTAAATATACATGTGAAGATCTTTCTAGTTTTGAACACAGTCTGAAAAGAATTATTGTAGTCCTTAAAAAAAAAATTGAGGAGGATCAGTTTATTAGATTTGTGAACAGTTTGGAAGTATATGAAATAATATGCGCCCCAAAGAAACTTTATCATATTATGTGCCTTTGATAGATTTGAAAGACCTGATTTGTATTTCAATGAGTCAGATTTGTCTTTTGTATCCTTTTAATCAATGAATACAACTGCTATACACATTCCCTGAGGCAGTAATTGCCACAGAGAAGCACTTTCCAGCCAAGGAAAGAACTCTAGCAGGGGTGTATATCTTGTTGCTTTTATGAACGCTTGCAATAGATTTTATCAGTAACTCTGTCATATAACACAGTCATGATACAGCCCCCATTTTCTAGATAAAATTGCACATGCTTTCTTTCTTATTCCATAGGAATATCAAAGAACTTATTTATTAAGCTACAATTATGGGCAAATCTATTCCTATTGTTTGAAAGGCACATCAGTTGACAAACATTTGCACTGTTCCTTTGCACAGTTACCGATATGCAGTTGTAATGAATAAGTATGTACGACTGCAGGTGGAGATGTGTCCAGAGTATTCTGCACAAAGTTCCATCCTAGGCATAATTCTGATGGATTGTAAGAAGGAAACTGTCCAGTTTACACCAATATTGGGAGAGAAAACACATACATTTTTCCCTATGTATAGTTAATTGAAGAACTCTGTGATCAATTTATGGTATTAAACATAAAGTAGACAAACTTATGGAATTAAACTGGTTGTAGATTTGTGAATTATAGCCATTCCAGTTTTGCTGAGGTATGCTTTTTGCTGGTTTATACCATGAAGTTCCTATTTAATGGAAAGTCAAAAAGGTTTATAGTTGCATATCAGAGAAACTGGTTGAGAAAAATAAAAGGTTTTAAGAGTCTCATATCGTATCTTTAAAAATTTTATTCACTAACAGAAGAGACTGACAGAGAATGGATTGAGAGCAGCCCTGAGGAGAAGGACTTGGGGGTGTCAGTGGATGAGAAGCTCAACATGAGCCAGTAATGTGCATTCGCAGCCCAGAAAGCCAAACGCATCCTGGGCTACATCAAAAGAAGTGTGGCCAGCAGGTGGAGGGTGGTGATTCTGCCCCTCTACTTCGCTCTTATGACACCCCACCTGGAGTACTGCATCCAGGTCTGAGGCCCCTCAAAATAAGGCCATGGAGTGGGTCCAGAGGAGGGCCATGAAGATGATCAGAGGGCTGGAGCACCTCCCCTATAAGAACAGGCTGAGAGAGTTGGGGTTGTTCAGTCTGGGAAAGTGAAGGCTCCAGGGACACCTTCGAGTACCTAAAGCGCGCCTACAGACAAGATAGGGAGGGACTCTTTATCAAGGAGTGTAATGATAGGATGAGGGGCAACAGTTTTTAACTGGAAGAGGGTAGACTTAAAATAGATATTCGGAAGAAATTTTTCACTGTGAGGGTGGTGAGACACTGGAACAGGTTGCCCAGAGAAGCTGTGGATGTGCCCTCCCTGGAGGTGTTCAAGGCCAGGCTGGATGGGTCTTTGAGAAACCTGGTCTGGTGGGAGGTGTCCCTGCCCATGGCAGGGGGGGTTGGAACTCGATGATCTTTAAGGTCCCTTCCAACCTAAACTATTCTATGAATACTCTGTTCATCCACATCAACATTACCAAATAATGCAGCATAATACGAGCAGACCAAAACATTATTTTTCAGACTCTGATATGCAGACTATCTGTTTTTAATGGAGGTTACTTTGAATTCCTTGAAGAGGAACACACCTTCATGTTCAGTTTAATCTAAAAAGAATCCTGTTCCTGGTCTCTGTGATCGTTTTGTGTGGCTAACTAAAGCACATGAGGATAATCAGTAGATTTGCTTCAAAAGCATACTTCTGATCATTCTCCTAGTGTAGGCGTAACCAGATACTTACCTTTCACAGGCTGATGCTGTCCTGAACTGATCAGGGCAAGGGAGAAGACAGGGAAACTACACAGCTACCACTATGTCTTATAATGCTTATAACACACCATGCATGGTGTTTTAGTAATTTTTAAAGAGTTCAATAGCTGCATTTCCCTGCACATCTACAGCCTTGTAATGCGTACAAAATACTCAATAATCATAGGCTAGAGTACTTAAAAGCAGTAATAGCAATTTCTGTGGAGTTACAAAAACTAGGAAAAGATGCACAAATGTATACATGCAATAGCATATGAAGAGGTTTAACAAGAGCATTGGAACAAGTAGCAAACTGCTTTCACTAAATATAAGGCAACTAAATAGAGACTTAAATACTCTGAATGTCAGACAACATACAAATATGAGTAGTGATGAGTGAATAATTTTGTAGAAAATCTTAAAAAGATAAAATGAGAAATTCGAAGAAAATTTTCATATTCAGTAACAGATGCTTGATAATTATAAGAATATATCAGATACTGCACTGTGTTGTTTATTAACAAATATGGAGTACGCAACATGTAAATACATTACTTGTTACTACCAAAGCATGAGAAGTGAAACATGATGAAATATCCTTTTTTCTCTTCTTGTTCAAGAGAATTATTTTGCAATAATTGATCTATAATCTTCAATTGTAATCTTGAAATAATGTGTAAGCAGAAAGTATAGTAAATAGTACAAGCGATTCATATATAGCAGCAAAAAAAATCTGTGTATTTGAATAATTCACCTTCCTGAGATTCTGAATGTCAATACGTAATATAGATAATGAGAGTTTAAAAGAATAATTAATTAAAGGCAAGCTGCAAAAACTAGTAATAGACTATGGGGACTTAATACAATGGATTATCTCTTCTGTAGAAAAAATTCATGTCAGCTACAGATATACAAAATTCTCTATGAAACATGAGAAGAAAATATATCCATCACACAATATTATTGCTCCCTACTTGAATTTCTCTTGAGCTATAGGTTATTATTAGGAGTTTTGCTGTATGGATACTACAGAAGCACAAAAGAAAACCAATTTCTGTCACAAGGAACATAAAGTCTAATAATAAACCAATATATTTTACCATATGCCTAGGAAAAAAAAAAAAGATGAAACAGTACCTTTCCTGTGATAGAAGTCACAGCACATCAATCTGAACAGCTGTAAAACTTCTGAAGACAGCATGTCAAAGAAAAATTTTGAGGAGGAAGTTGTAAGAGACAGAGTAGAAGTCCTTTTTGATTATTCCTAGGATAAGAGGTAGCTTGGGAGAAAGAACAAACTTCTTGTTTAAAAGTATGTTCAGCTTAGCAATGGGACATGGCATCGCAGGCGAGAGGTTTACTTGATTGAATTGTTTATCTTGGTTTAAGCACCTGATCCTAATTTTTAAGCTTTTGGCCCAACACCAAAGGTGTGATTTTAATTGCTGAATCTACATAACAGCTGTACTCCTTTGGAAGAAAATAAAACTCAAAACTCTGGAAATGTGAAAACTTGAGAAAAAAAAAATTTAGATGAAATGAATTTGGAGAAATCTATAGCAGCTATAGATAGCTATACTTCTGATATGTAAGTTCTCTTGACACCTGTTATTATAAATATATATATGTGTGTATGTCTATAAGACATAAAAATACCGTAAGATAGTCTCTGTTATAAGAAAAAGTTAATGTTTATAAACTTCGTTCGCTATTTGTTTCTTAAAGATTGTAGAGAGAAGAGAGATTCACGTCACTGGAACAGCAGCAGTACAGTTATAGCAAAGATCAAATATACTTTGTCACAATAAGACAGGGATATTAACACTAGAAACCACTAATAAAACTTTATAATTTATCAAAAATAAGTCTGAAATATTCAAAACACAGCTTGTACTGATACATTTAATTTTTTACTTCTTAGCCTTATAAGGTTAAACAAATTTTGTTCCATGTACTATTTTTCTCTTTTGTCCTAATTCCCTGTATTATACCAGCTTTTATAAATACTATAATATAGCCTCATCCAACAGCAAAAGGTGAATTTGTTCTGGAGTGTATGTAATTCTCATTACATGTCTGTCTGCCATCTGTCTCTAAATATCACTTAAAGCAAATGAACAAAAATAAAAAAAAAAAAGTAAAAAGTGCTAAGCCTCTTTCACAGAGGTAATTTTTTCAAAGCAAAGCATTCTTGTCAGTCAGAGTATTCCTGAACAGTTTTCATATGGCTATTTTCCAAAACATTTAGCTACTGAGTTTGAATATAGCCATGATGAATTTTGTAGAGCAAGCAAAATCATTAAAATATTCCTGTACTAGTTTTACTCAAGGGCAATCCTTTATCCTGCACATGAATTCATGCCTCTTTCTCCAAGTGAAAAGTTGCTTTTTCTTTCTGGTAAAAATTACTGTTCACTTCGCAAAACCATTAGCTTTGATGTTCACTTGCTAGCAACTACCAGTATTGGTTACACCATTGGAACACAGTAAAAAATAGTCAGTTGGCTTTTAAGGAAAATTTGGTATTATAGCTGATAATATTCCTCCTCCTTACTTCCGCCCCAAAAGCAAATAAGCTGAGTATTTTCTATTGCTCTTGATCTCTAAGTAAGTAAATTGCCTTTCTCTGAATACCATAATTAACTAAAGATGAACAGCTTTGTGACTTTGCAGTGAATGAATTTGTCAAAACTTTATTGGATAAGAGTTGATGTGCTTTTCTTCTTTCTCTTTAAATACACAGTTTATTGAGGTCCTGGTCAGAAGACTAAGCTTTATGATTCCACCTGGAATTTTCGTGAACTCCGTACTTCAGATACAGACCTGATTATACTTATATTTAACTCTGAAATCAATGATATCATTCAAATGACTAGAGCTAGGCACATGTATAAGAGTTGTGTTGAATATCTTCTAGAAGAAGATATTTTATTACAGTTTTAATTTTTTCACTTTACTGTCTTAAAGCTACAACCAAAATCTTCATGCCATGAACTGCAGAGCGGTAGAGTCCCCTCAAGTCTAAGAAAAATATGAGCTCTGTGTATTTAAAGACATTTTCAGGATTTTAACTCTAGAATCCTATTATGTTTTAATGTTTTTATTTTAGTATAGCCTACCCAGTGTGTCATGCACTACATAAATTATGCCCAATTGAAAAAGCAAGTGCAGTGATTTTTTATAACCTGTTTTCAAAGCTGACTCTATTCCATTGAGAGCATAGTCCTCTACAGAACTGAATAACACAAGGGAGTCTGTATCTTGTTAGGATTTTCTACACAGTTTTCTTTCTTTCATGCCTTCAAAACTCCTGATATTTTAAATACAGTAGGAAACCTTAGAAATCCTGTCATATCATAACATATTTAATTTTAGCAAGAACTTTCATTGGCTATGTCCTTGTAAATTTTCCAGCATATTTCCAGTCCCAAGCTAAGAGAAAAAAACAAACAAACTCAATCACACAAATATTGAAATGAAGGCAGAACTGAAGGACAGAGGAGTGCATTTAAGAAACAGGACAGAAAAGGAAGGTGTAAGAAATTAGGACAGCATGGTAAGCAAGGAGGCAATTAGGAGTCTGTAATTCAGAGACAGGCAGAAGACGATACAAATGGCAAAAAATAACAATATGACAGGTGAGGAATGAGGGGGGTGTTATACATACAGGAGAAAGATGGAGCAAAAAGATAAAAAAAGATGAAATCGCACAAACATATGCTGACTCAGATGAATGTGTCAGCACTCCAAAGGCGAACAAAAGGCAGACTTGAACTAGATGGGAAGTAAAATACAGATGTAAGAAGTTTTGTTGGTTTATTTTATTTTATTTTATGGAGTGAGAAAGATCAGATTAGGTGAAAAAGAAGAAAGTTTAATTTTCTTTTTCTCTGTGATGGATATTAAAAGTTATCCATCATTAAGTAAAAACTTAATGATGCTCAGACTTCACTTCTTTTCTTCTTGCTTAAATGGGTTATGTTCTATGTGCTATTTAATTAATAAACCTGCATATTCTTGATCAATGATGAGACATTACTGACACATTCTAGCAATGTTCTTTTTCTGATAGTACTGTTAACTAGTGCACTAGAAGAGTTTAGTTTTATTCAGTACTTTATGCAAGTCTCCCGAGTCTTTTTGATAGATGTAGCTGCAAGGTGTAAGTGGGTCTAAAATTATTTAGACCCAATTACCTGTGCATTGGGAACCACTTATTTTAAATTAGGAGATTCTGTTTCATCACATCCCTAATATACTGCAAGGATATTACACTAGCAAGATCAAAGACTGTTAGGAAGTTAGGTATGAAATAACCCAAATAATGAGCAAAGCTCAGAGTTTCTATGTTCTGTGCTTCAGTCTTGACTGAAATAAAATTGAACCTCTCTTTTGGTAGTAGGAATGGATTCTCAGTCACTGGAGGAAGAAAAATACAAGGGGGTTTAAAATTTTTTGAAAGCATTAAAAAATGAGCTAATAAAGTACATAAAGCAGAATCAATAGATTTTTATGAGGTTAAAGGATGTATTTACTATATAAATAACAATATCAGAAGTATAAGGTACACTGCATTACTTTAACAGACACCATACACACAACTGCTGAGTGAGCGTCTGCTCCAGAAATGTAATGTAAATTGTAATGTGCCTATAAATTAGACACATAAAAAGATACGGCAGAGACACAAAATGAAGTGTCTTGTCCAAGATCATGCAGCAGGTGACTGGTGACTGTAGCCAAAGTAAAGGCCTTCTGTGCTGACAAAATAGAAGCACACTAAACAAAATATTAGCGGGTGTTTGACTTAAACCTAAACCTAAACACTCAGATAATGTAATTGCTGTATAAGTACTCTGTAACACTGTAACCAGTAACTATTGTATAACACTAATAAAATTTGGTAACAGCTAAGCATAAATATATTTTTTTTTAAAAAAGCCGAATTCCCCCAGGAACAAAGGGGAACCTGCCAAGCAGTTGTATAAGCAGGGTACAGGGAAAAGTAGCAATATCTGTAAGACTGAGCAGGTGGGAGAGGTGGCTGATGGAACCAGAATAGTCCTGAAGAATAAGCAAGACATGCCTGGAGAAACCAAGACAAGTCCTGATGCCGAAAATAAAATGAACCATGCCAAGAACAAATGAGATCACCACCTTTTGGTTTGGAGAAGGGACCAAGAAGCATAAAACACCAGCTTGAAGAAATGGAGAAGAAAAAGGCTGTCTGATTCAAACCCATCTGCCTTCAACACGCGCTTCTGAGGATGGGCCACCTCATGCTCAGTAACTGAGTGCCAGGGACAGTAGCCATTGATGCTAAGCAAGCAGCGTCAGCTCCATGGTATTGTACACTCTCCGCCAATTCAGAATAATCTTGGTAAAGACTCATGGTTTCATTTTGTATTTATAATAACTAATAGAGACGTAGAGCTAATAATTGGCTATGTGTATTATTAAAAAATATCAATACAGTGAAATATTGTTTCAAGGTTTGAAACTAGCCCAGTCTTAAACAATCTCGCCACCAAGATCTCTAATTTTGTAATACAGACCTACATATATTCATTTATAACCCAAATGAGAGTCCTGATAAGCCATTTCATGAACAGTTATTAGGAAACAGGGGGTTTTTTTTGTGTAAATTAGAGGTGTAGGTCATTACATTAGCAACGTTCTATAGGTTAGTTTAATGAACAGAAAACAATGCTAGGAACAAGGAGGTCAAAAGCCTTATAACAAACTCTGTCACTGACTTATATGAAAGGAACTATCTGCATCAAGCCCAGAGCTCTCCAAGCTACTCAGCATTACTGCAGAACAACACACGCGTCACTACTTATGACGACATTGCTTAACTTTCCCACTGGTGGACTATTGTGTAAGTCAAAATGGCAATACTGCTTGCTGTAACAAAGAGTTACTTTAAGAATTAGAAGCGGTAAAGACACCAGCTTAGATTTCCATATGATACACCAACTGATGGCCATGTTCATGGAGAGCACATATTCTGCTAACATGTCAAAACCCAAACCATAGTGACTCATGGTTTTATCAGTCCAAGTTAGATTACGGTGCCATACTGGTGCAGTCTAGCTGCAGGTCTCACCCCAAGATTTTGTTTTAACACACTTCAGCAAAAAGTTATTGTTGTTGTTAGTGAGATAGTTTCATAGTTCACTGTATGGAATCGGTTATTTAACATCACAGGGATTTCAAAAGCTACAGTAGTAGATCTATCAAACACCATCTTACATACTCCTCTATTTGCTCTGTACCACCGCTAGAATACCTGTAGTGAAACTGGACTCACATAAGATTAAATTTCTAGTTACTGTTTGTCACCTCCATGCTTTTATATGCATTGCTAAAACTATAACTGCTATAACTCCGAGGTTTCTATTTCACTTTGAAGTGTTTCTAAAGTCACTGACACCTAAGACCAGCTGAAGAAAGTGTCCTTGACACTAACATAAATCTTAGTATTATCTACACCCACAAGAATTACATACTTTGAAATTAAGTCCTGGCATACAAAAGAGAAGAGTTTCAAAAAACTAAACATATTTAGCTTTCATTGCTATGTTTAAATTCATATTACATAATAATGCACACATGCATGTTGATATGACTGTATGTATGTAAGTATGCAAATACACACAATGTATACACACTTTATTTAAAATATGTTTTATATAGTATATACAGGTTCGCTGTTTATATATTTCAGAGGTATATGAAAAATTATTGGTTATATTCTACTATATTACTAGTGTATATATATACAGCTATGTAAGGAATGTAGGAGAAGATGATATCACACATATTTTGTGAAAAATAAAATTATTAAATAGGTATGGTTTGGAGACATCCACATCAGTTATCTCAGGTGGAGTAGATGCCTATTATTTATATGCGCAAATAATGAGAAATGCATTTTGTATCTTTTCTTTGACTTCAAGCTACTAACGCTAATAGTGTTTCAGTCTCGCTGTGATATTGTTTTGCTAATTGCCCTATAAACTGGCAATTTAAAAAGAAAGAAAACAAACAAACCAAGTGGTGTGTTTTTGCCAAAATAGTACTCTTATTTTAGTTTCTGATGGTCTGCACCGAAGGAAAAAAAAATATTGAATATAGCTAGAATCAATTTTAAGTAATTATGCTTTAGAATAGGATAAAAACTGACTGCATGTCCTGCTTTCTCATCGAGAGTCAGAACCCATTTTCGTAAGTCACTGCTATGTCATGTTTTTGCTGGTTTTCTTGCTGCTTTAATTTCTGTTTCTTGTTCTGTTATCTCATATAAAATGATACATTTATCACTGGAAGATCAACATGGGGGGAAAACTGCAACTGGAAATGAATTAAACTGTATTTATAAGATGTTTGTTCCTGAAATTCATGTATAGTGTCCAGTAACTTAGCATCTTAATCCTTTCCCTCTTCCTGGGTCTCTGATCGGGTACACTTTGTATATTTTGGTTCATCAGGGTTGTTCTTCAGAGGGAACCAATTAATTTCCCCAAGATAAAGCTTGGTGTTGTCGGAAGAATAGTTGAGGCAGAGTATTGAGGAAAGAATTAAGCCTGAAAAAACCTATGAATGAGATTTCATCACATTTTATTCTCTTTACCCCAGTTCTGTCCTCCAATTCAACCCAAAAAGCTTTGAAAGTTTGAACGTCTCCATATTAACTCATGCAATGAACCAGAGTAGCTTTCCCCCATTCCTAATACCTTCTCTGTATATAGCTGTATGGGACGAGACATAGAGCACAAAGAATAAAAAGAATTCAGAACACAAAATATCTGCAGGGACATGAGCTTTGACAGTCATGAGTATCTAAAAATACCGATTCCTCAGAACCAAATTCTGAAAATGTATTATTGATGTGAAATTGCTAACATTTTGCATCAAACACAGATATTCACAGCTCAGAATTCTATACTCTTTGGTTGTGTTTTAAAAAATCTTCTGAAAAAAAATTCACAAGAATGATTGTAGAGGCAGTTTAGGGTTTTGGTTAAGCTATGAATTCCAGGAAAAAAAGAAAAAGGGTATGTCTGGCATTAGAACATGTCTGTGTTAGGAAGATCAAAAATTAATGATGAAATCATTATTTCTAACATTTTTATGAATTATTTAGACAAAACTATAGCGTGGTGGATCATGAACGTTGCAGGGCATGCAAAGTTACATAATTATGTTACATAAATTACACAATTATGATTTAGGAGACTAGAACTGTAATCTTAATACATCACAGAAGAGTAGTTTCAGATGATAGATATGAAATGTATCATGTAAAGTTTATACCCTTGGGTAGAAATATTCCTTCAAAATATATAAAATGTTAACAAAATTGAATAACATTATCTAACAGCAGGAAAAGGCTCATGATGCTAAAAAGTCCAACATTGCAATTCTTAATCCAGTGTGCAGTGATGAAATCAACTGTAACGTTATAATACAGATCTCAGAAATTGCTATTCAAGCTTGGTTCCCTTAGCATGTATTATATAAGCATAGAAGTAATTATACTACTAATAAAAGATTCTAGAGATTAACTAGACACTGATGAATTCATTTTTTGTCCTGTGACAAAGGATTAACTTTAAAGTATTTCAACAAAAATTCACCAAGCTAAAACTGTGTTTTAGCATGTGGTATTTATAGCAGGAAACTTGAACTGGAAACACTGACAACACTTTATTACATAGGTGAAAATTTCTTTTTTAAATTTTGCATTATTTTACTCATGAACCAGAAATGTAATCTCTAAATAATGTTTCAAACATATTATCTGTTGCTAATGTTTCATGTTTTGAGATATCAATGAATTGCAAGTTTTGGAAGCCAAACTGCTTCCTTTTCATTACACTGTCAAAGGTTCAGGAGCATAAATTCTTTCTTTCAAAATTTTTCTACTGGTCAAAAGAGATATCTAGTGCTTTTTATGCTACACATCTTTTATATATATATTTAGATAGCACACCAAAACCATTAAGAGACATGTTTTTGTTCATTTCATATACATAAAAAGAAGATATCTTGTTGCACACACATTCGAAATACAAACCCACCATTCTCTGCGTCGTATCAAGCACACGCGTGAGGAGCCTCAAGGGCAGGCAGAATGTCAGAAAGCCTCAGGAATGGAACAGAATGTAGAGTAAGAAACATAAGCGGAACGTGCAGATTCATAATAATATTATATGCAATTCTGGTCACCATAAGGACAAGGTATAACAAAAGAAATTAGAAATGATTAAAAATGGACTCTGGAAGAGAATGTTGATAAAAAACTAAGAGCTTTCACCTGAATACAAAAGGAAAGAGTTGAGTGAGGACATATACAGAATTATGGAATCTAACATGATTTTATTTCCTACAAAATTAGAAGAGTGAATCAATGAAATTTTCAATCAGCAGGTTAAAGAAATAAAATGTTGGGTTTTTTTCATATTAAGATGTCAAATTAATTGCCATTGGATGTTACAGGCCTAAAATACCAGTGGACTTCACAGGAATTAGACTTTTATTAACAAATAGAGTCCATCAAGGGCTATTCAGACAGAAAGGTATCATCTTGGCTGAGCGAGTTATTAAGATGAAGATCATAAGAACCTAGAAAGGAACAGTATGGGGAATATTGCCCCGTACCTCTACCCTTTTCCTTGAGTGACAATACTGTCAAGACAGTAAGCCTTGTCTCCCATTTTTTGGTATGCGACATAGACCAGTTTTTG
This sequence comes from Charadrius vociferus, assembly GCF_000708025.1. Classification (NCBI taxonomy): domain Eukaryota; kingdom Metazoa; phylum Chordata; class Aves; order Charadriiformes; family Charadriidae; genus Charadrius; species Charadrius vociferus. Next base: position 667,133 of record NW_009648793.1, read on the forward strand.
GTTTATGAATTAATATTAAAAGAAACCCCATATAGACATAACTAAAATAACAGTCGTATAGTGACCAAAGCAAGAGTTGGCAGGAAAACTACCATTTAAAAGATGTTGGTTTATGGCTCTCAAGCTTCAAAATATTTATTCTAGTTATCTTTTAACGGCCTATGATGAAGTCCTCTATTGTCTGCCATACCCAGTCACAGAAGGGCTGCCAATAGTTTGTACAGCCACAAATTTGTTTCAGACATTCATGAAGTTATTTAACTTCCATATTCTTTGTTTGTCTTCCTACCTGATATCCAGAGACTTTCACAAAGAATTTCTTAAGTTTTAAGTGCCTATGAAATTTTAACGGTGTTCAGCATTACTTGCATGCTAATCTTTACTGTCACAAGTTAGAAGATTGTAAATTGAGATAGGATCCCAAAAAGCTATATTTTTAATTATTTTCTGCAATGTCAATTGCAGGGCAGAATTTGTCTCTTTTTAACACATTGCTTTTAATCTGCTTGCTGTACTTATATTATGTAGTTTTATTATGGGTTTAACTGTTCTCTGTTTTTGTATTCCTCTTCCTTATTTCAACGTAAGCTATATCTATTAACACATCTGATTCCCAATACTCACCAAAATGACATGAGCTATTCAAGTGAATTATGTGGTAAATAACTGGAAGCACTAAATTTGGTAGTTCATAACAAATTAAGTAGTTTTCACTCATAAAATTTAGCTAGTGTAACATAGCTACTTTTTCTATTGCTTTAATTTTAATTTTAATTTTTAAAGTTAGTTTTCCTGTTTTTATGGTTTATTGTTCATTTATCTTTGAACATTTTGTAAGGGTTTGTGGAACATGAGAGCATCTGGCTCATTAAGTTTCCTGATAAAGGACTGTTTTCTATAAAAGAAATAACAAAAAGCAGGGAGACTTAGAAATTAAACACACAGACACACAGCAATTAATGAGCAAGTGATGATGGAGATAATAACAAAAACTGGAACTCTTCAGCCCCTGACTGAAGGGCCATTAAACAAACTACTACCCTGACACAGCCTTGAAAAAGTTCAACCTGAATTAGTATCTGATAAAAACAGAGAATGTAATTATCATGATATGGGATAGTTGAGGGGTCTTGAGGGACTGTGAGAAATTTCTTATGGGATATCAGAAGGGGCATGTAGGATTTTGTAAAACTTATGATGTGATATTTAGGGAAAGGACTAAAGATGGGTGAGGGTTCGAATGAGGGGTGGACTGGACAGGGAAAAGGATGGGAAAATAAGAGAGGGGAGGATATAAAGCAGCCCTCGCTATGCAAGCACATGCTGAGTCTTATGTTTGATACCCATAGTCTATTCTATCTTATTATCAAATCTTTTTCTTAACTATTCTTCCTTTGTAATCTCTGTGTTGTGTATGAGTGCTGCAAGGTCTAAGTGCAAGCAAACAAAGTTCATGGGTGGCATGGTCTGCAATTCTGGGTGCCAACAACTGGCGAGGCCAGGGGGTATGTGGTATATGTGTATGTGTGAGAGGTCTGAATGAAAGCAACTGGAAAGACTTGGACATGTTTATATTTTCCCAAGAGAACTGAGTCCTCTGTGCTCGTGTGTGCGTTTATGTGGCAAGGTTTTGGTCACAGGAGGCTGCAGGGGTTGCTTCTGTGATAAAACACTAGGAGCTGCCCCTATGTCAGACACAGCCAGTTCCAGACATCTTCAATAGGACCCACCACTGGCCAAAGCTGACCCAATCAAACAATGTTGGTGGCATCTCTGTGTGACAGCAGCTGTGAGAAAGGAGTGAGAAAATGTGAGAGAAACAGTCCTGCAGACACCCAGGTCAGTGAAGAAAGAGGGGAAGGAGATGCCAGAGCAGAGTTCTCCCTGCAGCCCATGGAAACAACTATCGTCATGCAGATTGTCCCCCTGCAGCCTACGCACTCAATCCCACTGTCTATGTCATTAATAAAGTTATTAAACAGTATTGGTCCTGGTACGGATCCTTAAGGAACACCACTCATTACTGGTTTCCATTCGGACATTGAGCATTGACTATAACTTTTTGGATGTGGCCATCCAGCCAATTCCTTATACATCATATCCATTTCTCTCCAATTTACCCATTGAACTTCAGGGAAAGTTAAAAAGAATAACTAAAAAAGTTAAAAAAATTAAAAAAAGCTATACGACTAGAATATCAAAAGTCTCTCATGAAGTCATACTTCAAGGTAGACAGGATAGGACTGCTGATGTCATCCAGTGCTCCTGGGCTTACAAACATCCAACACACAGCATGTGTTGGCTTTCTACTTCAGCCATGGATGTTGATGTAATAGACAAATTCCTAGAATAACTACTGAGTGTAGGGCTTAAGGCAAAGAAAGAAATGGAAATTGCAGGACTTAACTGACTTAGGATTTAATTTTGCTAGACTCATACAAAACCAGTTTTTGCTGGTTTTGAGCTTCTGTAATAAGGAGATCCTAATTTTGAAACGTAAAGTTAAGTCCAACTTATACTATGTCATTTACTTCAGTGGAAGCAGGATTTCTGCCTACAGGCCTTTACTATGGAAAGACAAAGTATGTTCTAAGGGGTTTGTTTCCCGACAGTTTATTTCAGATATTTCTTTTCCTGTGTAATTACTTTCTGCTTTTTGCATGTACTGGAAAAGCCTTCAGTTCCTTTAATCGTCATAGTCATTCTCTCTGTTAATACAGAATTTCTTTGTTGCAAAATGATATAGAAGCCCCTTTACTAAATCATTAAACATCTAAACCAGCTTAGTTAGCTATTTATATGTTGGTGGTAAGTTGGTTTAATCACAATAATAATAAAAGACACTAGCCTTTAAGTGCAGTCTTTCTGAATATAAAATAAAAAAAAATGTATTTGTAGGAAGGACAACTTTAAGCAAGTAAAATTCCTTTTGAAAACAGTGAAGCTACTAACATGCTAAAACTTAATCTTTATGCTAATAAAGCAAGAGGAAATAAACATTTCACTGTAAGACCTGGGTTTTATAGCAACCTGACAAAACTGACTGTGTTGTCATACTGGATCAGACCAAGTGTTATGTCCGTACCAGTATCCTGTCTCTAAGAATAACTAAAATCAGCCACTTCAGAGAATGGTATAGCACTTTTCTGTAAGCGTCTATGGGACATATCAGGAACTGAGAAAATGGTTTAAAACCTGAAGAAAAAAGTATAAAATGGCTTGCACAATATATTTCACTGTGACATTTTATAAGTAGTCAAACATATTCATGGTTTTGCTATGTATTTGAGCTTCAATGATAGGAAAACCCTATTCTTCTGAAAAAAGTGAAAGTCAACCTGAGTTACGTAACAGTGAATATGAATTTTATACACACACACACATCCGTTCTATACTAAACATAAACACACCTTCCCCTTTTTTGAGCATTACTAAATTACTGTTATCAAAAAATTACCTTTTTAGCAAGTTCCGTGGTCTAAAAGTTGTGTAAAGTATTATTTAATGGGTTTTAATGCAACCTTTTCACTATATTGCCATGCAGGCAGAACAGAATCCTCTGATATGCTAAAACATTGATTAATTAAATTTTCTCAAGCCATGTCTTTTTTTTTTTTTTTTTCCCCTAATGGAAATAATCACAATCTTCTTGTATTCTTTCCTCCTAAACATATAAAGATATATGTATATTTTGTAGTATTTAATCAGTCCGATCACACATCTCTCCAAGTATGGACGCTGATTTGTCTTGAATAACAAAGTTGCATTTTACTGACTCCTCAATTTTCTACAGGACTGAATGTCTGGTTCTTAGAATAAGCAAATTAAAAATCATTTGAAAAAAAAAACCCAAAAAACGCTGACTGAGCCACCTTCTTGGTATAAATTAATTCAGCTCTATTTAAAGCAAATGGCAATAAAATAATTAATGCTATATGAAGATCTAATGTTTAATAGATTATTACTGTTATGTTAATGTAGTAAATAAATACAGTTAATGATCTATTGCAACAGTTTCTGTTATTGAACACTAAAGACTTACTGGAGATCATCTTCAAATCTTATGTATGTGTGCTCTCCTGAAAAAAATTATTTGCATGTTATCAGATGAGCTGGACATTCATTTGTTTTCAACCACAATTAATTAAGCTATGGTTCTTTTTAGGCTGTAAACTGAAAATTTAGGACAGAAGAGATTTTGTCTTTCTTAAACCTTGCCTAGCTGAAAAAAAGGGAACCAGAAGGTAGAAACAGCTTGCATAATAAAATTGTTTTGTGTTCTGCAAGTTATGAAGCTTCATTTTTTATTGAAGGGATGACATTTTATAACGTATTTAGGTGTTTTTTGAAAAGTTAGGCTGAGTAGATATTGAAACAATTTCAAGACTGAAAATTGCAAGGTAGAAGTATTATGACAAAAAAGAAGTTTATGGAGCTGAAAAACATTACACTCAGAAAGAGTTTATGTTCATGATCTTAGTGCAATCAGCTATATGACACAAAAGCTTTCCTATGAAGTTTTCAATTTTCTTCCGAAGACGTAATTACTTTTAATGACTTCCTCTTGTTCTAAAATTAGCCTTCAAGACACTGTACTAAATGTAATTTTTTTGTCCAACTAGATACCTTGAGTAAATACTATAGAATGGAGCTGTTAATTATACTTGCAGTAATTATTATTGATGAAATAATATTAAAGTATAGGATACAATCAAATAAGGATCGTTACATTTAAAGAAATTTATTTGACAGTAATTAATAACTAAAATAAAATTGCCTTAAAGTTGGCAGAATTTCAAATGGATGTTCTTTCATGTAGATGAAAAAATATATTCCTCTCATTCCAAGATACAACGAAATCTACAGATTTTATTGTCATTTAGTCAAAAGCAGGTGTAAAACTGCCATAAGCTAAAAGAATGTAATTAATGTTTGTTCAAGAGATGTACAAGATTTAAAATTCCACATTCCGTTGGTTACAGATTCTCCAGCTTAATTTAATTGGGAACAGCTTTAGGTCTACTGACAGGAATGTATCATGTTCAAAATTATAGTCTATAAATCACAACAGGAAAAAATATAGCCATTCTTCTCTAGTACTGCACTGACATTTTGTTCAGTTGCTCTTAAAAGCAGTGTCCATATGGATAAGACACTATATTAAAATCACCTTTGTGCCTTGCTATTTCCACATACTCAAGTATGTAAATATGACAAAAACTTCCACAAGGTTGCCGTACAGGACCCTACGCACACAGAATTTCTGAAGATATTTTTCAGTTCCCTGACTCAAGCATGGTAATCTGGATTTTGACCCTTCTGTACACCTTGGAAAACAGTGCTGGAGGCTGTGTCAGAATTAGCCTCCACATTTGTGCCACATAAAACCTTTCTTTATGTAATGATGGAAACTAAAACATAAAAAACTATATATGTATCAAAATCATTCCAAACCAATCCACTAAACAAAATTTAATAGAGAATTGGAATAAAAGTGTAGTTTCTATCCCTTAGAAAACATTTTAACCTTTATATTCATATGATTGAAGATACGTTAAAAATTAAGGAAAAAGAAATTTGCAATTATGGAAGTAGCATGAAAAATGTCCAGACATTTTATTGTGAAAACTTCTTTCATTATAAAATATTTCAGTATTTCCCAAAAGAAAATATTAAAGTTCACTTTGTTGAAGTGCTCAAAAATAAAATTAAATTATTTTCAATATTAGCTTCATTTTCCCTTGAAAATACAGATAAAATCTTGTTTGTTGCAGTTTAAAGCCTAGGCCCTTTTTTATTTCCCCATTTCTGGCTAAAATATATACACACACACATTTATGAATAGATGCACAAATCATATTTATCCACAGGAACATGCATTTCATTATGAGTCTTTTTCACTAGAAAACCACAGTCAGCAGAGAATGGAAAACCAAACCTGAATTATTTGAAAGCATATGGTAAAAGGTAAATGCCTTCTAATATCTTACTGAACAGATTTAAAATATTTTATGGAAAGAAAAACAAAATTTTCAATTTGGAGCAAAGAAAAAATATTTGTCATTTTAGTTTCCTAACAGAATATTTCTCTTTTGTAACCATTTAAAACGTGAATCTTGAAGGTTCTAAGTTTTGTAGAAATTGCAAAAGTAGTATGCTGTTCTATTTTAAGCTTTGTATTTTGGGTATCAAAAGTTTACATGTCATCAAAATAATTTTCATTTTGCAATGCAGAAAATGTTAAATAAATAAGACTGGCAATTTTGTTTTTTTTTTTTTAGCAGTAGAGACTTCAAAAAAATAAACTTCACATTTCCTGTTAAAAACTCAGATTCTATCACCTGATACTGAAAATAAATGGTTCCATGGCTTAATCAAACTGGAATAAATATTGATGAGCTAACCTGATTTTACATTTGTGTATGCTCTGCTTTGCATCTTCAATTCTTTTGTTAGTGGTGCTGATTTTTATGGAAGATTGGAAAAAGAGAGGCATATTTGTCAGAAAAATCAATGCCAGTTTTCTCATAAACCAAATTGCTGTTGAGGAATGCCACTAAATATGTTTTGCTGCTTGATCCTGAAGTAGAATATCTAGGAAAAAAAAGGACAGTTTTACATTTTATTCTCCACTTTAATATACTGACTTATAGAAAAAAACATACATGAACTGAGCGAAAGTTACAAAGCAATATTTTTGTGTATTGACTTCAATCAAGTTGCTTCTTGCAACGTAATTAATAGTGAAAGGACCAAAAACCAAAAAAATATAGCCAGTTCTGACAAAGTATTTCAAAAAATAACAGCCTTGTTTCTTGAAAGAATAAAGTCATTATTTAAAAGCATAGTTAGATTTTTGTGAGGTTATCAGAGGAACAAACCATGATACGTTTTTGAATGTATTTGAATCTTGCTAAATTCCACCATTTCTTCTTTACTAGTATCACTCTCTTCTGCCTCTTTCTTTCTTTCCCCTCACTTACACAAGTGCACACTTACAGGAAATGGTCCAGATTGGATCCAGCTGTCTCTTCTGGTATTAGAATCTGTTTGGATTTCCTGACACTCTTGTAGTCAAGAACAGGAACATATTACGAAAGGTCAACAGGCACCAGAAGGAATTCTGTGGTGAAACTTCTTCTTCCTGATGGTGATCAAACACTGGAACAGGCTGCTCAAAAGACTGTAGGAGGTTTTGGGTTCTCTGTTTCTGGAGGTGCTCAGAACTCACCTAGGCAAGGCCCTGCTTCAGCTAGACCCAGTCTGAGGAGGAGGTTAGATTAGATAACTGCATGTTCCCTTAAAACATAAATTAGTTAATGATTTGATGATTTTAAAAAGTAATATTCCCCCTCTATTTCTGGCCACCTGTTTGCCTTATTTCAAGTCTTTGCCTAGATCTTCTCTGCATTCAGTCAAATCAGGGAGTTTGCACAGCTGCAAAAGAGCATTATTTTATGCTTTTCAAATTATCAGGCTTTCCTAATTTCAATTGACTACTGTTTTTCTCAATGTATGTATGACACAGTGTCAAATGCACCATGACTTAACACTCTGGTACATTTCTAGATCGTATCTTTCAAACAAAAACCATCCTCTCTGAGCTTATCCTGTGGGACATCATTCCCTATTCACTTTCAAAAGTCTCCTGAAAACCCAACTCAATTCTTAGACTCATAGCAGCATTGGCAAGCACAAGGGATAATTCAGAAACAAAGTAGAGGCAATTTGTTCAAGGCAATCAGAAAAAGAGAAGGAAAGAAGAAAGGATACAATTATGCCCTCTCAAACAGAGTAATATTGTTGTCAGGGGCTTTTTTGCCCCCAGCTTTTCAATTATTTTAACAAAATTGGGTACTTGAATGTTACGTACTAGTAGAATCCTTTTTGTTGCCTCTCTTGTTGCTTGCCAGAGTTAACTCTAGGTTGGCCTTGGCATTTCTAACCCCATCCTCGCAGGACTGGACAGCATCTCCATGCTCCTCCTGGGTCACCTGCCCCTGCTTCCACCTCTTGTGTGCTTTCTTTGTATGTCTGAATTCAGTCAGGAGCTCCTTGCTGATGCATTCAGGCCTCCTGCTGCCTTTGATTGAATTCAAGTAATTGCCACCAAATGCCTACCAAATTTCATTCACAACACAAACTTTAAGAAAACTGAAGTATAGACTCACAGAAAAAGCTAAAACAAGCAAACAAAAAAACCAACAATGTGACAAGTGACTGGAAAGTACTATAAAAAAAAGCATTGTCAAATTCAGTTAGCTGTCCACAGAAAAAGTAACACAATCAGTAACTCTAACTTAGAAAAAAAACCCAACTACTATAAAATAAACAAACAAAAAAACCCCTCCACTAGTATAAGCTTACTAAGTAATTCTTTTGATTGCTTTTGTTCCACTGATGTTAAGACCTGGGGTTTTTTTTAATATTTCTTGATCTTTTGTGATGTGGAAGTATGTGTTTTTATGTATATAAAAGGCTTGTCACCATTGTTCTCAATTTTTTCATCACTGCTATATTCTTTTCCCAGTTGTTGATTCCACACTTGCTTACTTTCAGCATTTTTATCATCTGCTATGAATTGGCAGTACAAACTTACTGCTTAATCTAAAATACGTTCTACCTCTCTTTGGCATGAAAGCAGAAGAGCACTTAATGAAATTTATGCTAACAAGGCTTATATTCAGGTGCAAACTGCTTAACACAAACGTATCTGAGGTGGATTCCATTATTAAAATAAACATGTGCCTTCACTGTAATTATTCTTTTTTTGCAATCTAAGAGTTAGGGGCACAGTCAGACTACCTAAGGTCAATATTATTGTAGTAAACAGACAGTAGTAATTTAGACTATTAGCCACTTAACTATAATAGAACTGCTTGTTCTTATTTGGTTACACATCCCACTGGATAAAACATATTGATTTATTATTCTCTCATGAGACACTTGAATTAGGCATAAAGGTAGAGAATATGTAAAATTCTTTTAAATTCCCAGTCATAACATTGAAAAAGCTAGCATTGCTACATACTAAACAGTTGAAATTTGGGGAACACAAAACTATGCAACTTTTGTAAATACCTAATATACACAAACATATAAACCGTAAATGACTGGAAACTGAAACCAACTTCACTGTATTTCATTTACTATTGCAGGTAGGAAACACATAATGAATTAGGTTTTTCAGTACTTGGGTTTATTTCTCTTCTTGCATAAACCAATGGTTAAATTCGCCTTCTGTTGTAAGGAAAAATCTCTTACCAAGTCTTATGAATTGATAATGCCTACAGCCCTCTAAACAGCCTCCTATAACTTACCCACAAAAGCTTTAACCACACACACAAACCCACGCCCATGCATATGCACACCTTCTTCTGGAACATTTAACAGTCATCTTCAGTTCGCGATCATATGAGTGTTATTCAAATGACCTCTCAGACAGTATTGGATATTCTTTTCACACAAACTGGCTACACTCACATTACTCTTTTATCTGCTGGTTTTAGCAATGACGGGTTTCCAGCCATCAAATGAAGTTCAAGATTGAAAAAGGTTAGATTCTTTAATCTACTGGGAATGAAATGGCTCTTTAGGATTTAAGTAGCCTTCATATATTTCAAAACTTCTCATAAACTGTTATATGACTAATTATTTTACATAACCTTCTGTCATTGTTTAGGCCAAATTGGTCACTGGGGACATGGGGCACCCCAGATGGGACCGACAGATGCTCCCCCACACCTCTCTTCAAAGAGAGAGGCAGAGGAGGGAAAAAGAGATGGGTTTAGAAGGAACTAAACTACTTTAATGAAATATTAATAAAATAAAGAGAAAATAATGAAATATATACTAAACTGTATCAAGCTCATCAATCATGACACTACCTGGCACTGGGGAAGTCCCAGACTGGACTCAGTGATGTATGGGAACTGGATTCCAGATCTGCATTCAGGATCAGGATCACCGTCAGATGAACAGAGTCCTCCTCAGACACCGACCATTGAAGAAAGAGAGCTGACCCTTTGATCCCTCAGCTTTTATACTGAGCATGAGGCAGATGGGATGGAATATCCCGTTGGTCAGTTTTGGGTCATCTGTCCTGTCCGCTCCTCCCCGCAGATGCGACCCCTCTACGATTCTGACCACTTCTGACCCTCCAACGGGGCAAATAACAAAGTGAGCTGCCCTTGGCTGTTATAGCGGTAAGTATAAGCAAGAGCCTCTCTGCATACCATGCCTGGGCATCAGCTATAAACATAGGTCTTATCACTCTGAGAGCAAACTGTCTGCAAAATATGCTGCCAATTTCAGTTGTTAGAAGAGCCCTAGCTAAAAAGCAAAGTTACTGAACAAAATTGGTCCTGTTTTACCTCAAACCAGGACACCTTGTCCTTTACTAATGGAGAAGTCCTCATACACAGGAGGAGCACTTTACTTTTTTTTTTTTTTCCCCCACAGTGAGCCTTTTCTGCATTTTCCTCTGTCTATAATCTCTCATAAATACCCTCACAGCCCCACCGTTGCAGCAACAGACATGCTTTGTGCAGATGGTGCAGCCAAGCAGGTAACATGAGCGAGCACTGATTTCAGATTTAGGCACAAACAGCCAGTATCTTTTTTTGTTAGTCTCGACATTCTTCTGTCAGTTCTCTCACTCCTGTATAATGTAGGGACAAATGGAGAAATAGGGCAAGCATCAGGTAGAAGGAAGAAACTGAGGAGAGCAGGGAATTCATGTTCATATCTATTTGCATTAATAAGAAAGACTTCAGCAAACCTTCAAGTTATATTTTAAGATAAGTCAAAAGAACAAATAGATGGCATTCAATGTCTGATTTCCCTTTCATGTGAAATTTTCAGATGTCATGATGATACTATGAAAATATGATATAAACTGATATTGTTGCAGTTACTTAATTGGTAGAATAATGACTGAGAAGAAAATTGTCACAGTGCATACCTTTCTCATAACATTTTCTAACAATTTCTCTAACAAAAATGCTGGCTAGTCATCATTGTTTTAAAGCAGAGGGATTCAAAAGAGGAAGTTTTCTAATAAGATTTATTCCCCTTTTCCAGAAAAAAAGATAATCTAGCTACCTTTGTTTATGATTTGAAACTGTCTTTTGTAAGGTACTCATACTATAACATTAAACTATATTACAACATTGAAATTGTAACATACACCTGCAAAAGGTGGAATCTGTATTTTTCAGAAACACAGGCCTCTGTTTCATGAGTTTAAAGAACTTTAGCTGGAGCCATGTGTTCCTTCTCTTTTTGGAAAAGAAACAATGGAAATTTTCCAGGTTTTCTCCCTACTAAAGCCAATAACAATAAAAAATACCTCTCTTGAATATTTTCTTTTTTGTTTTCCAAAAAATGTTTCTCATATTAGTGCTTACAAGCATGCAAATACCCAAGAATTGGCAACAAGAATGGTACAAAATAGAAACCTTATTTCGATTAATTTCAAATACTTTTACTCAAAACTGTTCTCTGAATGATATCAGACATAGATTTAAGTACAGAAGAAATCTAAAGGACTAATAATAAGCAGTTTTAAAGCACTGGGGAGAAAAAGAATGTTGGGCAAAGGTCATCATTTCACAATAGGCTACATTTTTTAGCCTGTAACTCAAGAACCATTTCACAAATTGTCTTCAAACTTTCACCTTCCCCTTTGCCTACTTATAATTTTTTAGGAAAAAGAAAATCAGACCAAATGTATTTGGAGGGAGTAGGCTTATAATAAGGCTGGCTGTATGTAACCAATTTAAAATTTAAGCTGCAGAAAATATGTTTTTTTACAGTAGCTAAGAAATAATACATTACTGTATAATAGTTCAGGCTTATGCCTGCAGATGATGAAGTGATTTGTTGCGTTTTTTCACTGCAGCTTTCTTTAGTTATTCTTAACTGACATGCGGCTGGTGAACATCATTAATAAATTGCACTTTAATGTAAGACTTTTTGTGTACAAAAACATGTTCCATTCAATCTAGTACTATAAAAAACTTTATGACATTTAAATCCATATTTTTTTTCTAGAGTAAGTGGTCTCACTGACTAGTGCAGAGCTAGGTACATGAACAAATTTTGACTTTGAAGAAATTATTTTAAATTTATTTCATCTCTTGAAGAGCATTAGGCTCTTGACATGTCATTTTCATATTAATATTAGAAGGAATACATTAGTATTAGTGAAGTCAACACAGGCTGGAAGTAGCATACTAAAAAGCTGTCTGTTAATAACCTGAACATAAAAAGTTTTGGGAAGAAATCAGAAATCCAGAAAAAAAAACAAACCCAAAACAATAAAACCAACCATCTAGAGGAACTAGATGCTTCAGAAGCTGTTTTTCACATTCTGAACTTGTGAGTCAGACTTGTGAGTCATTCAGACTTGGAAAAATCTATTCCCAATATTGTTCTAATGCTTCTTTGTAAACTATAAACATGCAACTCTCTAGAAACTGACAATATGTTTAAGATACAAATATTTTCTGAATGAAGTAATTCCCAATTATAAGTCCAAGACCCTTTTCTATGAACATAAGACACACAGGCAAAAAATATAAATATGAGAGAATATACAGAATTTTTACTAGGGTAAAGTAAATATTTCTTTGTCATTACTTTTCAGAAAAATGCCAGAGACATGGAAGACAGTAGATATAATGCCTTTTCTTTTTTAAATAACAGTTCCAAGATATTGGTCGGGAAACTGTGTCCCAGTGAGCCTAGTTAAACTGTTAGAGAATACAATAAAGAATAGGTAGATTTATTAGAGAATGGGGAAGAGCTGACAGTGTTTTGTAAGAGGAAATTGTGTCTCATATGCGTATTGGCTCTCACTAAAGGAAACAGGAATAGTCATAGAGAGGAATTATGTTTGCTATAGCATAATGAATTGCCAAAAGGCTATGAGTAAGGCTCTTCAAAGTCTCTTAGGTACTATGGGATAAGAAGAAAGGCCATTTTGTAGATTACTGACTAATTCAGCATAGGAATAATTGATTAGCTTTCCTATTTAGGAAAGTCATCTGTGGAGACCAAGGGAAAACTGATGTTCAATATGCTGAAAGATGATTTAGAAAAAAATGAAGTTACATTTTGAATTTTGAAACTTCAAAAACATAAAGAATCCAAAATGTAATAACGCTCCAGTACGTACATATATTTTTTTTCTATTGGGGACCCCAGAACTAGACACAGCACTCCAACTGTGCGGAGGAAAGCAGAAGGAAACACAGAGGAACATACTTGCATTCAGTAGGCTGCTCAATGGGTAAAAAAGATACAGATGAGAAACTTCTGAGCATTTATTTATCAATACATTGCTTTTAGTGACTTATCCTCTTTAAAACTTCTCAGCCCTTTCATTCCCAGTGCCTTCTACTTAAGTGTCTCACATCACTGCTCTTTGTGTGTAACATCTTTTTGAAGTCTGTTCTATCAATAAAATTACTGCACTGATTCAGTTTAAAAATAACTCTCCGGTAAGAGTGGGGAGAGGTAGTATTTACATACTACGGAATATTCCAGTGTGGCTTTGCAAGTAGTTGTGCAGACAGTGCAAAGAGTGAGGCAAATCTCAGTGTCAGGTTAGGAGTATGCTTTCAGAGGCTGACTACAGCTTCATCATTGAAGAAAATTGTGCCCTGGAACCACGTTCTAAGAAATTATTGCTATGCAGGAAGACTCTGCCTAGATACATGGCTTATCCACGCATGTCTCAGTTCTAACAACATCACAAATAATATTTTCTTTCAGCTGCTTGCCTACACAGGCTATACTATCCTGTTTGCCAATATTTCTATTTCTAAATCCAGTAACCATTTCATTAACAGTGCCTATGACTACATAAAAATTGCTCTCCACTTTTCCCTAGTATTATGACTGGTAGCATGGACCTTTTGAGATAAGCTTATATGTATTTATCAGGAATGTTAAATGGGCCTACTGGCTTAAGTCTCCAAGGATTGCTCAAATTCAGGAGACTCAAATGCCAGCAAGGCACTCTACGACGAGAACTGGTTTGGACAGAGAAGTCTCCCTGGACAGATGTTAGCAAGCAAGAAGCTTGTGAGAGGACAAGAGGCATCCTAAACTCACCACTTGAATGGATCGGAAAGGTACAACCTCGCAGAGGCTAGAAGATTCCTGAAAAGGTTCGGGGGGAACCAGGTTCCTGTAGAAACATCTCTCAGTGGAAAGCAGAGAGGCCCAAGATAGCATTTTCCAAGACCAGTGAAGCAAAGTCAGGATTCAGTTATGGCTATCTTTGCATATTTGCATCACTGCAGATTGCAGTGATGTCTGTCGCTTTGCAGTTACTGAACCAGCAGATTGGCTACTTGCTTATGTGGGTGAGAAAATAAAAAAATACATTTTTCATCAGCTGTTGACTGAATCTGGTTCTGAAAAGAGATGGGATCAGGCTTTAAATAAGCAAATAAAAACCCCACACCCCTCCAACATAGACACATAAATGAAATAACCTCAAGATATATACCTTTTTAATGTAGCTCTTTCACATATAATGGGATTTTATGTCAGTTAAAGACTCTAAGGCAAGTAACAAGTCCTCCACTATAGAAACAGAGAGTAGGAATGATGGAATTTTCTAAAAGATCTGTGAAACCTAATTTTTTCTGGTTTGCATTTTTTAATATTTTCATTTTCCAAATAGTTTATGATATGGAAATTTATAACCAATCATTCTGTCTCAGTTATGCGTGATACAAACAGGCCCCGATAAAATTCTGGACCTTTTAATATGCCAGAAAAATTATCACATTAATACATTGTGTAAATTAAAAGGCTTAGTTAAACTTAAATAAAGCTTAAAAGGCTCAAATTAAAGTTGAAAGTAGCCTTTCAAATTTTCCCCCTCATCTTTACAGTGAATTTCAGAAACAAACATGGTTCACCCTAGTAACATAGCTCATGAGCTGTGTCATATTCCTCTTTAACTTCCTTGCTTTTGATTGAATTCATGCATTGTCACATTTAGTTTCTTTTTCATACCTAAAATATTTTTCAACATTTTGATAGCCCTTAACTGCCTCCATGAAAGATATGTCACAGTGTTACTGTGACTCAAGGTATCTGTGTTTAAGTTTAGATGTGGCAGGTTGGGTGTGTAACCTTGACTGAAAGATTATTTTAGTATTTTGACAATATTTTTCTATAGAACAAACTGAAAAAATCTAATCTCTCTTCCACGCATTCCTTCTGAAATAATATAAGGTTAATGGTGAATGAAGTCAATGGAAACTTAAAATAAATCAAGGAAAGATTTATGAAGTCATCAGCTGCTGGCATTTAGTAACAAAAATGTTCAGTGTTTTGATTTTTGGAAATGTGTTTAAATCAACACACCAGAATGATGAGAGTTTCTTATAAGTTGATGAATTGCACTTGCTACCACTTCTATTTAGAAGCGTATTTCCTATGATCGGGAGAAAAAAAAGAAGCTAAAGTATATCCTTGTCTATTCTGAAATCTATTTGAATCAAAGTATCACCTGGAAATTTTCACAAATTTTAATATTTTCTGTATTCTCACCAGAATAACAAAAACTAAATAACGAACACAACCAATCAAAACAAAAACCCTTGGTCTAAGAGAATGTTTTCTGATACTTTCATCACAGCTTCTTGGAGGACAAATTTAACCCTGTGTTAGTGCAGACCTGCAGAGTAGATGGTAAGATCTTTATCAATTGACACCTCAGAGCACTTACGATGTAGTGCATTTTCATATAAATGTATCCCAGATTATTTTATTGTATCAAACCAATATATTGTACCTTAGGCAACCTCCCTTACCTAGGGCTACGACCACTGAACTCATGGCTATATTACATACATATTTGATCACTTTGAAGTGGGATTCACAGAAATATTCTCATCTGGTACAAATCAGCATGAGTCTAATTTATTGTGGGGTATAAATTCTAAATAAGTAACAAAATTTTAGATAAACTCACCCTAAGCATTTTCTTTTATGTCACAATCTATAGTATCTGTCTGAAACTACTAGTAGCTAATAAACTTCTAGTAGCTGGAAGTATTAGCCCAAAATGTTCTATTCCTGTTTAGCTGTAAGAAAGTGATATACTTTCCTATATAAATGTACACACACATGTCTCTCTAACATATTTCCTTGGAAAAAAAAAATCACCTCACTGAACCTTATGATCCTTGGTTGCCACTCACGCTTCTGGACTGTAAGATTTACTCTAGTCATTTCTCTTTAATAATTCCCATAGGCTGAAAACAAACTCTCATCTTCACTTTAAATTCATTCATGCCTTCTGACAGGACAGCCCTTTTTCTTAGCACTGTACACTGTATTTTGCAAAGGATTTTGGGTTTCTCTAAATAAATGTTTAACTTGAATGTGAGATGAGATACTTTTCACTTTTATTAGGATTTGTTACTTGTTTTGGTTGTTCATTACTTGTAACTTCATTTTCCAACCAAATTTGCTGCCAAAATTCAGTATTCATAGACAAGAAATAAAAAAAAAAAAAAAATCAAGTATGGAATTTTCAGACATCAAACCAAGAGAACTCCTTTCTTGGGCAAAAATTTCTTTTACTATAAATAGAAGCACAGAGAGCATAAGAAGGGCAAGTTTGGTCATTAACACAGTAGTATGCGCAACTAATTTTAGTACATTTATCATAATCTTTTTAGCTGCAGGGGTTAGGTTAGTATGTATTCTAATAATATGCATTTTGTCTAAAAAAAATTCACTGAAATAATTAATGATCTGACAGTCCTCTGTAGGGAGGACTATCAAATACATTGGAAAAACATTTAATAACTGATATTATTTTAGTCTGATTTCTATCTGAACACCTCTCTTCATTCCACGGATGCTTCTGTCTAAGCTCAATGGCATCATATGTTCCATTCCACATGATTTCCAACAAATTTGATAATACTACTAACATACTGTGTCTTGGGAAAAAAAAAGTTTATGTTCGATTAATCTATTTTTTCAAGTACATAAAGCAAAGCAAATGTAAATTTCTTGACCTGTTCAGCTTGAGCTATGAAGTCTGAGTGAGAACAAAGACATCCATTTACTCTGCCATGAGTGCAGGAGTTATAGGAAAGGCCTGGGACAAGGTGTTCTAAGCCTTTTCAGAAGATCTCATACAAACCAGAGCCTAAAAATTTGTGTTCTCTTCTGGATGTTAATTGGTTTCTCCGATATTTATGAAAAGGACTTTAAGATTTTCAATTCAGTACGTTTAAGGTTGCATCAAACTCAGAAGTTTAATCTGTTACAAGCTAGTAACAAAGCAGTCTACAGTGTAAATGTACATTGTCAGCATTAATTGATGGTCCGAGTACTGAGACAGCATAGAGCTATATACTCTTTTCTGCTCCTGGTGTAGCTATCCACTGCTTTGCTTGCCTTGAAAAAAAACCTGTCTCTCAATTCCAGAGTGTATATAAAACAACATGTTGCAATAAACAATCTTGTCTGTCATTAAAGTCATATAGCAAATATCGCTGTTTATATACTTTCACATGCACTAGTATGTGGACTTCATGAACTAGGCAGCCTTTGATGAGAAAGCATGTGCTTGCTGAATCCTACAATATAGGTTACAATGGCTAAAAATCACTCATCCAGCAAAAGAAGCTTAAAGTGAATTCAAAAGTAGTACATGCCAAATAATTTTGTAAAATTAATATCTCACAGTGCTCTACTATTCCATTACCTATATGCTATATATAGATATAAATAACAGAAAGTGTTCGTAAAATGCTTCAATTAGAACCTTGATGTTAATGATAATTAATAGGCTATTACAAATCTAGTGCTTGCTAGATTGCAGACTTTTTCAGATTTGGGTCAGAAGTTCAACTTAATGTAAAGAATTGTGAAAATGAACCAGTTCTGCATGTTTATCAAAGACTACTCCAATGTAGACAAAATGATCTAATACAATTTTTATGCCTTTGCGTGAAAATCAGTATAACATCCCTTTGTATAGCCTTTTCCTCAAATCTTACTGGAAAGTAAGTTATATTCGTAATTCATAGGTGCTATTATATTCTGGATAGATCAATCTACATCTGATTTACTACTTATTTCAACCAGTCTGTACACACTATATCATATTTAGGAGCTTTTCTTAGCTATTTGGCACATCCCGCATTGTGAGCTTGTTTTTTTTAAAGTGTTTGGATCATTTCTATCTAGTCACTTGGCTGCTTCTCTTAGTCTCCTACTCTTTTTTCTTCTTTTTCATATACTTTGTAAACACCTCTGGCTGCCTCACTTAAGATGAAAAACAGCTATGTCCCTCCCCCGTTCCAAATCTTGTCTCCAAACTCTATCTTCTCCTGACAGTATTTCTAATCTTTCACAAGTTTCTCAGTTTACTCCAACTTGTCTTAGAGCTCCCCTTGCTGTTGAATGCTGTTATGAGGTGGTGAAGCTTAAACAAAAATTAGTGCATGATGCAGGCAGCATTCAAATAACTGTTTACAGTGGTTTGATGTTATGGTGTTATATAAGCCAGAATGATACAGCCAATTGGGCAAAGTTTTTAACATTCAGTAACAACTACTAAATAATGCAAGGTTTGTTTATGCAATCTGCAAATCTTTGAAGAAAACAATGGTTTACGATACAGGTTTTCTTCAGAAATAGATAGAAATACAGGTATTTTTATCAAAAGATTGTGCTTATGAAAAATGTTACTTGTACTTTCAAAATAATTATTCTTCCTACTATTAAAAAAATTATTAACATTACTAATATGGAATAAAGCTACTGGAATAAAAAAGTACTTTAATTGATAAATTGTAAAAAATGTCATTAAAGTTGAAATATATTTGCAGATACACTAAATCAGGAATTAAAAGTCTAGAATATAATTATAGTAAGTTCTATTCAGCTCTTAAAGACTGAAATGCCATTTCTCATACAATGAACTGCAATTTCTCAATCACTCAGATATCATTCTTAATCAAAAGGTTACTAAAAATATAAGATTTTAAGCTTTTACAGCACAGTTTTTAAAAACTGAAAAACAATTTTATTACAAAAAGCCTATTCTTTAGCTTTAAAAAAGTACTATAAAAGGGATTTTTTTTAATCTTTTCTTTACTTAAACAATAGATGTCTAAAAATATCATCAGCAACCGTGTGTCTGTATATAATTTATTAATGCTATTGGTGGTATACTGTAAATAGTAAGTCAAGAACTTTCTCTGTTAAAAGACACAGGAGTTCAAATACATTACTTTAAGAAGGAAAGAAGGATTAGTCGTATCTGAAATCATTAAAAATCATAATTTATGGATCTAGTAATTGTTTATGTAACTATTATCATATGTTGTTTCTTAAACTATCAGAGGAGTTTGTGGTTCTGCTAATCGCTGCTACAATACTAATGAGTACAGTCAATCTGGGAGGAATTTTAAATTCCTGCTTCCTTATAAACAAGGGTTTGCATTCACATTCAGAGTATGAGATACTGAGATTGAATTTTTTAATGGGAACTGCAAGAAGGTCATCATGATTTGGTGGAGAGTATTGCAGTAAAAAAAAGCTTTAAACTTGATTACCTGTCTTTGAATGCTGAACCTTTCAAAACTATGGCTCTTCACACAAAACAGAAAATCAAACCTCTTCTATCAGAGATGGGGGAGGAAGAAATCAAATCCCCAAAACACCGGTAGTACTGACCACAAAGCACATGAAAATCATCCTTGTCTGAGGATCTGGGGTACACAGAGACTTCATAGTACACAGAACACAATAGATAGTACACAGAATATAGTATATGGCAGTAAAATGGTTTATGTTTAGAATTATATTTAAGGGATTAACCTTATGGGATACTTTAAGCAGTGCTTTTAATCTGCTTGAGATTTTCTCCTTCTGCACTACTAACTGGGACTGAATAAAAAGAAACACAAGAAAATCTATCCCTACAAAATGCTATCCAAACCCAAAAACAACGAGCCAACGAAAACATAGGATGATAACACTTGTCATATTTCATTCAGATGTTATGGATATAAAAGCACTTTCATTTATCTGATCTCTACTTGCATTGAAAAGATATTTTGTTCCTTGTTGCTGTCTGCCAGAACAGTAAAAAAGTATAAGTAGAAAGGCCCTGCGGTATGAAATGACCTTTCAAGTAAGGTGATAAAAAAGTCTTCATTAAGGGCTGAGAAACACTAGGACCATGAAGATTTTTAAAATTAATTGTTCAACATTACTCAGACAAGACCCAAACTTTATCTATGCATTCCTAAAATTGTATGGTGTATTTATGATACTTGTTTCAATTTTGTCTTCCATTGTAAAGGCCCTTACTACACTTCATTCTACTGACTTTTGTCTTTTCCTTCTTTCCTTTTTTCCTTCCTTCTCATTTGGGCCTGAATTGTCTCCATCCAAAGATAAACATTTTGAAATACATAATTTTGGTAGAACTTTTTAGGTAATATGAATTTCATAGTTTCCTGAGTTGTTGTTATTATTATTGTTGTTAAATTAGGTGCATTACCTCACTGTCAGTCTTTCATTTTTAATTGTTTGTTCAACACGATTTTCAGTGGTTGAGGTCTACATAGCAATGAGGTCAGGATTATCAGATGGTTTCTGAAATTCTGGTTTCATTCACGCAAGTGAACAGGGGATCAGCTAACTAAAGCATCACTCGGAAAAGAACCTGTTTAAATGCCTCACAGCGAAATAGTAAGTAGTTGTACTGCCAGGTAAAGCCATAAAAAAAAAAAAAAGTAGGCCTTATTATTCAAATCATTATTTATGTCTCTGAGCTTACTTAATCTATTTGCCCTGATTCCACAGTGCATTCTTATCAAAATCCCTCACAGATCTAGATAATAACAATGATTAATATAATGAAGTGACAAATAAAAGCGTTGGTAGCAGCAGTTTTTATACTGTTGCTTACTATAAATTACAAGAGGCAAAAGACAAAATGCAATATAAGCATGCCAAGGGCCGGGAAGACAGGATGAGTTCGTTGAATAAGCCCTTGTCAGAAAACTAGAAAATGCTGAAATAAGGAGTTGAATGCCTAGTTCCTACTTCAGTATTCCCTCCTACGCTCAGGATTCCTTGCCCTACTGAAACAAGAAAAGGACAAAAAGGGAAAAACGATATGTCCAGTAAGCATAGAGTCATTTTCTACCCTTACAAACAAGGAGGGAATAGGAGACGAATTGATTTAATTAATGGCTAATGCATTATCTTGCTGTCTGAAAAGACAGATTAGGAAGTACTAACCAACCGTATGACCATATGACCTTTCCTATTCACGTCTTCAGAAGATGATCAAGACCAATGAAGACCGATCAAGACCAAGACTTTGTCAACACTACTTTTTATATTGTTCTGTACAATTTAAAAATGAAACAAATAAATCTCCACAGTTTGCAGTTGAAGATTACTTTATCTACAGTAAATTAACAATCCAAGATTTCTTGAAAATGTTTCACCTACTTTGCCTCCTATTTCAACATATACTCTCTAGCTATTCTATAAATCCTCTCAAAACTTATAAACAACCATCAATGTCTATAGCTAAAAAGATTTAGTTTAGGTAGTCTTATAAAGAAATATCATATTATTTTTGTGTATTGGGTCTGGCTGAAATGGAGTTAATTTTGCCCATAGCAGTCCTCATAGTGCTGTGCTTTGTATGGGTAGCTAGAACGGCATCAAGGCTGTCTCTCCAACACTCCAACATTCCCCCCACCACCAGTAGGCAAGACCTCGGGAGGGGACATAGCCAGGGCAGCTGACCCGAAATCACCAAAGGGATGTTCCATACCATATGATGTCTGCTCAGCAATAAAAGCTGGGAGAAAGGAGGAGGAAGGGTGAGGGCATTTGTAATTTACAACATTTGTCTTCCAGAGCAACCACTATGCATACTGAAGCCCTGCTTCCCGGGAAGTGGCTCGACATTGCTTGCTGATGGGAAGTAGAGAATAAATATTTTGTCTTCCTCTGCTTCAGAGCGCAGCCTTCACTTCTGCTTTATTAAACTGCCTTTACCTTGACTCACAAGGGGTTTTTTTTCCATCTTATTTTCTCTGCCCCCCACATCCTGCTGAGTGATAGAGTGGCTTGGTGGGCATCTGGCATCCAGCTAGGGTCAACCCACCACACATTGCTACGTGACTAATTCTTTTATCTGCTGGAACCATATTACTTTCGGTATCTAATTTCATTTGTCCAATTACTTCTTCCCACTGGCATAAACTAAATTTTCCAGATAGTGTGCAGGATGGATCCATTCCTTGTGTTGTGGCTGAACACTGACAGAATTCTCCATCACTCTGCATGTGCTGATTGAAAACACAAAGAATCTTGTCAGGAGCAAAATTCAGATGTGTGCTTTAGAACTGAGATGAGAGTGGCGAAGTGTACAGGAAATACAGCAGTACCCACACATCTGCTCTTAGTATTCCTTGTTTTAACACGGAGGAACTACAGCAATGGTGCCATGTTAAAGGAACTTCTTTTAGTAGCCACTCTCTTGATGCAAATATAGTGTAGAATGAACAGTGACTGAAAATAGGGCTTTAAGAAATCTAAATTCTCAGATACAAACCCTTCCAAAGCTACTCACCTGACTTCATTATCCTAATGAACCTGTACTTCATAAGGAATAGGAAAGATATTAATATGCTTGAGAGATGTAGGGGACCTAATTTATATTTTTAAAAAAACCCAACAAACTCGTATAAGAATCTGAACTGGCACAATCTCTTAATAGAGAACTCCATTGAGACTCTGTCTCATTGCAAGTTTGATAAATTTGATAGAAAACATATATCTGTTGTAGTCCAACACAATTTTATTGTCTATACAAAATTGCACACCAATCCTTATAGGAAAAAAATGGTTTTGTTTGTTTGAGAGACACTCTCAATATTCATATGAAAAAAAAACAAATTAGAAATAATTTAAATTATCAGAAATATGGTGTAAACTGTCTTCATTTATTGCTAAATGCACACTCTTGAGACTAAATTAAACCTCTTTGACCTGAAAGCCTTAATTCATTTATAACTAGAAAATAAAAATAGAAAGGAATACCTTTTTGTGCTGTAAATTCTTCATGCTGATTTATGTTATGATAGTGAGGACACATAGGAGTCATGAAAGAAATTTTCCAAATGGGGGGGGTTGTTAAAGGGAAAGACAGACAACAGTAGCACAATAAATTAACCTTCCAGCTAGATACAACTCTATTAATTGCAGACACTCTTATATTAAACTGTTTCCAACCCCCTGCTGAAACCACCCTGATGAAACCTCTCAAAATAATTTCACCCTTTGACAGCTTAAATTATGATCTTCCTGCTATATAAAAGTGGTTGACACATTTGTACCAAGTATTTAAATGACATGAAAAAAAAAAAAAAGAAAAAATGGTGCTGTTTCATATGCACCTGAAATGCTCCAGAAATGTAATTAATTTTCTTTTTTGTTTGTTTGTTTGTTTTCTTTTGGCAAACAAACTCTTTTGGTTTTATCTATATACTTATTTATATAAATGATTATTTATCTCGAGTACGTGGTGACAGCTGCAGGCAAAGCTGCTCAAAAATTTAAGATATAAACACCTCATAATTTCAGTTATAAGTTTATTATATTTTTTCTCAAACTTTTTGTTTGAGGCTGAAAATTCTTACATTAAAGAAGATTTTTAAATGCTAAAAATTAATCTGATTGTGTTTGGTAACTGCACTGGTTAAAAATACAAAAATAATAAAAAATGCACTTACCTGAATAGATGGATTCGTTAAATAAATAAACACATGTCAGGAGAGGTACATATTATCTTTGAATTTTACCCAGGATATTGTTTACTAACATTTAATGTAACTTTTTTCATATAACTTAGAGGAACACAGGGACATCAGGGAAAATTTTGCCTGTTGTTAGCCAAAAATTCTGTGACCAAAAAAAAAAAAATATTACTACAAAGAATTTTTTTAAAATTCACTGTCAACTTTTTAGAAGAGATAAACAATGAAATACAATTAAAAAGGAGCAAACTGTTTCATTCTTTTGAATAAGAATATTTAAAACGAGAAGCTAGACAGTGCATTTGTGGTATTATTCAGAATGCATCATCAAAAATACCAAGGTAGATCTTACATTACAGCAGTGTCCCTAGTGACAACATAGTGATACTACACCACTAACGATTCCGTGGCTTTAAAATGATTTGATGTCTAAGAAACTCCTTCAAAGATTAACAAATCTATGCAGGCAATTTCACGAAGGAGAGGCCATAATTAATAAGTCACGCATTCTGTGTAGTATGCCTAATGAGACCATTAACAATTTGGAAGTGTGTAACCAGTGAGAGAGAGCAGGTTTCTCCAATGTTGTCTTTCAAGTCCCCTGGGCATCAGTCACATGTGCCAGACATTGAAACTGATGAACCTTGTGCTCCTCTAACACCTGTGCAAAGTAATAGCTTAAGATGCCATGTGAAAAACAGGATTTCATCTGCCAAAGATGATCTAAGTTGAGATATTAATTATTCCGTTGGGAACTGGGTACAGTAAAATGCACTCTTTAAAAGCTAACATGAATACATCAACATGAATTTTTCAGATCCAAAGACAGCAGAATCCACTGAGCTTGTATAAGCAATCACCAAGCCATGGGCAAAACTGCTAGTCTTCAAGACAGATTTTTAGGTCTCTGGCTATATTTTAAATTCATAAAACTGCATGGTAATTGTTAAATCTGCAGTTGATTACAGTTGTAAAAAATGCACAGCACTGTGATTTCTCATTTGAAGACCTTTATTTGCTTTCATCACCAGTTACACATGAATAATTTCTCTTAAAAATAATGAGCTCATATAGCATTTCTACAATTTTTTGTCTGAAAACAAGTATGATAATAAATTTGAATTCTTCAGTTTGGCCAAAGTATTGCTAAAGGTTAAAGTTTTATTTTACAACCACGCTACTGAGTGCCAGTTTAAATTTTAGTTTTGGATTATGTTTTAATAGAACCATACAACTTAAGTCCAAAATAAAATGATAACTCCTAAACATGAGAAGTTGATCCTTCTTTTAATCTATGTACTTCACGGTGTTTTTCATGGTATACTAATGTTCTTAGACAACTTTTTTCAAAGTTGGAATAAAGGTATTTGATCTAAAAGATAACCTGAGAGTTGTAGGCATTCAGACACAATTATTTTCTTTGCAATTTCACTTGAGAAAATTGATTGAAAGAAGAGAGATCAAAGGCAATCCACATATATCCACATTCCCTCTCAACTAGTTATACTCAACACTAATAAATTTACAAGTGTTCTTTGCATTCCTCCCTTCCCTTTGGGGGGCGGGGGGGGAGATAAGCAATCTGTTTCAGCTCAAATACTAAACTTCAAACCCATCTATAGTGTGTCTTGGACATCCAGAGGCAGCTAAGGCAAGAATTTTCACAAAATTCAAGATTTGTTTGAATTTCCTGCTCTCTTGTCTAGAGCGTCATGGAAGAATAAAGGGAAAGAAAACTGACATTATTCAAACTGTTTAATTAATTCCCTCTCACTGATTAATATAAGGCAAAAGAAACTTTGGGCAGAGACAAAACTGATCGTGAAAAAAACAGGTCAAACATAGGAGCTTTATAGGAAAAAAAGCACCAAGCAAACAAAAAAACTTGGGATCATCAAGTTGTTTTTCACGTGGTTTTGTATCTTGTGATTAGATTCATCACAGTTTTAATTCTGATTGAAGCTTTTCTTTGTGACTTAAAGCATCTTTGCAGTTTTTTTCTGGAGTCTTATAAAGGCTGATTTCTTTCTAAGCCGTGTTTTTCTAAAGGCATTGCGAATTTACTCAAATATTTATTTTGATGACAATTTTTGCACTGTCTTTTCTTTAGCTTTATACATCCATATTGAATTTTGTCAAAAATGTATTAGAGTCAGAAACCACTGGCAAAATGTCTTATATGACTTTTTTTCTTAGGAGACAAGCCAAAAAAAAAAAAAAAAGATTGTGCTTATGAAAAATGGAAAAGTACAGCATAGGGAAATGTAATCATTGAGGAGGGTAATGATTTGCTAAGTGCAACACAAACAGGAAAAATAAAAACATTATATGGAGAGGTAAAAGTTGCAAGTTTAAGAGATTTATTTTTTCAAATCCTTTAAAACTGCTTGTCATAATGGATCAAGCCAGCAACTAGAAAGTTGTCCCAGTTCATGGAGAGAAGTGTAACGTGAAGTCTCTGTTGATGGTCAAAGGCACACTTTAGAGCTAAGAAACTGTATGTCTGTGCTTTATCTAGTACAATTGTCTCCTTTTGAGATGAAATAAACTGATCTGAGAAATACACAGTCATGTGATATTAAAATACTCTACAGGAAATAATTAAACAAGACAGGACACAATAAAATATTTTAAAATACTTAACACAGGGAACAGATTGGTTTCACCTCTCTCTCATACTTGGCATTTTATCATGCTTTGATAATATGTTTTAAAAAAATGTAGATTCAAGCAGAAAAGTGAAGATTTATTATACTCTGAAGAAGATATAAACCTACAAATAAAATAAATTTTAGTAAGCTTCTTACTGAAAAGAAAGCTTCAGTACTAATGTCAATTAATATTGCAAATGCCAGGGAAATGTTTATGAAAAGATTTCTATAAAGAACGCAGAACTTTTGTATAAGCTTCTATGAAAAGAATCTCTTTGTAACAAATTGTATGACTTTTAAGACTTTTCTTAAGAACATAAAATAGTGCTTTGAAAATACCTGAACAGTGTATCCATCGTATTTAAATGCGTATTTGGAGAGTGAAAACACGCTGACTAATTTAAATACATTAATATCATGGTGAGGATGTGTGTATGTTGAAAGACTGTATTTAGTTTACGCTCAGAGAAGATTTTCAGCACTGTAAAGCTATGACAGAGAGAAGTGAAATGCTTCGTATTTTAATGTGTGAAATCAAAGGCAACAATACAAATTGAAAATGAATTGCCTATTCTAAGCAGGACATGGAACTCTTGGAGCGGGTCCAGAGGAGAGCCATGAAGATGATCAGAGGGCTGGAGCACCTTTCCTATGAGGACAGGCTGAGAGTTGGGGTTGTTCAGCCTGGGAAAGTGAAGGCTCCAGGGACACCTTTGAGTACCTAAAGGGGGCCTACAGACAAGATAGGGAGGGACTCCTTATCAGGGAGTGTAGTGATGGGATGAGGGGTAACAGTTTTAAACTGGAAGAGGGTACATTTAGAATAGATATTAGGAAGAAATTTTTCACTGTGAGGGTGGTGAGGCACTGGCACAGGCTGCCCAGAGAAGCTGTGGCTGCCCCATCCCTGGAGGTGTTCGAGACCAGGCTGGATGGGTGTTTGAGAAACCTGGTTTGGTGGGAGGTGTCCCTGCCCATGGCAGGGGGAGTTGGAACTTGATGATCTTTAAGGTCCCTTCCAACCTAAACCATTCTGTGATTCTACGATTCTCAGAAGAAAACACCATATAAGAGTGAATTAGAGTGAACAAAGGTATAGGAATAATTTAAACTGATGAATGATCACCTTTATTCTCAACAGAGATAGACCAACAGTGTGATTTTAATTTGAGTCACAAAATTGATCTGTGGTGCAATGATCAGATAGGATCATAATCTAAACTTCAAAATAATTGATTCTTAGGAGTATGGAGAGCTTCGTAGGATAGTGTCTAATTTGAAGACTCATCTCAAGGTCATCAAATGGCAGAGCATAGTCTAGAAGACATATATAATGCCTGATTCCAACTGTCTATTCTAAGTGTTCTGTTAAAGCTCTTCCGTGCTTGTTCCGAGTTGTGACCATTCTGAATAGCAGTCTTCCTTGTGTATTATACCAGCTATGGTAATGAGAATAAACTGTTTGCTAGAAAGAGTTGTCCAAATGTTCCTCAAGTGTGGGCTGTTAAAAACATATTCAAGCAGATCAGCTGAGAGCTTTCATGCTACAGTGTGCCTACTCAAAAGCACATTGTAACAGTGATGATACAATTTTTCACAGAAATATTTCCACATTGTTCTTTTCATTTCTGAAGGATATTGCATTTCATAAACAAAAAAATAAGTGAACCAAATACTCAAACTACTGTATTTTAATTTAATAAAAGCAATGTTTCTGAAAAAGACAGTGAACATATTAATATTGTGCTATAAGTTTTCAAAAGTTAAAACAATGAAAGCTTTATAAAGCACTTCTGAAGTTTAAATTACTATTGAGCTTCATGAATACTGAAAAAAAGTAGACAGTAAAGGGTCTATTGTACATTCACCATTAGGGACATGTAATTATTATACAGAACTGAAGTTCACCATCCCCAAAACACATGTAAGTTCAGTATACAGACCAGAATACCACATGCTGTAATTTTTATATTGTTTTTTTGCTAGAAAAGGGGAGAAAGAAGAAATAACTTTCAGCCACTAGTGCAATGAACTGTATTGTGATTTGTCGTATATCTGAAGTTATGGTCTACAAGAACAGATAAAAGGAACCGTCAGGATGGGGACCAACACAGAACAGTGTCATGACGGGGATTTGCTCATGCGTAAGGAAATGGAATGGATGAAATGAGACTTGTAGAGGAAAAGATAATCTCTTACAGGCGTTCATTGAGCACCTGGACTATAACATCAGATCTTTGACATGATGGTTATCTACATATTCACACTGACATGCATACATTTACATTCTTATAGACATATGTGCAACCGTAGGACAAAAAAGGAAAAAAAAAATATTTTCATTAATATCAAATCATAAAAATCTGCACACCTAAATTTGGTGTTTCTAATATCAATATGTAGGCAATCTCAGCCTTATATGGTATGGCTGATATGGTTACCTAGCTGTAAATAGCCTCGCTCTCCATTGTTTGGATGTAGCTTACCTCAGACATCACTATCCCACTTGTAGCCTTGAGTCTTCTACACACCTCTAATTGAGTACAAGACATGCCAGGAACTCCAAGTGAAGCAGGCTATTACGTAAGAGTTTTTGCAGTTTCTTCTTAAGGTTATCAAACTGCAACAGCAAAAGATCTCATTCTAACAGGATAATTTCTGACATGGAAGAGGTCTGCTTAGTGGCACAGCATGCTAGTGACACACAAATAAAAAAAAATGTTTCAAAACAGATTTTCATATACTGATTGTGTTCTTGCAGAAAAAGTGTATTACAAATTGCAGCACAAGCTGAGGGAGAGAAGACAGGAACAAAGGAGGGGATGAGAAGGGATAAATTCGTGTTTAAAACAGGAGGGGTATTTGTAAAACTTATATTAAATTCAAAATACCTCAAGGATGCAAAGTCTGTGTCTCTTTTCCAAAAGCAGATCTAGCATTTCCACCTTCACTTAGGATTCTTTGCTGATTTGGCTTTTGACATGGCCTGACATTATTTCTGTTTGTTTAATATTCCTTTTTTCTTTGGCTTCTTTAGCAGCACCGACAGCTGGTGGGAGAGGAGCATTGGATTCAAAATTGTTCTAAAAACATAACACGATATAGTAACATATTAAGAAATATATTCAATTAATGTAATAAATAGATTATATACAATATATATCATATATCATTATAATTTATTAATATATTAAATTAAATATATTAATATATTATCATAACATTAAGACTTTACATTCATCAAAAACGTGCTGAATAACAGAAATCTATTTTTTAAAAAAAGCATTATGATACATGATATTACATTAATTGATCATATTAGAGTCCACAAAGGTTTTGAATTCTGTGTGTTAAGGTCACACAGAGAACCTTAACGATGGCATAATGCTGGATTTGGTAACTTTATTGGTACAATTTTAGTGTTATTTTCTAGTGTAATATACGACACATACACAGTTTAGTACTGACACCAATTTGTTTTATAGGCCAAATAATTTAGAGAAATGTAATATACGATTTTTAAAGCATGTCAAATATAAAAACATTTCCTTTCTTCAAGGAAGAAAATTAAGAGGCAAGTTAGAATAATAAACAACTCTGACACTCAGAAAATTTAGTAACCTGTTTGGATTGAAAATTTGCCTCCTTATACAGTGTGTTTTTTCAAATGTTGGCTGACATCTTACAGTAACATGGTCATGTATTTCATAAAATTAGACATAACAAAATGTCAGTTAAATTTAAGAAATCATGTGAAATATTATAATCCAAATAAATGTTCTGTGATAAATGCCTTTAATTTTCAGTCCTTTTTTTTTTTGCCACTATTTCTGAGTGACAAAGTCATAAACTATCTCTGAATTATGAACTCATAAATGGTTAAATGAATTACGCGGCTGCATAGGACACTAAAGGAAAAAGAAGAAAAGAAAAAAACAAAAAGAAAGGAGAGGCAGAAGAAAAGAAAAAAGCCCCACCAAAGGAATGTCAACGGATTTTGTATTTTAAAATGAAAGAATGTCTTAATTTTAAAAGGGCCTTTTTTTTTTTTCTGCTGACAATCAAAAGAACCCACAGAAAAAGGGGAGCCATGAAAAGTCTGTATAATGTCCATGAAACCAGAGAGTCCAGAAATAGCTATTGATACAATTTAGTTAACCAAAACACACTTGAAGTTCTGACAAGCTTTGTACCAAAAAGAAGACCATTAATATCGCCACAAAAAATATAAATATGCCTGTACAAAGACATTAAAGTTTTTAAGAGAAAACCAAGACACACAAAAGAGATTTCTTTGTGGTGAATGGATATTCTTCCCATTAAAACAGAAAAGAAATATGTTCTTTAGTTTTTATCAGTAGAATAAATATTTCTAATTTCTCTATATCATATTTCTAATATCTCTATATCATCTTGTAACTTGTATGTGTTGTTTATGTTTTGATAGAAAAGAAAAGCACCCATAGGGATATATATCTACAGTTCTCTTTATATTCTTTATACAAGCAGAGGGGAAGAAAACAGCCAATAGCTTTTCATCAAAGAATGTGATCAACCAGGGTTTACCCAAATAAAGCAAGAATTGTACTCGAGCTTCCCATATTTTGGAACTGCCTCCTCACCGTTAGCTGACATTCCACATTCATTATTGGAATTTTCAGTTTGAATTTACAGTTAAATAAACTGTCTTCAAAGAAAGTGTCTTATTAATCACGCCACAACGCAAAAGAAGACTGAAAGCTTTGTAAAGCATTTCTACCTTCATCTTTTGAAAAGGAGATGGGTATTCTGGGTTGAAGTGGTATTTTTTTGGTTTATAGTGCCTTTATATTAATGGACACTCCTCTGAAAAATCCAACACCAATTAATAATCACAAACTTCTGAATTAAACCCTTATAATACCCACTCTAAATATCTGTCACTCAAAGCAGTAATTTAATTTTAAAAAAACACAACAACAAAATGCTTTAACATCTCCATTAGTTAGCTAATGAAGAAAAATTTACTAAAAAAATCCAGAAGTGAAAAATTCTTCAGACTATTTCTAACTAACAAAAAATATTTGTATGTATATATGTTCTTCTACTGTTAAGTGATAGATTATTTTAAGATAATCTTTTCTCATACAAAACTGAGTCAAAGCATAGATTACTAAATTGTACTGTGAACACTTAAAGTTGCCCGTTAGTTTATCTAATCTAATCTAAATCAATAAAAAATGAGCTCTTGAACACTTTATACTATACTTACTATAAAAAAGGTACAGAAGAAATCAATGTTTCAAACTCACAAAGATTTCTTATTCTCGTAAAACAGCCTCCTAAGCAAAACAAATCAAGATGGACTGGTTGGATACAATGCCAGTTAAATTAGACCATTCTTTTAACAATTTGCTTACTGTATTGAGATTAACTATGGCCTTATTTCAACATGAAAGTGACACAGGTAGTCTCATCCAGAAACAGAATTTTAAATTGGATTTATTTTTACTTTTTCATCACGAGGACTGTCAAGCATTGGAAGAAGTAGGGCAGAGAGCTTATTTAGTCTCCTCCTTGGAGGTTTCCAAAACCCAGCTGAATGAAGCCCTGAGCATCCTAGTCTGACCTCAAAGCTGGCTCTGCTTTGAGTGTGGGGGGGCGGACTAGAGATTTTCTGAGCTGAATTATCCTATACAGGTTTCTAAATGTTTTGGGGGGGGGGGCTGGGGGGGGTTGTTGGTTGTTGTACTACAATCATATAATTACAGGACTTATAAAGAACATGGACAAAATCATAACCGTTTCATTTATTTAGCTCTATGATGATGTAGCTTTCTGAAAACAGTACATCAGGATAGAGTTTCTGCCTGAAATAAAACTAATGATTGAATTAATTTGGTTTATTATTATTCAGCAAATTGAAGCATCCCAAGTAGAACATAAATGTTAACTGTAATAGATTTTGGGGGTTTGTTTTCTTGTGTTTTAATGAAAAAGAAATAAAAGATTAAACATACTCTTGATAGCTGCACATCAGTTGCATACAAATATAGTCCAAATAGGTAGTAAAGGTACACATTATCGACTTTAATGAGACACAAGGTCTTATATGGCAAGAGACTTTGCAGAGTGCATTTGCTCTACATTCCAATGAACAGAAGTTCAACGTGTAAAAGTATGTAGATGTTACAGTTTGTACTAAAAACTCACGTACCTTTCTGAATAGTGGATTTTGCAGACCCAAGTAAGCACATAGATCTTAACGATGAAATTAAAAAAAGGCCTAAGCAATTTGTGACTCCCATTGCACTTAGATTTTGAGTAGATATATATCTCTATAGTATGAGTTCGATATTGTTGCAGGGAAAAAATGCTTAGTTCATGTAGCTTAAACCAAATCAGGATTCAAGCAGTTTATTGACTTTTTAATGACGCATAATTAACTGGCAGTCTATGAACTATATATTTGGGATCAATATCTGCAATACAAGAGTTAAGCCACCATA
This sequence comes from Charadrius vociferus, assembly GCF_000708025.1. Lineage (NCBI taxonomy): Eukaryota > Metazoa > Chordata > Aves > Charadriiformes > Charadriidae > Charadrius > Charadrius vociferus. The sequence continues at coordinate 700,118 of NW_009648793.1, forward strand.
ATAGGTGCTTATAAATTGTTAATAAACATTCCAGTCCTCTAAACAGCCTTCTATAACTAATTTCCTAGAAATTCTAATCAGACATAGAGTTATGTGAGCACAGACATGCTCTCACAGGATGTCTGTGCCTTTAAAAAGAAAGGACTCTATGACATTAAAAAGAACGAAGTTCAGTTTCCAGAAGCAAGTATTAGCTGAGTAGAACATTTGATTCTTGGAATATCTTACCAACACGTTTTACAATTAAAGTGTTAGGTGTCAGCTGAATAAGATTTTTCAAGGATATAAATGATTGAGTTCATAAGGTTTTTAAGCCCTTAATTATGACAGAGACCTTGCTCTGAGTAAGGGATATGTCAGTAGCCTTCACTGTGAATCTAGGTGAGCAACTGTGATGTGAATGTCAATTGGGAGTATGCTTTCTTCTTTCCATGAGAATAATCTCCTGTTCAGAGTTCAAATTCAACCACAAACAAATGTCAGTGCTGAAATAATTTGAGGAATGATTCAGTTGCAAAAACCAAGCATGAGGAAACATTTTAGATATTTTATTGTATCTGAAATACCTGCATGGGGCTGGCAGATATGACCTGTCTGTTGGAGATACACAGCCAGAAGCAGCTGGAGGTCAGGAGACACCTAAAATAGCACTATACACTCATCTAACTAAACAACATTAAATTGCTTTGATTAGGGTCAGAAACCCACACTTCTATAGAAATCAGTATTCAGGGAGTAGTCATTTGTATTTTTACTGCTAACTCTTTGGACAATATTGTCTTAGGAGTCAACCATGTAAATGCACACCTTTGTTCCTTTGGGTTTATCTTAAAGGGAGATAAAGCATTAATTCACGGTCAAAATTGCCCAACGTTTCAAATGAAAGAATAAGAATAATTTAGGTTTGCCTACCTAATCAGAAAGTGATTATTACTATTGTTTTTAATCCCCCAAACTGCTAAAACTTTACATTTTACTAGAAATCATGCATATGTTTTTCTTCATATTTAAAGTGTCTTCCAGTATGAATAATGACCCCCAAAATTCTGAAATGAAGTTAATAGGAGAGATTTAAGTAAATTAGTTTACTTGTGTGAGAGTACAATTGGACTGCTGTTTACTGAATGATCATGAAGAAAAGAACAGAAATTTTGCCTTCTAAATGGGGATTTGTCTGTTTTTATTCTATCATGCCAAAATTTTACAACTGTTTCAGTTTTTATCTCTGAGTCCTAACAACGTCCCCCATTGCAAAAGAGATATCAAAATGAAACTGTTTGCTGCATTGACCCAATTGACAAAATTTTGGCAGATGTGTGGTTTCTTTTGTGAAGAAGAACCCATTACAGAATTATCTCTAAGTGATTTATTTTAAGCCACCCCACCCCACCCCACCTAATTTTGTTTCACTTTCAGGGATCTTATACCACTACAAGTATCCCCATTTGTTATATTACATTATGACTAAATCTGGTGTTTGCTATTGATTTTATTCATAGCTTCTGCATGCAACAGCAACCCTACTTCAAAAAGAATATACATTTTTAATGGGATTAAAAAAAACCCACGGATTCAATATTTAAATCTATTTCAAGATACTTTTGCTCATCTTCTAATATTTAAAGGTCAAGCAACAAATATAATTCAGTACAGCCTGCATATACAGAGAATGCTTTCCATTTCTGCAAACTCTCAGAAAAAGAAAAAGTAATTAAATTAAAGTGAGAAGAGTCAATAGAAAATATTGAAGAGCCTGAGGAGACATAACTTCAAAGAATAACAAGCAGCTCAAAAGAAAAAAAAAATGGACTTAATAAAGAATTCCTAAGAATGAAGTATTAGGAGGAATATTCAATCCTTTTCAGCTATAGAAGTACTACAGCAAAACGACAGAAAACAAAACCAGAATAACATGCATAAAAACAAATGCTTGTTTTAGAATTTCTGTTCTATGGGAGTTTGCTAATGTGAAAGGCCTTTTAAACATACATTATTGCTTATTCCAGTCAGCTGTTAAGGAAAATAAATACTCTATGAATTTATTTTTAATCATTTATTATAGCAATAAAAAGCACAAAGTCAGAGTCTAGTCTGTGCCTCACAAGAAACAGAGTTTGGTTTGGTTTGTTGTTTTTTTTTTCCTAAATATGATAAAAATATGTGCTACATAAGTCATAAACTTGGATCTTATGGCAATTTTTCCTTAGATCATGTTAGATATTGCCTGAAGAGGGTGTTCCCACTGTTTACACAACTTTGGTGATGAGATTATTATGACACTGTATAACGCAAGGAGGGTAATGCTGATAGCTCGCAGATTGCCCAAAAACCTTTACAAATTTCTTTCCCTTTGGGTCACACATGTACCCACCACTACACAACAATGAGATTTTTGACCTAACACACATAGGAACAATTTCCCACCTCCAAGCTATAATGTAATTGTTGCCAGCTTGAGTAATTTTGCTTTGCTTTTTTGATCTTACGGATACCAACATTGACGTTAACATACTTTAATGATGTTGCTCTCTGATGACAAAACTTCCTAAGCAGGCCTAAATACCTATTATATTTACTTGAATCTCATATTTATTGATTTAATTTTAACTTTGACCTCAATTTGATTACTGCACTGATCCACTAGTAATCTGCGTAGTGAAAGGTTGTAAATTGCCTTAAGAATGTATCTGCTACAAGTATAATTTTGTGTGCTTATAATTTGTAATTACATCTGTAAGTACTACTTACTTTGTCATATTGCAATATGGGTCATTAATTCCGATAGAACAGATAATTTGGAAGTACTTATCAGTGCTTAACACATAAGTCTTTCATAAAACAAGTTGCTTTAAATTCCTTATAAAGTACTTTGGACAACAACAGTCAGCAGTAATCAGTATGGACTTATTTTCATTATAACATTTTTTTCAAGCCACTGAAACTTCACTTTTTTTGAGCTGTGGATACATAACGTATTTCTCGTCCAAGTCATCTGCATAGCTCATTTGCTAACATAATTTATAAAGAATTATTATAAAAATTACCTTCTTGAAATGATTAAGACTTTTTTCTTTAAAAAGCATTAATCTACTTGTACTTTAGAAAAATATGACTATCAACATCAGTGAAGGAAGGTCATAGTATCACCTGTTCTTACAATGACCCAGAGATGGGGAAAACATATCCTTATTTCACTCAGTGCTACAGATAAACTTACTGAATATTTTGAATGTATTCACCCTTTCCACCCTCTTACTCAAGAAACCAACAAGAATAATTTACAAGGCATTTGTATATTTAAATCAAGTCTCTAACTGTCCTACCATGTGGCTGCTTCTTTTCAACTTAAAATACATTTTTCTCTGTATATGTACATTTTTATTTCCTCATGGAAAAATTATGAAGTTAAACTTTTTAAATCGCAATGAGATGGGATAGCTGCGTTTGTACTCGAAGGATAAATACACTCCAGTTTGTAGCATTTACTTTACAGCAGTGTTCCTAACATCGCCGTTATCACTACACTAGCTTGCACAGCATGTGACTAATAAGGAAATTTATTTTGAGACAGTAGTCCCCTCAGTGTGTATCTTTTCATGGACTGATGAACTCACATGTACACACAGTAACAAACTTGCACAAACTGCAGTTTAAAATCCCAACTGAAATCCAAAGCCAAACAAAGAAAAAACTCATACATTTATTTTTAAATTTAAAAAAGGATGAAAACCTTCCACTGTTCATGATACAAATGGAAAACTTTGTTGTAATTCTAAGGTTACTACAAATAGCTTTGTTATGCAAACGATCCTCTTTAGTAGGAAACTTGAGATGAGATTCTTGAAGATTTTCATTTTTGTGAAGCTGTAATCTCTTCTCCTCCCCAGCAAACATTACTGAAGTTTGATCAGCAATGGCCAAGGGAATCCTTTGGATTCTACTGAGATCCACAAAGAAATAACCTGGATTCTTGGTTCCCAAACACAAAAAGCAAAATCTTGAATGCTACCACTTCTTAATAACAAATAAAGCAGAGAGAGATATCTTGAAGCAGGGTCCAGAACTCAAGACTTCTCCTTTCTATGAAAGTTCTCCAAGTTCTGATCTACAGAATAATATTCTTCTGCTTTCTCTATAGCTAACCCCCTTCCCCCAGTTAATTCTTGTGTGAAAAGCAGAAGGAATTCAACAAAAGCATTTGTCCAGTGCCAGAATAACCTCTAATGCACTAACTACTTCAACACAGATGATTTGTAATCAAGGCCACAGAAAACAAACTATCATCTTTATTAACTTCATATTAATTTATTATGTTATATGTCTATTATCTATATTTATTTTGCTATTTCAAAAAGTATAAGGAAATTAGAAACATTACTATCAATGCTTTTTAAAAAAAAGAATGGTGGCTATTTTTTAAAAATATACAGTTTCATGGAAAGTACCAAACTCTTTTACTTAAAGCCCTAAAGATTGCAGTGGATCTTTTCCTTTCCTTCAGATGAGATTCTAATTTACAGACCTGAGAAGGAAGTATGCAATTTTTTGCTCCACTTACTTTCTCTCTCACTTTGATGTTGCTCCCACTTTCTTTCTTAAATGTGTTCACATCCTTCACAGGATGAGTGCAGCACTACAGAAGACCACTTCTATTGTGCTTGCTGTTACCTTCTATTCAACATTCTGCCACTGGTCACTCCTAAAATTAGTGAATTATTAACATGCTATTTCTGCATTTTGAGAACTTTTCTTTGTGCTTTGCATCTTCTCTCCCCTGAAAACCTGTTAAATGACTACATGTGAACTATTATGCACAGCACTAAGAGAATTATAATGATAAACAATTCTTGTAAATGAGTATATTTCTTCAGTAATCAATGTCTGCATTCCAAAGTAGTGACATTTTATTTTTCCTGTATAATGAATTTAACGTAGCTCTGCCAAAGAAGCTTTCCTGTCGAGTACTGGTCAGGATTCTTCAGAGTGCCTCAGCTCATTATACGAGAGATCCTAAGTCATTTTTCTTCTAAAAAAGAGAGAAGCTGATATTATGGGAAAACAACCAAGTTAAGCATCATCAAAGCTATGATTTTTTTAAATTATTATTTTAAATAGACAAGAGTATGGAATTAATATAAAATTCTATTATGTGGAAGGTGGAATAGGCCTCACAGGCTTTCTTATACATACATGCATAATTATGCACTAGACTTAGTTCACTCAAGCATAGAATAAGTTTAGATTCAATGAGCTGGAACATCCTGATTCAGGTAATGTTTGAGCAAGTAATTTTCCTACTAGAGCACAATAATGATGTATTCCAGTTCTGACAGAGGAGTGGAAGAATTCTTACTGTACTGGTATTTGGGCAGCTCTCCAGCTGCTAGTCCATAATTTAATTTTAAAAGTGTCAGATAAACTGCATTGAAGACTGGATTCAATTGCATGATAATTATAGACATATGCAGACAACTAGGGTGAGAACTACAGGAATCCTAAAAATCAGATGAAAAAGATAACTAACTTAGTGACCATGTCACTCAAAGCAAAGGAGCAAAGATAAGGCAAAGAACAGCAGAGGAATTAGGACAGATACACACGGCATGATGTAAACCCCTGTTTTCTCAAATAAATTTAAGGATTTGCTTAGGCTTTGGCTGCTGATACTATAAAGCAGTTGACATAGCAATATCTCTAAACCTCAGACCTCCCTTGACATCAGTCCACCACTAGGCAAGCAGAAGTTTCTGTGAGCATGTGTCACAATGTCAAGACTGGGACTGTAATTTAGAGACTTGCACTTCTGGGAAGGCCTCACGAAGATGTAAACCAAAATAATGAACGCTAGAAGAAAATGATGACTGTATTCTGTCTCAGCAGATCCAGGCTTATAATCAAGTTCACGTTAGATTCAGAAGTTAGAGAAATCATGCTTCAGGTCTGTCTCAGACTCTCCAAATAATAGTGCTGCCTGTGCTGTGTCAAGCTATTTCTGCATCAATTAACTCCTTCCATTAAATTAAAACACCAAAGGGGACAACTTAGCCAATATAAAATCTAAGAACCAGAGTAGACTCTTCCCAGTGATTTATCTAGTACAATTAGAGTGAGGTGTTTGTGCTATAGCAAGCTCAAGCAAACAGCTATTACAAAAATTACAGTTCTGAAGTTTTCTGCCATTTGCCTAGCAGGCTTGCTGTTCCGAGAAAAGCATAACAAAAAGAAACCCAAGGTATCTACTAAGGGAGTCAGAGAAAAAAAGGAATGTGTAGGTATGCAATACAGTAGGACACAGGAAAACTGAGAGGAAAATTTTAAAGAACTGTGAATATAAAATACCACCACAAAACAGGACTGTGAAAAGATATTATTGTATGTTAAATGGAATAGAAATGATACTTATAATTATGTCAGAGATAGCATACTAAGAGCAGGTCACATATTTTTAATGGCTCAAGACATTTAATAGGTCTGTTGATAACAAGAGTTTTGTGACAAGGAAAAGACTAAATGTGTCTGAAAGTCTATGCTGATTTTACTATCTAATTTGAAGGTTTATATTTTTAATTTTTACTATGACATCAGAAACTTTGATGTGATCTTAATGTGATTTCACAATTGCCAAAAAAGTATGTGAAGGTCAAAGTAAAAATGTGTGTCTACATATTTACTTCAAGTTACATTTGAAATCAATAGAAATGGGAAAGGTAAATCATATATAGGCTGTGGAAGGCCAACAAATTTGAATAACCAAAATATTATTACTTTCTTTTATTCTTAACATACTCAAATATGCCAACAGACAGATGGGTAGTATTCTACAGAGAAGACACTTAACACACAAAATTAACTGCAAAAACCACAAAATTTTCTTGAAAGCCACCTTGCCATTGATAAGAAGCGGCATTTTCCTGCCAAGCGATTCTACATTTGTTTTATATTCTAAATATAGAGGCAAAACCAAGAATCCTTGTCCAAACATTGGGAATATCTTAAGGGGAAACATGGCTGTGGCTACTGGCTAGCTAAAAGGTAGCTCTGTATTGTGTACTTCATCATTCTAGAGCACATACTCTGACAGAGGGTAAGAGTGACTGATGGTCTTTGCCAGTGTTCTCACCTTATGCTGGTAGTTATTCTGATAAACAGTAAAATGTCATGCAAAAATACATATTTGACTGTAATACCTGGAAAATATGGATTTTCAGGAGTAAGTTGACTACTTTTTTTTTTTTAATTTCAAATTAGATAACCAACTAAATTACTGGTTTGAATTATTTTTTTTTTGAGAACAGAATTTAAAAGGAGCCCATGGAACTCTTGTTTTAAAATAAAAGTCCTTCTAAAAGAAGCAATAGTCATTAGGTTGTTGCTAAGCAAAAAGGCAGTGTACTTGTGTCACAAAGGAGCTTTCTATTCTGTCCTCACAACACCTATTTTTAAGATGCCCCTTTTTTACATTAGATTTTAAGTTATCCAAAGAAGCCAAAGTCCTAATTTTAGACTCACTAAAGCACAGCGAACAGAAAAATTAAACAGCTTGTCTACCTTGTGGAGCTAAAACAGATACAGTCAAAAGAAATACTGGAGGAAAAGGTTGCTTTAAAATTCCACCTTCAACAAGTCAGGCTGAAATCAGTTGACGCGTTATATGGTATAGGCTTTCAGTTGAGGCACTCTTGTGTGTTACAGAAAGAAGTTCTGCAGATTTAATTAAAAAGAATAAATTGATTTCATGACTTTCCTGTCCTACATTACTGTTTCTCATGGGTGAATATTAGATATAAGAGGAATTTTCACTGCCTTTTCCAGTACTTTCTTAAAGGCTTAATAAGGTAAGTGTCCTCCGAGATTGCTACACATTGGGTAGAAATAAGTGTAGACTTTTTGTGCCTTTAGTTGTATACTTCGTTACTCAAAATAGCGTATTGAGAATACACGGCAAGAGTATGCAGTCTCCAACCGACCCACCGCAGGGCACGGCTGCACCCATCACCCAGGATGATGGCACCTCCATGACAACTTATTTAAAAGGGGCAGAAAAGACTGGGCAGAGAAAGGAGAAAAGGAACAAAAAGAGTGAGAAACAGCAGAGGGAACACCAAGGTAGGACGACAAGGCCACCAGACATTACTGTTGAAACTTTCAGTTGATTTTGACCTACTGTAAATTCTAACGAACTTTTTGGTAGGGCTGTTTTGCTGACTGCATGTTCACGCTCTGAGCTGCCACAACAGTCAGGGTCAAGATTATATTATATAATACCGTAAGGTCACTCACTCTTGAGAAATTGTACAAGCTCCAGCTCAGGAAAATGAGCAAAATGTCACATCGGTCATTCTCTTACACCATCAAAATTAGGTATCTGCATCAATGCCAGAATGCATCATATATTTCAATTAGGCTTATAGCTGTTTTGTCACATGTCAAGGATACAAATAACCTTACTTCTGGATTGCGCGTTCCTATTTCTTAAGTTATCTGCCTATACCTGAAACAGCAAGGTCAGAACTGCAGTGACAGGTAAAGCTGTTTATGTGCCATATTAATTAAACTTTTCAGCTGAATTGCCATTAGGTCTGTATGACATCATAGCCCATTCATCATTATTCATTTGGTTTTTACACTGGCAAGATAAAGCAATCTTAAGTCAAAAGCTAACAGTAATGAGACAAAGTGAACCTGTGCTAGAGATTCTTAGATCACTTAAAATCATGTGGTGTTTTCTGACTCTGCCTCAGCTTTATAGAAGACTACGTTGTTATTAGATTTTGTTTCTCTTCCTTTCAAGAATGAAAACAAAGGTCTTGAAAGCAAACAGACAGAAATAACTAAGTTTAAGGGATCCATTCATACAGCTTCCAAATTATCTGTATTATTATGATAGCCTCGGGTCTCATGATATATATGCCAGACATTACCAATTTATAATTGACTATGAAGGAGCTATTGGAACTGAATTCTGAATGTCCTTACCAGGGAACTATTCTGTAAAAAATGCGATTCTTCATTTACTTCTGTTTCATTTACTTAATTTTACTTATTTTATACAGATCACCATGGCCTGAATTTAGCAGAGATAGAAACATTTAAGTACCCCTCAAACCAGATACTCAAGTGACAATTCCCTTCTAAAACTCCTCGGCCAGTGGGAAGTATAGAACAGTAATAATTTAGCTCTGCCATGGAACAATGGAAGTGGTTAAACCTTATACTTTTCCAACTTTCTACATATTCCGTTGCACTCTAAGGCACTCTTTGGGAGTGCAAGTTAATATGACAAGTAAATAGTTGAAATGAAATATTAAAAAATAGGTTTTAAAAACATGTTTTAATTATTAAAAAAAAAAGTATCTGCCTGTCAGCAACAAAACCCTTTTACAAGTCGTACATCTTTCTGTCTAACAAGGAATTTATAATCACTCCTGGCACTAATGGCTGAGTCACATAGCATGTAAAAACCCCTGATCTCTGCTATAATTGTTTGATATTTCATATCCTGCTCTACAGGAATACGTTTTAATGTATGAAGCCCTTCCTTTAATTGAAAATCTTTATTTGACTCAACAGCAGCTATTCTTCATCTTTCCATCTTCACAGAAATGGAAAGCTATTTACTTCTTTGCCAGGTTAACAAACAATACTGCTATTCACATCAGAGAAGATTTCACTTTCTGTATTTGCTTTTGGCAACTCAAACTTCTGTTCCTCTTTTGTTCTCGTGCTCCATGATGCTGATAATCTTGCACCATAACACTTTTTAAATAATTTAATGCCTGGAAATTATATAGCTTTGACTTGTCATTAAATGCTGAATATTATTGTCTAAAACCAGCAACATATATTACATTTAGACAAGCTTCCAGAATCTTAGCTGGACAGCCATGTTTGGAATTGTATTACTACAAAGCTTCACATATAAGTATGGAAGCATATACTTGGATGATGTTATATCCCTTTCATCTAGGGAAGAACAGGAGTAAGAAATTAATTTAATCTCCAGCATTTTAATTTGATTCTCACCTGAAATAATCTTTTACTTAGTTTTATAAAAATAATAAAGATGAGTGCCTTCCCCATGCGTTCGGTGCCTTTGACATTACTTAAAAACCAACATGTAGATGAAAATAGATCCATAATAACTCCTAGGCAAGTTGTTTTGTTTGGCCAGAAGACTGCCAAATTCTATACTAGCCTCCATCTACCCTACATCTATTTGTTTATAGTACAACAATTTAATATTGAGGAAGTAGCAGAAAAAAAGTGGCATTCTCATATTTTAGGGGACACTCACTTATGGGAGACAGCTCAAAAGGTCTATTTGGTAACTGTGCTTTTGTGGGTATGACCTTTATATGAGTTTCTATACAGAAATGTATATTATCAGTTTTGCATTTTAGTAGCAAGACCTCCAGACTGTTTCCAAAAACTGATTACTTACATTGAACCTTTTAAAATGAAACTCACTTTGCTAGGTGTATTCAAATATTCTTTTTGATTCAGGCAATATTGCTTTCAGAAGCAACTATATCATTCATGTTCTCACCATTTCTAATTTGCAAGACCTAACAAATCTCACTGAGAGAGAGGAATTCTCAGATTTTATGCCCTATTTGGTAACATGTGGAAAATCAGATGCAGTGAGGAAATGGACAGGATTGTTTCCAAATATTTGATGCAAATCCAAAACCCTTCAAGCCTGAATTTATTTGGCAGGACAAACAATAGGAAAATAACATTGCCAAGCCCCTGCTGTCTATTCCCCTGTGTGCTTAATTATTTTTGGTTGTTGATTGCTGTTGGGATTTTTTTTGTTTGTTTGTTTCTAGAGGAAATTCACCAAAACAACTGCTAAAGCTGACAGCTCCTTTTACAGAAAGCTGTGGATTTCTAATACTTAAGTCATATTAGGCAAAAAACATAAGTAATGTCCAATTTAGCAATTTCAAGTGTTATTTTCTTAATCCATGTGAGAATGTCATTAAAAAGAAAAAAAATCCAAAGTCTAAGATAATTTTTCTCCTGGAGTCTTCCAGTGTGGAAATGGTGCCTCACATAGTCAGGCATCCATGAATTCTGTTCAGCTGGACTGCAGCTTTGGCTTCCCTTCAGGACCCGCTGTCAGACAGACTACTAGAAATGGCCATAAAAGAAAATCTTTTGTTATTAAGTGACCAGAACTTAATACTTAGGACAAACAATTCAGGTTAGACTATAATGGCACGTACCTTTGTAGTTATTGTGAGTCTTTGTAACAGAAACGTTAGACTCTGAACATCTCCATTCGGAAAAAAATGCATCATTAACTTTACTGAGACCCTATTTCTTTGTGCACACAAACCCACTTTCAGCACTGGGTCAGCTTGGTCTCTTTTTCATATTCTGAACAGTCTAAACAACAGCTGATCCTTGCTACTGTAGTTGTCTCGTTTGTTATTTTGGTCTCTTATGAATGCTAATTTTACTCAGAAAAATACAATATCTAGTGGTGAGGTTGACACTATTAGCATAGGGTTTACTTTCAGATCTTCAGAGTAAGCTTTGGAATTAGAAGCCTCTTTTCTACATAGAGACACTGGTTCAATTTTTTTTGTTTGTTTTGGGGTTTTTTATGGTAGTCTTGATGTTGATATCTACAACGAGAGGAGCTGAAAAGAAGAGAATGCATAAAGACTGCAATGACATCTGCAGGGTAAAGTAACAGCAACAAGTCTGGCAACCAAGTGACCAATAAACTTTGCAGTGGAAATATGAAGCTAGATGAGGTTCTCATCAAAATTTTAAAAAGGACCCAGAAAAAAAGCACTACTTGAACACCTGGTAAGTCTTGCATTATGTGGAACTTCTGGACCTGTTGCCAGCCATCCCAAATGAGAATGAGGAGTTGCATACAGTACTGTTTGTTTTTCTCCCTTCACATTAAATGGGGAGAAAAATCAGACTGTGCTGCAGGTGCTGCTGTGGCCAGTAATGGGAGGTGCATGAGGAAGGAGGAACTATGTTGAACGTTGAAGAAATGGTGTCATCCCACTTCACTTAACAAGTCACATAAAAGAAAACATTGATTTTTCTAACCATCAGATTCGAGCCTGCCTGTGTCTGACCACCCCCTTCATTCCATGTGAAGAACCTTGAGGCAAGCCCCTGGGGTCTGATCTATGTCAGAGCACTAACAGCAGCAAAAGCCCATGCAAAAAGTGGCAAAGTCTGGTTTAGGGGCTCTGGTAGGTCTGGGACCTTATACAGAATCTGCTCTGGTCATAGTAAATATGAAGAAGCCAAGCTGAAGCAGATTTTAAAAAAAAATTAAAAAATAGGTTTTGGGTAGTTCTTATGAGAGATTGTATTTCTGCTAAAATGTAAAGTGGACCTGTCCCTCCCAAAATGTTTTAAGACTATGTTTTAATATTTGTGAAATTATAAGATTTAGTTATTCCAAACAGTTTTCAAAAGAAGATTTGCCTCCTAGTGAGATGTGTAAATCTCTTAATGTTTTAATTCTTTTTCTTTTTTTTTTTTCTTCTGCTAAAGGAAAGGCCACCACTTATTTTATGTAAAACATCACAGAATATTTCTCCTTAAATCTAAGTACGACTCTTATACTTTCCGGAAATTAAAGATTTCCTGCTGCTTATAAAATGAGAATGTAGCAATCAGCTAAATTCAATACTCCCAGTCATATCTCTTCGACTTGTCTTTATGCTGTGCACAACATTCTAATTTTATCAACAGAAACATAAGTGTGTTGGCAGTGTCCTCTGTAGTAAACAGTTCTGCATATGCGTTTAACATTGTGGCCTGTGAAACCCAAATTTCATTGTTTCGTGGATAGCAAACAGGAAATTGTAACTTCTATAACAAAGATATGGTATTCTGATTTAAAAAATTTACCTTGCAAATGAGATCAGTAGGTGACACGATAACACTGTGTTTTTAAAACTATTTAGAAATGACATAACATTGACACAAAAAGATTTTATCTAATATAAACCCCTTTTATGAAGTTTATGAGTTCTTTTTCAGATTTTTTTTAGGGACCATTTTTTTAAGGGATTGCTAGCTAGATCAGCTCTGTATGTGCATGTGTACGTGTACATGTAGAAAAACAGCACCTATTTGTGGAGCTATTTCATCTTCTGAGTGGAAATAATTACACCTGCATAATGAAAATTATTATATAAAAGTTAAACTTCTCTTAATTCTTTAGATAGTACCCGAAGTGGTACAAATAGGAAGCAGATAAAAAAGCAGGTGAAACAAATATAAGCTGATTTATTTTAATAATTATTTCTTCACACTGATTTTTGACATGTCAATTTCTAGATTGCACAAACTCGTATGTTCAAAGCGTTTCATAGTACAGCCACAGAAGCAAATGTTGTGCTGAAATAGAAGTTGAGTCATCCAAACCAGTACTTCTGTAGCTGTTAGAAATGTATTAATTTATAAACTATTACATGTACAAATGTACAAAAACACAGAAACACCCTGAATAAAGCGCTTATATGAAAGCCATTCATATTATGAATAAAGATATAAACCTTTTTTATACCTTTTCCTATATAAACAGTCCATAGAAGGCTTGTTTCCTTTTGATGGGGGGGAGGTGGGCGTGGGGTGTTGCCTCCCTGCAATCAGTGTTCTTTCTGAAAAACACAGAGGTATTTTAGAGAAATACAAGTGAAGTGACAGGAGAAGAGGTTCATGATTGGACTAGAAGATCTTAGAAGTCTTTTCCAATCTAGGAGATTTTGTGATTCTGTGAATACAGTTAATAAAAATAATACTCTTAATTTATCCATTTTTTACAGTGAGGAGAATGCCTTTTATGGCCAAACAGGGCTTTAAACAGATTAAGAAAAGCAATAAAACAGGACCCCAAACCAGTCACTTCATCACGGGTTTACCCACAATTTGTTAGTTCATTAAACTTACTTAACTAAATTAAAATGTTAGATTCCATATGGAGTTGAGAGGCTTGACAAATCACTGAAGAAAAAAAAATACAGCCAATGGCAATTAATTGAGAAAGACAGACAGTCAAATAAGGAGAAAAAAAAAAAAAAAAGGGTTACGTTTGTTTTTCAAAGTAGCTAGCTATAACTTGCTTCTGTCATTTTAGACCCAGGAGAACCAGAATGGCCTCCGCTGATCTAAAACTGCAAGACTTAGTGAATTCTTCAAGTTCCTTTTGAACAAACATAAGCTTTTCTTTTTATCACTCCTTGCTATTTCCTACCTCAGAGATACCTATTTAGCTTGAGACTAAAGACAGTGTCCTGACAAGTTATAGGGCAATACACTAATAAATAGTTTAAAAGCACTTTTTAGATAGCTTTTAAGTGGTCATTAACTATTTCAGTACCAGCTAATTTCACAATGATCTATGACAAAATATTTAGACAGTGCATTTTTGCCTTCTCCTAGAAATTTCAGTTATAAATACCAAAATTTCATTTCAAAATTAGCAGCAATGATTCTGTCTACATTAAAACCAGAACCATGTTCTAAGGCATTGTTCAAGATAAGTTCCTGCTTATTGAAACTGAAAGGTGAGTGATCTTTGAAGCAAGATATAAACCACATATTCCACTGCTTTCGTAAATTTTACCTCAGTAAGGTCAATGTAAACCCCTAGAAAATAAAAATTAAAAAAAAAAAAATGTCTTTCATTACTAGAAGAGATTCATTATACAAATTGCAAGACAGCAGAAAAAAACTTTGTGAGGCAACTAGCATGTTTCTGTACATTATTTTCATTAGCCACAGTTGTTCAATTAAATTGTGTGTTTCCTTTTTTTCTTTCCCATAGGCTTTGTGCTGTCGTTTTTCATCATTTACATTTGATGGACTTGCCTGAAAAAAAGACTTCATTTTTTTACACTACCTGCAGAAGCTACATGAAAATTTAAGTAGTAAAATGGTTACAATATTTTAGCTTTTTACATGTATTTCTTTAAGATTGCAGTGCTTTATATTGCATTTTTCTTTGCCAGAGGCAATCTAAAATACCTGTCCCTTCCTTATCACTGATCATTTAGACATAAACGGAATAGTTTCCTTTAAAGACTCCCTTAAATTATGAATCAGAAGGCTCTTTTACTTGCAGTAGATTTTTAGATGAGTAGGTCAGATGGCAGATATATTTAAAGTCGAGGTACAGAGCTTACAGTCACACTGTCTACAGAAAGAGCTACCTAAAAGGATACAGAATTTAGCTGGGAGAGGAAGGCTGAAAGATGCCTATTATCAATCTGTGATCCTATTGAAGTTGATAATTATTTTACCATTAAACCAGTGAAGATTATGAGCAATATTGGTTTCAAAATTCTTGTGTGAGTTTTATTTTCAAAAGTTATACAGATTTTAGAAAGTAAAGAAATTAGACTAATATGCATATGTGAATACAGTAGCTCTAAAAACAGAGACAAGACCAGTAACATCAATTTATAAATTTAGTTATCTTTTTACCGATTTTAAGCCAAAATCTACCAAATTTGAGACAGCCAGCACAACTGAATTCCAGTAAAGTTAATGAATTTCATGTTGTTACAGGCCCATAAATATAGATATTTTTAGAGAAAGAAAGCTTATGAATTTGCATGGATACGCAGGTTGTTTTAATATTTGCCCTTTTCAGATCAACAAAAGTACTGCACATCATATATGAGAGCGGACTATCAGCATCCACCATTTTAAGAAAGAATATTCAAGCTTCATATATGTACGGCAGCTGTGTAGCTTAATTGTGAATCTTAAACCAATGAAAAGGGTGAAGATACATGAATATTTTTTCTTACATATACAATATTTCACAGAACTTTCTAAATATAAATTATGAGCTAGTGTCTGCCAAGGATCAAATGGAAAACATACATATATTAGTTAGCATATTTTATTTTTGTGAATTCATCAGAATGAGTTAGAAACTCAGACAAAATATGTGACAAACCACAGTATTCTATGAGATTACTGAATAAAAATACTTTTTTCCTTTGTATTTGTTTGTATATACTCTCATTTTTCTAATACATCTAGTGTGATTCTCTGTATCTGAGTTTTGAAATAAGAATATTTTACCTTTCCTATAATAAACAAATTCACTGGCAGTATCAGAGAGCTATAGTAAAGCCAATTGTGGAAGAAATGTAGAGATTCTGTATACAGAAAAAAAAGTCCTTCCAGTAGTCTTGATTCTGATCTACACCATTTTTGGAAAGAGGCTACTTACCAAGAGCAGTGCTAGAATTCAAATTTTTACAGCTACTGACAGTGAAGACATTCTTGGTTTTTCATTGCATTTGTCAGGCACCACAATTGAATGAAGCTCTCACAAAATATTAAAGCATTATAGTACTTAAACACTCTTGCCCTTAAAAACAAACAAACAAATGCGAAAAAACCCAAAGCAAAACATAACAAAACCATCAAAAGATCCCCATGTACTCAGGTGTGTGTTATTAAAAGTAAAATTAATTGAACTCATTAACTGATTTAGTTACTCATTCTCACCATCCTCTCAGACAGTTGATTAAATTTTAATAAGATGGTTCCGCCAGCACCTTCAATCTTGGTAGGAAGAAGAAGCAATTTGACCAAGGCTTTGGGAAATTATCTTATTAAGTATCCTCAATGAATGTGCTATGTTATTTGCTCCAGGATAATTCAGAACCTAAATTTTAGACTGTTACTGATTATTTAGTAGGTAATAATAACAAAATAATGATTTATAAGTGACACGAAAATGTGCAGTATTAATCTTTGCAAAGTACTTTGAGAAAATGGTTATGAAAGGCTCTATGGAAATAGAAGTACTAATTGATCTTAATGGATTCTCATAGAACAGAGAGACAGCATGTACTGTAATTCAACAAATTACCTGCTGTTTTGAAGTCTGTGTTGTGCTGGAGCGGATGGATAAGCCTTTAGTGGAAAGTGAGTTAAATATAATTTCTTGATGAACTATCAAGATAAAGTATGACTTTTCCAAAGGAGTGTCTGCAGTGACAAGGCTCCAGTCTTTCCGATCTTCACAGAAATTCTTGTCAGAGTACAGCAGGCACACCTATACAGCTAATTTATGATTAACACAGAAAAAATATAGTTACTGAAGAGATACGGTGAAATGATTTTATGTTTTGGGGGAGACACA
The DNA here is from genome assembly GCF_000708025.1 of Charadrius vociferus. Lineage (NCBI taxonomy): Eukaryota > Metazoa > Chordata > Aves > Charadriiformes > Charadriidae > Charadrius > Charadrius vociferus. The sequence continues at coordinate 717,270 of NW_009648793.1, forward strand.
TCCAATAAACATGATAAAAAATGTTACATTGAAAAAATTTTCAGAAATGTTTATAATCTTTGCTAACACGTGATTTCTCAAACTAAATGCCTCTCTCCTTGACTGAAGTCTTTTCAATCTTCTGCATGCTGCTGCTATACTCCAAATGGCCATTTCACATACTCTAACCAAATTCTTTTCCGCATACTCAAAACAGGCTTTAAAAAACAGGAGAGGCAAAAGTTTGGCAATATTCAGTCTGACAGGGCAGCAGAGAAGTATAAGCACCTTTTGCCACTTGTAGTCACACAGAGGCTGCTGCACCCTCTAATTTCTAAGAGCTTAGATATACGATGTGTCGGCCTAGCTTTAAATGGCACGAAATGTAAACACTTAGTTACCTTCAATAACACAATTTAGCTTTAGAAAAGCTGTTTCCTAAAGAAAGACATGTTTAATTATCTGGAGGCAGGATAGTTAGCATTGTTGGTCTGTGGACTCAAGAGATTTATTCTGTATTGTTTTCCATTTATTTGTGTTTGGAAGGTGATGTGGTTCTTTTCTTTTTTTTTTCCCTATATACAACACAACTTCTTCTTTGAGCAAAATTTCGGTTGGGTTGGTGTGGGGTTTTTTTTGGTATGGAGCGCATTCCTAAAGAATATGTCACTCCTAAGACATAAAATACAATAAATAAAACAGGCAAATACCAAATTATTCAAGCTTGCTTTGTGTAGCATGAAAAATATGTTTATCTTCTGGATTTTATTTTTGAATAAATCTTTAAATTATTAAGTGGAAGCTGCTGAGAAAGTAAAATGAAGTATTTTCTCCCTGCTTGAAACTTCCTAATTTTTTTAACACTTAGTGAAGCATAAAAATTGGATCTGCAGCTGTGTAGTTAACCTTACATGAGTTTCAAAGGTATAGCATAAGAAGACAATGCAAGTAGTTGTACAGAGAATTGTTTGGTGTCCTCTGATCCTCCCATAATGGAGTAGATAATGAGCATTCTATTAATTTTCTAAAGTAGTTCATAATTAGGAGACTTTTTCAAACTGTACCTGGGAACTTGACTTAGTCATAAACGGTGGAATTAAAAGTCAAGATTTGAAGGAACAATTTGTCACTAAAAAGATTTAGCCATGAGGTCACAGGTCTCAAACTTATTTGTCAACAGGTAAATGTAATTTTTAATGACTGAGTAGCATATTTGTTAGATAATATAGGTGTACCTCCTCATTAGTTACAAATGATACGCCTTTCTCTTGTATTATGCTTAGGTTTCCTCTGCCCTTCTGAGTCCTAAGGTAAATGAGTTCACTCCGGAAGAGTGTAGAAAAGGTCATCAGTACGCCAAATCCTTTCCCAGGACTGCAGTGTTCATGGTTTCTTTTTCCTCACTCTAAGGTCCACTTCCAGCATGTTAGCAAACAGACAAAAATGACTTGTACTTTCTACACTGGTTCACAGTTCCATGCAAATTTACCATATATCACGTGTTTTACACATTTTGGATACTTGTTCTTTGAGGTTTTTATTACCACTAAAACTGCTTTTACTGCAGTTCCCAAGGCTGCATCCCTTTAATAACCAGTAAGTGACCACTAGTTAGATGCTTAAAACCCCAGGAACTCCATTATTATCCTGTGCCTGTACTTTCAAGGCTTCTACTGTCACACCATGGAGAATACTCCACTATGTTGCATATTATTCAAGGTTCACAGATAGTTCATTCTGTACAGAAGAAAACATTGTTATTACTATCTATGAGTTAAAAAACATCTACAGTAATAGGCAATGTGCAATAATTGTACAGCAGCTAAAACAAGGTAAATAACAGTCATCTGGATCTTAGATAATTTTTGTTACAGGTAAATAAGATAAAACGCAGGTCCAGATAGGCCAAAGCAAGTTTTAAAAAAGTCTGATAAGCCTTGCGGTCTCTGTTGTTAGCTTAATGCAGCACTATATTTACTGGGTTGCTAGGCTACAGATGACTATGGACCTATGAGCTATTATATTTTTACTTTTTTTAAAAGTAGTATTTCCACATTCAACAAGCTGACATCCAAAGGCATTTTAAGAGCACAGAGGAAACAGAACTACGAGCACAGATGGTCTTACCAGGTGTAAAGATAATTCTTCTCAAGGACCAAACACTTAACCTGAAAGAAGATAATCTCTTCTGAGTGACAGTAAAGACCACTACTCTGCTGTTTCATAAAATGTTATCATCTGATGAATTACAAAAAAAAAATATATTTTTCAGTTTTTCTTTGCTTTTATCATTCTTCTTAGCCTTTATTTGTGCAAATAAGTGACATAGCTACTTGTTTCTTCTGTAAACAAACAGTTTAGAAACAACAGTGTGTGATTTATTCAAAAGGTCTGATCAACTAAAAGAGGGAATAGAATCTGAACTTCAGGAAGCTTATGACACTCCTCGTTTTTGTAGAATTCAAATTTTGCATCTTTGATCTGTTTGTGGATTCTATTTCTTTTTTATTATTATTTTTTCAAACGCAATCTAGCAATCCTGCCTTTACACAAACAGGATATTTCATGTCACTTTAGGATGCTCCCTAGAAAGAACACTTGAGACAAAACATAACTTAGCTGGTAAGTTTCTCCTACTAACAGCCATTTGCTTCAGAATGAATTGTCTCCTTTCCTACCACACTCGCAGAACTCTTATTGGCCATACAAGGTAAGTAATTAAATGTCCATCCAATGAAGCAAAAAGCAGCTAACTCTACAATCAAGCAAAATCTGATAACAGCAACAAAAACATGTAATTATTAGAGGCTATTCTATTTGATTTCAAGGTAGTTCCATCTGTTTTCTGCTCATGACTGGAAGTCTCAGATCTGATCTAATTTTGGTTTGACTAATGAGAAAAATTTCCAGTTTCGATTACCCTTTAAAGCCATAAAGAGACAAAGATTTCTTAACTCCTCTGAGAACACATTTGGTACCAAAATATCCTTACCCTTCTCACTGCTTTTCACTGGGAATCTACCATTGAATCCTATGATAAAAGAACTATGTTCTGGGGAAAATACGTCGAAATCTCAAATGAAAATGAGGAAGGCCGGTTGAAAAAGTATGACACATAACAGTTCTAAGCAAAAGCAAAAATATCATCTTTGCATGACATAAGACTACAAATTTATCAACAATTTGCACATTATCATTACTGTAATTGTTACTATTGCTAATCTGACTTGTTTAATGGTAGTGAAAGAAGAGATTTGCTAGTATAAAATTGTGAGTTTAAACAACTTCATGCCATAGGAAAAATAAACCATAGGGGTATGATTTCAGTAAGAGGTGCAGTTGAATTCAATTTTATGTGTATTTAGATTGGCTGATTTGCCACAAGCTTTAAATGTAGGCAGAGCCAACATGCATCTGTTCCTGCGTGCAAATACATGCCCTTATTGTGTGATTACTCTGGTAGCGATTCCCTGTTCGTTTAGAACTCTGTTAAAGGCAGATTGTATGATCACCTGCACATGAGAAGAGATGTTATATCAAATCCTCTGGATTTTTAAAACTGCCATTTAATTTCCTTCAGTTTTAAATCCAGATTGCCTAAATAATATGACTTAAACAGCGTTATGCTTCAGGGAGAAAACATACAAGGAATCTTTCTTCTACTACAAATCTGTATTTCAATTAAAGGTATTCTGATAATTCATGAGCTAATACTTTAAAACTGACAGTATCCCCAAACTCTATTTACAAAACTTTCCCTAGTCTGTTTCAAAATTTGTAATTGCCAATCCTTTATTGAAAAATAAACATATCTACCTTGAGGCCTACCTAGATCTTCTCATTAGACTTTGTAAAGTCTTCACATGTACACAAAGGAGCACAAGTGTAGAGTTTATATTTTACATAATCCCCATCTAGAGAGCAGGAAGAAATTTGCTCAGTTCCTGATAAAGAAAAATAACACTAATAGCTATTCAAAAGCAGCTGTTATGAGTGGTATTGCTAAAGAACACACATCACAGAAGAGGGAATGAGTGAAGAGGTCAGAAGTAGATTGAGATAATTACAGTGTACTTAAACTTAGCCTACACTTAACATCCCAAACTAGAGATGAATAAAAGGAAGAAATATTTCCAAAGGACTGATTTCCATTTAAAAAAAAACAAACACAAAACCAACAGATTATCAAAAGTAAATCATCGATCAGAATCATGCTAATTGTGAAAAACTACACGTGCATTGTGGAAAGAATTGAAAGTAGCTAAAAAAAAAAAAAAGTGCTTAATTTTGACATTTTCCTTTCCTATAGATTTATTAGAAATACTCTCATTTTGAAGTCTACTTTCACTTAGAATAGTTTAAAATGTGAACAAATGGGTAGGGATGCACCTATTTTTTATTGATTTTGTAATCAGTATTTCCGTCTTCTTGAATATCACATATAATTAATTTTACATATTGTTTATATTTTTCAAATGCCAGGCAACTGTTTACTCAATTTCTGTCTGCATGCTTTTCACAGGTAATTGTGTCCTGTTTTGTTGAGGATGGTGGAAAGCAATTTCTCAGTCTAACCACAAGAAAATGAAAAGTACATTTCTGCATGACTTCATAAATAAACCTAATGTTCATATGTGATGACTGGGCTTATATTCAGCATTATTTTATTTTTTCAGTTATCCAAGTAATCTAATTATTAACAATGTATTTCTATTTGCAAGCTAAAGTCTTTACAGAATTTGAAGATGGATGGTTAATATGCCATCACCACTAGTTCTACAAGGAAGCACACAGACACTATTTTCAGCATCCTTTAAATGTTGGTATAAGAGTATGATAATAAAGTGTATTGACTCTTAGCGGTACTGGAAGATAAATTTTGAGCTGGATAAATTAAACATTGTGGACAAAATCATTTCAATGTTCTGCTGTTTTTCCTTTGCATCACTGTTCAACTGTTTGCTTTGTTTTTGAAAAACAAGTAGATTGCTTTTATGTGAAAAAAAAAGAGAAAGTGATTGCTACAAAACTTTTTTTTTAGAGAAAAATTATAGACGTTGACAGTATCAGCATGACTATTCCATGCTGAATTCCCAGTTGTCCTGCAGATTAAGTTACAGAACCTGTTCATAGACATTTGCTACGTCATTCGTTACCACAATGGCTTTCCTTTTTTCTCGTTACTGTAGTAACAAGCTCGCATCTCCTTCTCTAGCCTCTCTCTCCCCTACTTGCTAGAAACTCAAAAAAAAAAATTTGACTATTTCCAGTAAAGATAAGACTGATTTCTGCTCTCAGTCTGTCAGTTCTTTGTGTTATAGAGTTAAGAATTTAATCCTATATGAAGAGTGTCTACTAAGGCTTCTGCTTATTTTTTTTTTTTTTTAAACTAGAGACTTGAAGTTGCTCTCCAGTCCTAGTCATCGTAGATCCAATTGCAGGGAGACCACCTTTCCCTTTTATTATATAGACACCCCAAGAAAAAGGCTATGAATACAAGGAATATAGTAAGCTTCCTGGAATTTACCAGTTGCAACTTCAGCCCCACTGTACCTGAGGTATCAACAGACCTAGCTAGAAGTCCTAGATTCTCTGCTGATCCATTCTTGGTCTATATGCTTGGCCATATGGGCAATATGCTGTCTAACATTCAAAAGGCCCCACATTAGACTGCGTTATCCCACAGAATATACAAAAATCCTACAAAAATGACCACTTTTCTGAGCAAAGCAACTCAATTTCTTAGACATTTAAAAAAAAACCAAAAACACCCCAACTATTGCTCATACATGCTTTCCACGCGTGGTAAGTCCAATTAGCTACACTCGCTGTCAGGGCTCTGAGGGCAGCCATGGCCTCTGTGGTCCCTTACCAGTTTCACCTGGGGCCACCACCTGCATCCCTGTGCCCAGGGACCCCAGTTAAGGCAGGACAGTTCAGGAGCAGGGCTAGGACTGAGCTGAAGGGGGGTTCTGACCATGGGCAGAGCAGGGGGGAGCCCCGGGACAGGCTGACCAAGGCCAGTGAGGCCTGTGGGTGCACTCAGGGCCCTAAGACTTGCTTCACAGGTTGATGGAGAAATACTTCTTATCTTTCCCAGTTTCCCTTGGATTTTGGCATATAATATCTGGCAACCTAAATGTAGCTTTCAGTAATATTTAAAAAAACCCCAACACCATAAAAAAAATATACAAAGGTATATGGGAGAGACGTGGGAAGCCAATCTAACAAAAATTTATTTGTTTGTGCCTCCAGAGATCACCATGAAAAGCAACTCACTGGCCCAGGCTTAGAATTACAGTTTTCAGGCTGAACTCTGGAATATTCTGTTATAATTTTTTCCACTGGAGTAAGACATTTTCAATCAGAGTAAGATAGAGTAAGACTGGGGCATTTCAGCACCAGTACTTGGCTCAGTATATTTAATCACTTGTGGATTAAAATGAAAATTTCCCAAACTTTTCCTTTTTTGAAGTTTTTACCTCCTATCTCCCTGCTTTAGTCCCTCCTTGCTCTGATGGTGTAAAAGAGCCTAAAAAAGTCATTCTTTGAACACAGAATATCACTACTTCACTACAGTGACAGTAGGACACTCCGATACAAGCCACAAAGATTTTTAAGGGACTTGAGCATCTGTGAGAGATGCTGAGAGAGAGGCTGAGGGAGCTGGAATGGTTTACCTGGAGAAGATTCAGGGGGATCTTATTGAATGCTTATAAATACCTGATGACATGGTGTAAAGAAGACAAAGGAGACTTAGTGGTGCCTGTCAAGAGAACAAGAAGAAATGGGCAAAACTAGAAATGCAAGAAATTCCATTTAAATATCGGGGGTGGGGAGGGGAACGACAGCCACACTGTGAGGATGGTTGAGCACTGGAACAGGTTGCCGAGGGAGGCTGTGAAGTCCTGGCCCTGAGCAGCCTGCCCTCGCTGAACCTCTTTGAGCAGTTGGACGAGATGATCTCCAGGGGTGCCTTCCAACCTCAGCCATTGGTTGTACTGGTTGTACAGGTTGTACAGGTGACATTACATTCCACTTGCTTGTACAGGTGACCACTGCTCTGCTAAGAGGAAGACATTGTGGTAACTGAAGAGAAATCTTTGAGACTGTAAGTGTATGTGGAAGGAGAGTGTGTCTGCTCCCTCCCTCCCTCCTGTATCTTGTCAAGGACCTTTCTAATGCAAAAGGGCATAAGAAAACAGGGAAGCCATAAACAAACATACCGAGACACAAACGTGATCAACAAATGATAAGGGAGGCAATAAGGAGAACCAAAGCTGGTCAGCCACCAACTGATGAGGGTATGCAGAATGTGGGAACATTTATTTCTGTAAGAACAAGTACCTTGTCAAAATCATATGACAGGAAGAAGGGGAAAATAATAAACAAAACATGCAGAGACATAGAGCTAAGACAGACAGGGTATAAAAGTGGTCAGTCTCTTGTAAAATGGAGCTGGTCAGTACACCTATCTGACTGAGCCCTGTGCCTCATCAACACAGTCTGTCTTATCTTCTTAGCAAAAACTTTCTTAATTGTCTCTCTGCATAATGTCACTCTGTCCCATGTGGTTTTGAAGACCTATCATTTAAATTTTAGAAAAAGTTCCAGCAAAACACATGTAATTGCAAGGCACTAAAGGACTTCTCAAAACCTAGAATTTGGACAACAGAGGGTTACCCTTTTCAACAGAATTTATGTTACGTCAGGTATATATCAATCAATTCTTGTCGTTTATAATTAGCAGTTATATATAGCTTTTATGAAATTAAATGCATCCCTGCTGTTTATATGAATATTGCGGTGGGGGGAAAAAAGCTCACTTGGCATCAATGAGGAAAATTCATCCCACAACTTATGAAGTACCCAGGGAGAGCTTTGCTGTTTCATTATTATGTTCCATTTGAGCTCTATAAAACTCACACAATGCAAAACATAAAATCCTGTATTATTTATGATTTCTACTGTTTCACTGCTTAGAGTAAAAAAATTTATATGTGAAACTCCATTTCCTAGACCACTCTGTGTCTAATATTGTTTATGAATTTTATATTCTTTTTTCTGACTGAGTTTATTATTTCAGTATATAGGACAGGTAAACTCCCTCGAAACCACTGCCCACTTGACTAGGAATAGGTATGTGAAACCACAGGTTTATTGGCATTGTATATGACCAACTGAAATATGAAATACTTCATCCACATCCCTAATAAAAAAAGTCTGGCTTCCCTTCTTGGGTCTTAAAAAATGGCACAGGAGTTTCATTAAAACTCTGTGGTTTCATAGTGACAAAGCATCAGGAATAAAATAGGACGGTTGAACCTAAACTAATGCAGTTTCACTGAAACTATCAGGATAGCTGGTTTATAAACAATGCAAAATAATATATATGACCAAGTTCTCTGGAATTTCATCAGTAACAGAACAGAATGGGAGTTTTGAATTTCTCATCAACAGTCCCATTTTCTGCTGTATATTTGTCCTTTTCAGTTGGCAATTGCACAGATTCCATTTCCCTTTTCTTTTGCAATTGACACCTCGTGACAGGTGCAAAGAGTGCATAATCAGTCAAAATAAAGCAGAAATTATTGTGGGAAAGTATTTAAATGTTTTTTGTTTATTCTACTGATATATATACTTTTGTCTTTTACACAATATATTTATCTTAATTCCTACTGCTTTTTTTAATTATTTTTTTAGTTTTTTATTTATTTCTTCCTCCCTCATGCAGCTGGAAAGAAAAGATAGACAGCTGCGTGCAACCATACACCTCATAGGCTGAATCTCAGCTGGTGAAATCTGCAGCATTTCCAAGCTTTGGGGCTCTGGTGCAGATCCTCCTCCATGGCCTTACACCAATGCTGGCCCAAAGCCTGCATGCACAGTATTCCACTTTACTGCTGCAGAGGCGAAATACAAGTGCAGGAGTTCGGAGAGAGCCAGGTGAACCAAAATCCTATGACTCTGTAGGATGTAAACTCTGTAGGAAGTAAACTGTCCTCTGAGATCATATCAGTTTTAGTGAACCTTCAGCAAAGGGTCTACAGATTAAGACCACAGCCACAGAAATTCTAACTTAAAATACTGTGGTGCTTGGGAAAGACCAAACCTTTGCAAACTGTTATGGGGTGGAGAATATAGCCATACAACTCCCAAAGCAGAAGAAGAATCAGACTTCACTTTCTGAGCATTTCCTGGTTCTATGTTTTCTTTTTTTGCTAAAGAATGAATATGCAGTGTATTTTTTATTTTTTGTAACACTGTTTCAGCTGTATCAGTTCATGTGTTGGCAACGCCAAAGTAAGGCGCCTCCACACATGTAACTGCCAGATAACTCACAAAAGATTAAGACCACAAAAGCTTCTTCTGCTTCAGAATGTAACTGGCAAAGGATTCACCAGTCCATAAAGCCTGTGCTAAAACTCAACATGCTAAGGGTGTAGATAGGCGAGAGAGATTTTGGAGGGGAAGAGAAAGGATTTTATGTATAGGTTTTTTAAATTATTTCGGATGTGATTGAATGCTAGACACATATATGTGAGAGGCATCAGTGAAGAGACAAAGTTCAACTAAATAGTCCTTTCTAGAAGAAAATAATAGCCAAAACATTTCCGTTTCAGAAAAGCCTTTCTGTCAAATGGGGAGGACCAGAAAGGCAACACAAAAGAAACCTTTTAGAAATTTAGAAAATCAGTTACCCTGACTTTTGAGGACTCCCTAGTCTGATATTTGCCAGTTAAAAATAATTTATTAAAAAAAAAAAAAAAGAAGAATTTTCACTGGAACTTCTTTAACAGAAACTAAAAGATATAACACACTTGCAAAACTCAGAGCTCCAAATGAGCTAACACAGCTCTAGGGAATTTGTAAGAATAAGTTTAATTATTAGCTGCTTTCGAATTTTGAAAAATTTCAGAGACAACCAGAATTACTTTTTTTATTATACAGTTGCTCTTCTCTTCCTTCCAGCCACACACCCATTAACCTCTCAAATTCACTGTATCTCAAGTATACATTTGCCAAATTCTGTCCATCCCAAGAGAAACTGAGAAAGATGACCCCAAAAAAACCCTGGAGTGCCTCTTTTCACAAAATATGGTTAAACATTTTGTCCCAACTACTTTTAAATGAAATTTTGTTACATGAAACTTAACTTCCAAGATGTTTGTCTTCTGTGGATAAAATGCTTTTGTCACAAAAATACATGGATGCACTAACTTTGGACAGCATTTCAAAGGTCCACAGATTCAAGGATGCTTCAGCCCTTGCAAGATGTAAATGATGCTCTGGAAGACTGCATCTCTTTCCATCGATAATAAAGGCAGTCCAGGGTATTTCCTTGTTCAGGTATTGCATTTGAATCCCTTAATTTGAATGCCTGACGTAGCTATCTACATATTTTGTGAGAGGAGAAAATTACATATAAAAGATAATCTAGGCTAACATCAAACTGCAGTCTATTAAAAAAAGAAAGAAAGGAAGGAAATGTAAACATTAAATAACAAAATATCACTTCTTGGGAGTCATAAAATGGACTAATTTTAAATGTCTGTACTTTTGATGTTCTAACAAAAAGGTAGATTTTCCATTTATTCCATTTCCATTTATTCCAATTCCACTTGTCAAATCATTTTGACGGTCCTGCATAAGTGATACTCAAAATATATTTTAGGATTCCAGAATTAACCTTAGAATTTTTATTTTTAATGAGTGTCACAGTTCAACAATTAAATTAAAAACAATTAAAACTATAAAGTAAGACTCTATAACATATACTGTTAACCAAAAATGCTTGTTACAAAACTTTTGCTTATTCTTAGCTGTATTATATTTTTGCTATCTCACCAATATTCTAAGATTTCATACACATATTTATGTATGTACAGTTAATGCAATTTCACCTGTTAGAATTGGAAAATTAAATAAGCAGTTGTATTATTATTAAAAAGGTCATAAAAAGGTCATAAAACGTCTAAGTTATACAATGAAATCTTTAAAAAAAAATCGCTATGTCCATATAAACTCTTCTACACAACTGCCATAGTGAATAGATTAGTGAAGTGAAAGCAAAACATTTCTATGTATTGCACAGAATTAATAGTAGACTGCACTGTTGAGAGAAGGTGTACATGTCACATAAGACAATGCAAAGAAGGAAAAATTCAAAGCACAAGGCAAAGTGTGTGAAATCAGTGTAAACTACAACTCTGACCTTGGGGAATAATGACTGAGCCATTCCACATCAATTAGTGAAGGAAAGAAAATCCTACTTGAAGTTGAATAACTGCAAGGATATTAAACTGAGCAGATCCATGAAAGGATGTTGGTACAGCGACAAAAAGTTTCTTGACCTGGAAAATTGTTCCAGTGCTATACAGCCTGCACAGAAAAAAAAAAAAAGTCTAAGTTATGCATACGATTACAACAGTTAGAACAGTGTATTACAGCTCCCTAATTTTTATAATCCATTACAACAACATTAATAATAATCTTTTGTGCTTTTGTCTTTTATTCCACACGTGCTATGTGTGAACTCATATCTTCTGAGTCAATCTTCCTAGATAGAGGAGACAAAGAGACTCATAGGCCTATAAAGAAAGACCTGACAATCTTTTATATTAACCTTGCTCATAACTTAGTCCTCTTGTTAACGTGTTTTATTTTCTGTTGTCTTTGCCTTTTCCTTCCACTCCCTTCCACACCAGCCTGTGGACAAAAGATCTCACATATTTAGAGGCCAGTACTTACTCAGATTTTTATTTGTTTGCACTTCCCATCACTAAATAAAACTTAAAACTGATTTCGTTCTCCCTTGCATGTTAGAAGAAATAAAACCAAAAGATTTAGCTTTCTCTAGTTATTTAGAAGGAGTCAGGAGTAAGACCACGAAAAGAACCATGACATTTTATCACTAGACCTCAAATGACCTAAATAATCTGCACTTGACCCATAAATCACATCAGTCTTTTCCAGATATAAGTGCCTTAAAGTGAGTGTAAAATACTGATTTAAAAATATGCTTCAAAATCTCGTTGTATATGATACAGAGAATGACAAGGTTTACTAAAATTCAAAATTTTAAAAGTCTTTCTTTCACAGTTTTATTGTTCATTTTCTTTCAAGAAATCTTTATTTTAGGATTCAGCTGCTCAAAAATAGGAACAGTAAGGCAGTATGGACTAAATTAGTGTAACTATAATGTAAGTGGAAGAAGAAAGCACACCCATCTATTTGATTTATCTCAGGTAGAGTCTTGCCAGAATCAAAATAGGAGTCAGAACTGCATGACCAACGAATGTTTAAAATATTGTCTATTTTTAACCATTGTAAAATAAATATACTATTATTTTATAATAAAGGCCAAGATATTATGTTTAAAAGCATTATGTGGTTCTGTTTTGAATACAGTGAATTTCTAAATAGTCATTACCTTGATGGTGACTTTCACATCAGAAGAAAAAGAATTTTCTTGATGATTGTATTGATTTTCCTGTAAAGGTATACATATATTACTGTAAATATTATCTTTGGCATTCAAAATATTTTATACAGTCATCATGTGCATTAATATGGGAGAGATATTAAGAAAAGAAATGTAATCTTGAATTTGCTTTCCTCAGAATTACAGGCATCTGAGCTTAAACTGCATCTGCTAGAAATCAAAGTTATTTTAGCAATTTCTCAAGAAAACATATCAAGTATAAGCATAGTTTAATTTTACGTTTTTCCAGTTCAGCACGGGTCTTAAAGGAACTAAAATTTGCATATCCCATATACACAATATACAGTCACTTGTAGAGATTGCTCATAAAGGAAGCAATGGCATGGAAGAAAATAATGATAGCTCTGCTCACTAGAAATCCTCTGCCAATCTTCACAATAGTAGTTCTCATAAAAGAATGCTTACTTGTGGCTTTGTCAAAACCAGGGGATGTAACAGTGTCTGTAGGCTACCAGGTCCAGATGTATTCTTTGCCCCTTCCTCACCCCACACGCTCTGTATGTTCTTGCTTTCCTCTAAGAACATAGCTTCCATTCACAAGAAACCAAGGACTTCAGGTTAGGTGAGAACCACATTGCACACTGGTCACGATTGGGATCACAGAATACACTAAAGTGTGCATCGGAACACCAGTTTAGAGGAAGCTATGAATAAGAGGATTAAAAGGTTTTTGAACCTGGAACTCTATGAGTTGTGGGACAGTATGCTTTCTGTTTATCTGGTGCATTCCATACTGAAGATTTGTAAGATTATTGGTCTCAAGCCTTGCCCTGCCATAGTTTCGACAGCTGTGTATGTCTGGCAAGTCTCTAGCTACCCTTGTGGAGAAAGAATCTGTTTTCTCCATAAAACAGGTTCAGTCCCAGTACACACCTGGACAAAATATAGTACATAGGCACTGGTAGAAAGTGTGGAAATCAGAGAAAAATTAGTTTTAAAAAGTTGGCTGTCTATGAAGAGCACTCTTCTGAAGTGCAGGGTGTGCTTCCTCTTCAGCAAAAAGAACTACTGGAGTATAGGGAGTCTTGCCACTTCTGACAGAATTGCCCTTCTCCTACTGAGGATGAATGTTTTAAAGCAAAAAATTAAGATGTCAATTGGTTATTGAATAACCAAATAAACTGTAAAGTCTCTTTAACACATTTTTGTAAACATACCCATTCATAAAATCCAGATTTAATGAAGCAAACTATACCGCCTTTCTCTGCGAGTTAAGAGTTGATTAGATGTAATAGGCCAAGGTAAAATCAACAGGTTGGATTTGAGTGATTGTGTAGTCTAGTGGGCAGCATACTGGGTGAGGAAATATCTGTAGCAAGGAAACAATGAAGGGTTTGGAAAGGGTACAGCTGATGGAGGTGAGAGAGAGGTTTGCTAGCTCTTTTGGTAAAGAGAAGGAAAGGTATTTATCACCCACGTAACACCGAACATTGCAAATTTTTGTATGTTAAAAATATATTACAGGCTCAAGAAATGAGCTAACAGGAACTTCATGAAGTTCAACAAGAAGAAATGCTGAGTCCTGCACCTGAGGAGGAATAACCCCAGGCGGCAGCATATGCTGGGGGCCATGCAGTTGGAAAGCAGCTTAGCAGAAAGAGATCTGGGGGTCCTGGTGGACACCAAGTTGAACATGAACCAACAATGTGCCTTTGGCTAATGGTATCCCGGGCTGCAAGTAGGCAGAAGGTTGCCAGCAGGTCAAGGGAGGTAATCCTTCCCCTCCACTCAGGGGTGAGGCCACAGCTGGAGTAGTGTCCAGTTCTGGGTTCCTCTGTACAAGAAGATATGGACATACTGGAAAGAGTCCACCGAAAGGCCATAAAGATGATTAATGGACTGGAGCATCGCTCATAGGAGGAAAGGCTGACAGAGTTGGGACTGTTCAGCCTGTAGAAAAGAAGGCTCAGGGAGGATCTCATGAATGTATACAAATACCTGAAGGGAGAGTGTAAAAGAGATGGAGCAGGCTCTTTTCAGTGGTGCTCAGACACAGGACAAGAGGTAACAGGTACAAACTGAAACACAGGTGATTCCATCTGAACATCAGGAAACGCCTTTTTACTGTGAGGCTGTCCAAGCATTGGCACAGGGTGCCCACAGAAGTTGTGGAGTCTCCATTCTTGAATATATTCAAAAACTGTCTGTACATGGTCCTGGGCAACTGGCTGTAGGCAGCCTTGCTTGAGCAAGGGGGTTGGAAAGGATGACCTCCCTAGGTCCCTTCCAACTTCAACCATTATGTGATATTTTAAAAATATTAAATCAAGTGCTGCAAAATTCTCAACTCTACATGTAGAAGTATGTATCTATGATGGAGTAGGACATAGTGTTTTAGGCTGTGGGAACATACTGTGTTATACTGTGAAGATCTCCCAAAGGCAGCGTTACATTCAAAATCTTGTTACGGGCAAAAAACCACATTGTATATATGTGGAACCAAAACTTTTTTGCAAGCTAATTCAAATATTAACAAAGAAAAAAAAACCAAAACAAACAACCAAACCCTAACCCAACCCAAAAAATCCAAACAGTTATTATTAGCCCAGTTACAGTGGTAACACCTAAAGGTCCAAACTAATACAGAACAGCCTCAATAATAATGTCTTTACAATTGCTATGCAAGAAAACATGCAGCTGCCTCTTCCCTTTGGTGTTACGCTTACCTCTCCAGGTCCAAAGGTCAGCGGCACCAGTCTTCCTCAAGCAGACACATGGTGGGGTCACAGCAGGTCGTCAGTTATCCGTCTTTGCTGGAAGTTCAATGCTGAGTATCTCCTCAGCCTTGGGATTGCCATGGGCCTATTTTTTAAGTTTTCTTATCACAGTCTACTTCCTTCTTTGATGCCCAGCTGCAGTGTGAATATTGCATAGCATCCTCCCCCAGCTGCAGCTGAGAAAGGGCAACTGTTCCTTTCTCGATGACTATCTCGGTCAGACTTTTACTATGGATGGGATTCACAGACCTTCATTTAGGTAGAACAGGTGAGGCAGCCATCATTTGGCCAGTTGTAAAAATCAAGCTAAACTCAGTTCAGACGAAGGCAAGCTTAGGTAAGTGCTGAGATCCTCTTATTTCATGTCGATCCAATGCTTGTGAACTTTAACTACAAATGGCAAAAAATTAATTTACTGGAGTACATTAGAGAAGACAGCAAGTTTATTTACATTCTGTTTTT
Source organism: Charadrius vociferus (assembly GCF_000708025.1). NCBI lineage: Eukaryota > Metazoa > Chordata > Aves > Charadriiformes > Charadriidae > Charadrius > Charadrius vociferus. Next base: position 732,933 of record NW_009648793.1, read on the forward strand.
CAGAGATCTGCATCTCCACTGAAAAAGAGCTATGGACTTGGAAGAGAGATACAGAGTATATATATTATTTCTAAATGATCAAATCCAGGGAAATTGAAATATGGGTCTTGAGCATAAGATCTTCTAATATTAGCATAATATATCAGCATAGATAAGTTTATATTCTAAAGATAACCAGAAGGCAGTGCTCTGGGCCAAAACATCCTTATATAGTTTGTTTAGTAATGGATCTGTTTCATGGCTGTTTCTGTAAGTACATTCCACTAACTAATGGATGGAAAATTAACAGTGTATTTGTCAACTGTTCCAACTGCCATGAATTGTAGATATCTGAGATTAATTCTGTCCTTCTGCAGAAAGACAGATGCATAATAAAGAGAGCAAATAGTGATAAAAAGACACTGAACATTCATTTTTGGCCAGTGGTTTTCCACATTTGAAAAAAAATGCTAAAATCATCAGATCACGTAATACTTACATTTCATCTGTGAGTTCAGACTTCAGTAGTTTTATGTCTTCTTGTCATCATGACAATCAAGCTGAGTATTACAGAGTTTAATATAGCTACCACTCCATCACTGGTGATATTTCATGGTGTTGGTCAATGCGTTTAGTTGTTAGATTCTCAGTATTACCTCTACAACAGGTTAGATGCAAAATTGCAAATGACCTAATAATGAAGTTTTTAATTTGTATTAATCATTGGGAATGGTTAATGAGCAGAATCTGATATGTACCTAGTAAAAGAGGTAAAAGATCTGGCGCAAAGTTGGGGTACCTTGATGTATGCAGCTGGGGGCCATAGCAAGAAACATAAGAGATCATGTGGAACACTTTGATTTCATGTGAAACTTGGGAACTTTCAGAGTCCAGTATATGAGATCTCCTTCCTCTTTGCTCAAAAACATCCTCAGCGAGACAGAAAGATTTGGATTCTTTTAATCATTAGTATAAACACTAGAAGACACATACCAATGCACTAGATACTGTTCACACCTGTATTCACATGTACAGCTACACATATATCAACGTAAGTCCATATGTGAAAGTGCATGTAAGCCTGTATACATATGTTTATTTTTTGTACTTAAATGTATCTGTGCAACTATGCACAAAAATCGAGAGCATGCTCTATAATCATATTTCTGTGCAATCTGTGTTCTAAATTAAATAATTAAATAAAGAAACAATTAAATACTCAAATAATCAAATAATATAATAATGAAATAATTGAGAGGTGCCACTTATGGCAAAAGCATGCCAAAATAAAAATATAAAGCATAAGTTCTAGATCTTTTAATTTCGCTGATGAAACACCAGCTTTTCATTCTCTCGGCTTTTGCATGTTGAAATACCATTGTATTTATGGCTCCAGGCATCATTGCAAGAGAAAATTAATATCTCTTTTGGTTTTCATGTCAAGGTAAGCTTTTAATTTTTTTAAGTTATTGATTTATATTTGAAATACAATAATATGGATATTATTTCCATATTAGAAATAAAAATACCATTACTGCTAATTATAGCAATAACATATACTCACATTTTTCCCAAGAAGTACACATTCTATAAATTGAATGTGAACTGAACGTATTGTACTCAGTTCTGTAAGTGCTTTGCAGAATTCCAGTCAAACATGTTCTTTCTACCTATACCAGTCTGATTTCTGCATAAATATTCCCAGTCCCTTTCACCATATCCTTCCACTTACAGCATCTCCACCTGCCAGAAGAGTGTGAGAAAGAGCACTCTGTAATCTAGCTTTTTCTCTAATAGGTACATTATAGTCAACCTGATCTCACTTTCAAAAGGAGTACATGCATGTGAACCATCTCTGGCATAATTTTGAATAAAAAATGTGAGCTTCAGGTTATGGAGACAGGAGTTTATCCCTAATGCCTAATTATTAGCTTGATGAGATAGCTCCTGGTACACCCAAAAGCATATGAATGTTTAACGCTCTTATGAATAACAATATATGTAAGAGAATACTGTATAAGCATATACATATACCTTCATATCTAGCATGAATAACAAATTAGATATGATTCATAAATTTGTTTGTGTAATTTGTATGAATTGGGATGCACACAACATGACACTGAAGATTAAAATTCCTAAAGTTATTTTTAACAAGTGAGACAGCCTACCTTGCATGATAAAATCTGGGTAAATTTAATAAAGCACAAAAATATTGACAATGGACACAGACGAAGATAAAAGAATCCATTCTGTACCAGAACAGGTTCCTTGGAATTTTGTTGTAGAGCAACACGGGGGAGGGAAAGCGCATGGAAAAGTCAGGGCTGCTATTCCCTAGTTACAACATGATTACAGGTACAAAAGTCTATAGAATAAATCATGTTAAATGCCAGTATATGTATCAAGCAGCAGGATTTTATAAACCTTCAATCAACATCAGTAGGGTAACATTTTAAAGATTTTCTTCAGTGCATGAAACTCCACCTCCATTGTAGCTCTCTATTGGACTGAGCAGAACTGGTTCATGGCACTTGGACTTGGGACACAGATTATATGGATACCTGACTATCTGCACTTCAGCATGTTAAGCAGTCCTAAGTTACCTCTCCTTCCCTAGATGCCCAAGCACACTTCTTTCCCCTCACAAATAATAATAAAAAATATCATATTACTGATGCTATAGAATTATAGAATGGTTTACGTTGGAAGGGACGTTGAAGATCATCGAGTTCCATCCCCCCTGCCACGGGCAGGGACACTAGACCAGGTTGCTCAAAGCCACATCCAGCCTGGCCTTGAACACTTCCAGGGATGGGGCATCCACAGCTTCTCTGGACAACCTGTGCCAGTGCCTCACCACCCTCAAAGCAAAAAATTCCTTCCTAATATCTAATCTAAATCTGCCCTCCAGTTTGAAGCCATTCCCCCTCACCCTATCACTACATGCCCTTCTGAAAAGTCCTTCCCCAGCTCTCCTATCGGCCCCCTTTAGGTACTGGAAGGCTGCAATAAGGTCTCCCCAGAGCCTTCTCTTCTCCAGGCTGAACAGCCCCAACTCTCTCAGCCTGTCCTCATAGCCTGTCCTTATATTTATATGTATAAATAGCAAGAGTAGATTTTATCAAATAGTGGTATCTGAGAAATTAAGAAATATAGGCTACGCTTATACTAGCAAATACAGTGCTCTCAGAACCATCCCGTGGCACAGGAAAGCCCTGGTCTCCTCTGCTAAACTCTATTAGCTTCCAGTAAAAGGTGGCCACATTGGTGTAAACAAATGGGAAGTGGCCAGCAGTATACCTTTGGATTGTTCTTTATCCATATCTGAGGAACCACATGGTATCCTGAATATAAAGCTGACATTGTTAACTTCTTCCCTGACACTGTGAGGAAAAAGTAGGGGAGGCCGTCATGGAACAGTCTCTGTACAAAATAACAGTGACTACGTCGATCACTGAGCATAGTCCCTGATACCAAAATCATCTCATCTATATTTATTAATCTCAATATTAGAAGTAATAAGGTTTTTTAGTCTCCATTATTCTTACTTTATAAGACTCCATTCAAGACTCTTTCTGCTCTAATGACTATGAATATTCTTTTAATATAAATATATTAATGATCAGCATATCCTCATCTGTTACTTATAACTGTACCACCATCATCCTTTAATTAGGAAGTTATTTTCACCTTTCCCAGAGTTTACAATTGCTGGAATTATTATTTTTTTTTCTGAGATAGTGCAATATTGTAACAGAAGACGTCTGGTGACCTTTATTATTTCAGTGGCCTGTCATTGCACTCACTTCCTAAGCTTATTAGTCGGAACAGCAGAACTATATGTTTAAGTCCAAATAAAGCCCTTCCAAGAAGCTATATGCAATTCTAAAACTTCTCTCCATACAGGGAAGAAACGTCACACTGAATGCAACAATGAGATCCCATTTTCTATTCTTTATGGCTCCATAATATGCCATCTTGTATTAATATTCCACCAGGCAGTACATCAAGCTCCTCCTCCTGACTTTTTTTCTCCATGATAATGAGTGAAAAACTCCCTGAGGACCATCAGGATTTAAGCATGTTCCCTAACACCTTATCCAAGTTCCTGATTATCACTGAAAAATCACGTCTTCCTGTTTTGACTGAAATACCAATTCTCCACCCGTCCTGCACAGCCTCTCTGGTGACACACTCAATTTTGGTGACATTCCCAGGAACTAAACACTTTTAAGACAGCCCCAGTAACTGAGGAGAATGATTCCTTGTTTAGCTAACAGATGAAGACTTGCTGGCTAGCCATTTACTTTAAAATCACTCTTAGCTCAAGTGTGGCTAAGGTAAAATGCAAATAAAAGTATGTCTTTACAGCATCCAAATTAAGCAATGCAGTTAAAATCTTCATAAAATACATGAGTGAAGAAATGAAAAGCCACCATTTAAGATGAAAAGTCTCTATAACTTTCCCAGACATTCCCATTTTAATTAATTTCTAGATATCAGTGTGTGTCTCAAACTACAGCCTTTAAACATATACATCTGCCTGGTGGAACAGTGAGTCTGCACTCTGAAGTCCTCTGATTCTAGACAAATTTAATCTTTTCCCCTCAAAACCAGTATATTTCACTAGGCAATTTTCATTATATTAAGTGTGGTATACATATATATGATATATATATACATGAGATATATATATATCCCCAGCATTTGACTGATGCTTTGTCTCATTGAAAAGGAAATGTTCTCTTACTTGCTTTTGCAGACTCAGTGTTTGTTCCAAAGAAAATGTCTCCTTTCTTGAATCTACTGTTACAGCAAATTTAATATTATTCTGTATCTTCTTAAATGTACTTAGTTTAAACATGTAGTGCAGGCAGCTCACCACTGGCTGTCTTGGTTTGAGCGACACAGGACTAATTTCTCTTCTAATGCTTGGGAAGACTGCACTTTTAGAAGATTCTAGTATCTGAATTTGTGAAGATATTTTGTAGCCAGCTCTGGTGTGCAGGTTTCAAGGTCTTAGTGTTTTCAAGCTTGCCAGGTGCAGGGATGAGGAGCACCAAGACCTGAGCACTTGACCCAAGCTGGCCAACAGGATTATTTCACACCATCAACGTCACATTCACTATAAATTAGAAAGTTTGCTATGAAATTCAGTCTCTCCCTTGGTGGCTGCCACCCTGAGAACTTCTTGCCCTGGTGCCAGACCCCTGAGGCCTTCCCTTCCTCCCAAAGCCATCGCGCTCGCAGGGTCTGACATTTGCTGTCCCCTGCTGGGAGTGCACAGTCTCCTGCTGAGAGAATTGGCTGAGTATAATCTTTGCATATTCTGTATTCTTATCAATATTGGCTCTTTAGTGATATTAATGTTAATTATCTAATCCTCTTCTATCAAATCCGTTTATATTTCAACCCCTGAGCTTCCTTGTTTTTTCCCGACTCCCCTTCCTGGGTGGGGAGGGATCATCAGGTGATAGAATGATTGTCTAAACAACAATAAATTGTTATGGGTTTCTCAAACCATAACACCGGTTCTTGACTGAGGTCAGTAGTTACAACTACTTCACCAGTTAACTACTTCACTGTGACAAAAACAGTGAGAAAGTTAATTGCTACATACTTCTCCTACATGTATTTTAAATATACAAATACATTTTTTAAAGACTTGTTTTCAGCTGTGTGATCACAGATATCAAGACTTTTATTTTCTCAAGCTTATCCAACTCTTTCTGTGCAACATCTTGATTGCTGGTACATTATTGATATAGCCCTCTATCATGCACATTTCATAACCAGAAACCAAATGGCTGAAATAGACTGTTTTTGAGAAACATGAGTAAATTTAATACAATCCAAAAATTTCCCTTTTAGATTCCTTGGACTCCCCCTTTGAAGCAAGTTGAAATTGTATTTAAAAAAAAATAAAAATTAATTCTCTTTATGCGTGGTGGGTTGACCCTGGCTGGACACCAGCTGACCACCAAAGCTGCCCTATCACTCCCCTCCCCAGCTGGACAGGGGAGAGAAAATATAACGAAAGGGTAGTGGGTCAAGATGAGGACAGGGAGAGATCACTCAGCAATGACCATCACGGGCAGAACAGACTCGACTTGGGGAAAATTAATTTAATTTATTGCCAACCAAAATCAGAGTAGGATAATGAGAAAATAAAACTAAAACTTAAAACGCCTTCCCCCCCCCCCTCCCCTCTCCTGGCCTCAACTTAACTCCACTCTGCTGCTCCGTCCTCCTCAGGGAAAGAACTCCTCACACACTTTCCCTGCTCCGGCATGGTGTCCCTCCCATGGGAGACAGTTCTCCATTAACTTCTCCAATGTGAGTCCTTCCCATGGGTTGCAGTTCTTTATGAACTGCTCCAGCGTGGGTCCCTTACATGGGGTGCAGTCCTTAAGGAACAGACTGCACCAGCAAACTTGCTCCAGTGTGGGCTCCTCTCTCCACCGGTCCACCAGTCCCGCCAGGAGCCTGCTCCAGCATGGGCTTCCCATAGGGTCACAGCCTCATTCAGGAGCATCCACTTGTTCTGGTGTGGGGTCCACCACGGGCTGCAGGTGGGTATCTGCTCCACCATTGACCTCCATGGGCTGAAGGGGGACAGGCTGCCTCACTATGGTGTTCATCATGGGCTGCAGGGGAATCTCTGCTCTGGTGCCTGAAGCACCTCCTCCCCCTCCTTCTTCACTGACCTTAGAGTCTGCAGAGTTGTTTCACAGATTCTCACTTCTCTCTCTGGCTGCAACATCCCAAGTTTGCGGGTTTTGTTCCCCCTTAAATATGGTACCACAGAGGTGCTACCATCATCACTGATGGGCTTGGCCTTGGCCAGTGGCAGGTCCATCTTGGAGCTGACAGGCATTGGGTCTATTGGACATAGAGGACGCTTCTAGCAGCATCTCACAAATGCCACCCCTGTAGGCCCCCCACCTACCAGAACCTTGCCACACAAACACAATACATTGTGATACAGAAACACTGTATGTAAAGCACAAAAAAATATCTCCTCTCTGTAATCTGAAGGTCTCAACTGGAATACCAGGTTTAACTTTGAGCACTGTGCTTCAGAAAAGGTGGGCACTAATTAGAGAAAGTTCAGAAGAAAGCAGTAATAGTGATAAGCAATCTAGAAAAAAAAAATCCCCAGAAGAAAACACTGAATTAATTGAGTTTCCTTTATTTAGAATGGAGGAAACTTGAAGAGATCAAAAATAACAATGTTCATATATGCTAAAGGTTGTCACAAAAAGGGAGGTTCTCCAGGTCTTGTATATGGGGAATAGCATAAAAGGGAATGAGCTAAAATTTAAGAAAAATTAAATGAGCAGGGTAAGCACTGGAATATGAATTAATGGATTCTGATAAAAACAAGACAAGCATCTAGCAGTTTCAGTTTCTATGTTTAGGAGCACCAAGCTGTGGTATATAAACTTGTGAGGTGTCCCCATGAATTATTTTCTATTTGTTTACAATTCTGGAGGCAATCATGCCTTCTGCTTCACTAAGATTTAACGCACAAGGCTTATAAATACATTAATGTATATGTATTCAAAGTACTTAGTAGAAGATTCCAAAATGTCTAAGAAAAAATAGATCAATTAATAAATAACATAATAAAATTAAACATTTAAATGTGTTCAATATTAATTAAAAATCCCTAATAAGTTTTAGAAAATGTGGGTAATCACTGTGTAAGAAATGAAAGCAAATAGTGGTTTATAACCTCAGCCTAGTTTATTTATTGCCCTTCAAGTATGACTCCCTAGAGAACAAGAATGGTCTGTTCCAATGGGCAAAATGTCAAGCAGGCATGGCAGAAGGCAAGCATGGATGAACATGGAGCTCCTCACTGAGCTCAGACATGAGAAGGAAGTATACAGATGGTGGAAGCAGGGACAGGCTACATGGGAGGAATACAAAGACACTGACCACTCATGCAGAAATGGTGGGAGGAAAGCCAAAGCTCAGCTGGAGCTGATGCTAGTGAAGGAGGTGAAGAGCAACACGAAAGGCTTCTCCAAGTACATTGTCAGGAGAAGCAAGGTTAGAGGCTCAGTGGGGCAAAGGACCTGGTGACAAAGGTAGTGCAAAAGGCCTTTTCCAAAATGCCTTATTCTTTGATTCTATGATTCAAAAGTTCTGAACATATTCAGTAAAGAAAAAGAATACTTGAAGTAGTAAACAAAGTTAAATCAGAACACTATTTTAAAAGTAATTGGGCTGATATCATCAAAATAAACAGTAAGAAAACTAATACCTGAATTAAAACAAAACCAAAAACGTGGCAATAGATGTCCACATTAGAAAATTATAGCCAAATTATCCATAGTATAAGAAAAATTTTATATACAACCACAGAAAACTACAGATTTCGTGCTAGAAGTTTTCTAAGGCAACCTCCTTTGGAGACCAAGCCTAACCTCCACAATAAAGCAGGTTGCTTAGGACTTTTTACAGCAAAGTTTGGAAATCACCAAGGATGACCATCCCACAGCCTCTCTAGGATAGCTGTTCCAGGGCTTAGTAATTTCCAAGATAAAGATTTTTTTACCTTGGAATCTACTTGGAATTTTCTTTGCTCCAAATTATCACCATTGACCATATGCTGCGTGACTCTCAGAATAGTCCGGCTGCATCTTCTTTACGTCCCTTTAGGTAGTGCAAGATTGTAGTTAGGTACTTCTTCTCTCTTTACTGCTTCATTCTGTAGTCTAAATAAGAACCTCAGCTCATCCAGCCTCTTCTTGTACATTGTATCATCCATCCCCCTAACCACCTTAATGACCCTCCGCTGAACTTGTTCCAGTTTGTTGCTGTAGCTCTCCCAACAGAGGGACCAAAACGGAGCACAGTATTCCAGATGCAGCTTCACAGATATTGAATAGAGGAGGCAAACCTCTTTCCTTAACCTGTTGCCTACATTCTTGCAAATGCAGTCCAAAACCTGGTAAACCTTCATCGCCACAACAGTGCACTGCTGCCTCATATTCAACTTGTTCTCAACCAGAACCCCTATGCCCTTTTTTTTCCTGCAGATATGTTCTGTAGCCAGTTATTCCCAGCATATATGAATACAGGAGGAGTTTCTTTACTGAACTTGGAAGCACATGATATATTCTTTCCTGACAGATTTCAAAATGCCTGAATCTTCCCCAGTATCTTGGAAGCCAAGAACACAGGAAACAACCTTGGGCAAAAATGCTACCAAATGTAGTTAAATAAATAACACATCCTGAACGTTTATCATAATATGTCTAAAGTTTGTTTATATCAAAATTAGAAGTCAGAATCTGGTTTCAAGTTAATAGCACTTAAATGGTTCAAATAGATATTCCTTTTACTAAAGGATTGTTAAGACTCAATAGCATGTGCAGGCTGGGTAAATTGCACTAGCATTTTTCTCAATTAACAAATTAAATCATATTAAAATCACTGGTGAACTGCCTTTCTAATATTTTTGCTATCTTGGCTTTTTCCCTTTCTCCCTGTAAATGTTTTCGGTGTGAAGCTATGTTGCTATGTGCCAGCATAGTAGTTGTCTCAGTCCTCAGAAAGCAGACATACGTTGGCACTTATCCATCTCTAATTTTGTCAGAGTACTTCACTTTCTCTCACAGTGTTCTTCCTGGCACAGATCTTTGCCAGCAGCTGACAAAAAAACAACTGGAAATGAAAAAAAAAAAAAAAATTAGTTGCAGGGGCAATCCCTGTCAGCAGCACTACTTGACTACACTCCTTGCCAGAGATTGTTTCTTCTGCCTGCAGACACCTACATGGGAAACCTGTTGTTTTTGTTGCTGCTGCCATTAATTTCAGGGTTGTCCTTTAAAGAACATCCATTTGAGCCAACCGTTTGTATTAAGGTAGTTAGAAAAAGCAGCACTGCTGCAATCAAAATAGTCCTGATTTAATTTTCAAAATTTTGTGCAGGTTATGCGAACTGATATTTGAAATGTAGTACAGAGGTTTGAAAAGGTTACAATAACTGTAAAACATCTAGTTTAAAATGATAAAGGATCCGTGTATACTGCCCAAGAGACATGGTATTCACAAATTTATATCAAAGACAGAATTACTAGAATGTCCTAGAGCCCGGCTCTGTCTTCTCTATGCTCTCCCTCCAGGTGTTTACATTCATTGATACGATTCCCTCATGGTCCTCACCTTCTCTAGCCTAAACAGCTCCAGCTCTCTCAGCTTCTCTTTGTATGACAAATGCTCCAACCTCATCATCAGCTTTGTGGCCCTTCAGAGAACCCACTCCACGTCTCTCTCCCACTGGGGAACCCACACTTGGACACAACACTCCAGGTGTGTCTCACCAGTGCTGCTGGCAATGCGCTGCCTAATGCAGCCCAGGATGCTGTTGGCTGCCTTTGCCACAAGGATATACTGCTGGCTTGTGTTTAACTTGTTGTCCACCAGGGTCCCCAGGAGCTTCTCTGCAAAGATGCTTTCCACACAGTTATCCCCCAGCCTGTAATGGTGTATTTGTTTATTCCTCGCCTGAGTTATTTAAATTTTCATCAGCTTCACTGAGAAGTGACTAAGAAGTCTTTATAGTAGGAATGGTGTATATATATATATTCTGCAATCGTGTGACTTTATAGCAGCTTTCCAGTATCTGAAGGGCAGCTACAAGAAAGCTGGAGAGGGATTTTTCACAAGGGCATGTAGTGATGGGATGAGGGAGAATGGACTCAAACTGGAAGAGGGGAGATTTAGATTAGATATCAGGAAGAAATTTTTCACTTTGAGGATGGTGAGACAGGCTGCCCAGGGGAGTTGTGGATGCCCCATCCCTGGAAGTGTTCAAGGCCAGGTTGGATGAGGCTTTGAACAATGCGGTCTAGCGGAAGGTGTCGCTGCCCGTGGCAAGGGGGTTGGAACTAGATGATCTTCAAGGTTCCTTCCAACCTAAACCATTCTATGATTCTATGACTAATATTTCTTTATAGTAGGAATGGTATACATATATTCTGCAATCACTTTTCTTAGACACCTTTACAATGTCTGATAAATTGAAAAATTCACCTGAAGTATGAGGCACTGACAGTTGTTTGAACTATAGGTCTTGTATATGCCAAGAGTTATTTTGGAGAATAGATGTTTGGTATACATGACATTCAAGACATATTTCATGCTGATATAAATAGTTTACACAGAATCTGGAGCAAAAACTAAAAGGCAAAACCAGCTAAACTAATTTTGAATGGAAAGGGGGATTATAATTTAATGTTTTGCAAAACCTCTAGCTTCTCATTGTAAGTTTCCTGCAAAAAGACTTTTTACTGATCTATGATTATCAAAATTAGATTTTCCTATTTGCACCACCAAGAGAATCTCATGGGACTGGAAGAGAATGACACTAGCTAGTGTGTTCTTGAAGACTTATGAGTTCAATTTTATACACTGTAGATAATTTTTTAATGCAAATTGCACTATCTCAAGAATTTCCTTCAGGAAATATCGCAATGATACTTTCAGTCATCTTCCTACATGTTACTTATAGTGCAGTTGCTTACATGTTTGTATTAACAATCTTTCAGCATATTTCAGGGTAGTTCTCATCTTCTACTAGAAAGAAGTAAACAATCACTACCTATGAAAAAATCTTATTTTTTCACAACTCTGAAAGTGTTCCACAAAACTAGTACTAGAACAGTACTTTCCTACTACACTGACAAAGAGAAGGAAGGAGGGGTTTGACAAAAAATTTAGATAGCTGAATAAAAGTATTTGGCACCAAGGAAGTCAGAAGAGTAAACAGCCGGTATTTTAGCAAATATTTCAAATCACTACTTACCACAGGACAGAGATTTTCTAACACTCAACTTTCCATTAGAGTTGAAGGAAAAACTCAGTGTTGTTGAAACTGTTGCACAAATTAGTTAAATGACCTGTTAAATTGCCTACTAGAAATCTTCCTCCTTTACTCCTGTTTTTCAATAAGAACTTTGAGGAAATCATATGTGTGTTTATATTCAACTTAAAATGTGAGTGCTATAATTTACTTAAGGACATCACATAAAATACTATTCTGCTTTTCATTTGCATCTCAATCTAGGATAAAAAAACAAGTATGAAAGCTCTATGGGACATATTTTATACTCCGATAACTCAACAAATGTATCAATATTGCATGCCGGTATCCTTGAAATTAACCTTGGTCACAAAAAGTCTTGATTTATACATTGCTGGTCCAGGCTTGGTCCTCTTGAAAACTCTGGAAGGACTTCAGGTTTCTTTTTTGCATTCAGAGTTAGTGGGAATTTAGTGTCGATGACGCAGTTAAGTTGAACCTAGACTTTAATTTTCTTTTTTTGATGATAGTGGCTTTGAGCTGAGAGTTTTGGACACTAACTTCTCAGCAGATACGAAAAACTTCAATTAATTCAGAAACATTGAAGATATCATATGTAGCAAATGTCTCCAGAAGCGTGTAATTTGTAATGTTCCCAGACAGTTCCTCTCCGTAGGTGTTTTATTACTTTCAGATGAATTTTATCCAAACCTTGTTGATTACAGATCAATCAGACTCCTGAAGCATTTCAAGATACAGCTACTTTAAGTGTCTCTTTTCCCTCAGGAGTACTATTATCTTATAATAAACACACCTCTTGCAGTCCTCTTATTGCTAATACAAGAGGGTTTTTATACATAAAAGTAAATTACTGTCTTCATTGAAAACTGCCAGATAAGGTTAAGATATTTCACACGAGACAATACCAAAGATTAATTTAAAACATCCATGCAAAAACCTAGTGTACTCACAATGCTTTCTGAGCCTGGGAAATTTTATTTTATATTTTAAATGTTCAGTCTGGAGACAAACTTATCTTTTCTAAAAAGAAAAGATTTTGATTTTACATCTGCACAGCACATCAGTCTAACCTCAAAAGTTTCTATTGCATTAACAGTGCACAGCTTTAGAATATTTACATGGCATCTTAGAAACTAATTTAAAAACAGAAAATGAAGGATAACATTCATAGCTATAAATATGCAATTTTTTTAAAAAATGCCTTGAAACATGGTTAATGTAAGTTAAAACTACAATTTCCAGTTTGCATTAAGTAAATAATGCAAAGTTAATATATTTCTCTGATTTTCATATTTTTTATTTTCAATACTGAGTCAGTTCCTCAAAGTCAATGGAATGATTTCACTATCTGAATATTTGCTCTATTTTGCTATTAAAGTAGCATCAGCCCTGTGCCAGCCAGTTTATTGAAAAGATACATGAAAAAGGTTCTTACTTTAAGCACTGTATAACCTAAGGCTTTCCCCCTCCAATCAGATAAAGTAAGCAATCCAGCTAACTAGAACAAAAAATTAAGTCAATATTTTCCTTTGGGTGCCAAAGTTGTATTTTGTAAAACTCCCAGTAAAACTCTGGACTTTCAAACAAAACATTTAAGGATGTTGGGAGATTAAATATAGCAAATAATTTTGTACACATTAAGGAAAACCTCCAAGGCATGAAGTTAATTCCACAGGTAGAAGAATATGGAAGTGGCATTATAAAAGATTTTTGAGAGTTTTCCTCTGCTGCAGATCATGTCATCAGTAGATTGGCTGAGTAAATGGAAAGACAGGGGAGTTTATTAGGACCCTGCCTTGAATAGAACAAAGAAGGAAAAGATACAAGAAAAAAAATAAGAGAAGGAAAAGAGATCCAAAGATGGAAAATCTAAAAACTTTAAAAAGAGTAAGATCATTCTGAAGAGTAACAGGAAGTAAAAGAAATCATACAACCCATTTTGAAACTTCTGGACAGATTTCTGACTGAAATGTTACATTAGCAGATACAAATACTTTCTAACATTTGCACCGAAGGTCTTCAATTTTCCCCATCAACGTAAGAACAGCAGAAGGAACAGTCAACACACGTTTCCTGAAAACAGGCATAAGATTCAGTTCACCCGCAAACCCTATGATTTAAGATGACACTATCTTTTATGCAATAGACATGAGAACTATGCTGATATAATACCAGACATGTGAATATCCAAATGTAGGAGGAAGAAAACCACCAAGAGCTGCTGAGGCACTACCTTGACTTACCGTGGGAAACACTAACTTCATAACCCTTTGCCACCACACTGTTCCAGACTTTGAACTCTCTTTCAATCCTCTGCCCATAGTCTCCTCAAGATGGAAGTTAGGATTTTATGGCTCTTGGTAATGTAAATATTTTATGATAGGGTTCACTGGATCCAGAAGAAAAGTCACCTTTGTATTCAAAGACTCATACGTGCATGCATTGCATAGTGAGTTGCCCTCCAGGCAATCAACTAGAGGATTATTTACCTTTTCTACAGTATTCAATTATAGAAAATTTTAAAAATATAATTTCTTTAATTTTATACTTTCGAGATACTCCAGTGAATTTGTGGCAATTACAACATGAACAGAGTAATTACAACTGCAGATGTTCAGTAACTGTACTTCCCTTAGTGTTCTAGATTTGTTATTTTGCTAATCATAACAGTACCAGTTTGGATTTTCTTTCAAAATTCAGTTAAGTATCTGCAATATATAAATTAATTGAAAAAATAGTCTTATATTAAGATTGTGTCATCTTAAATCAGTGTCATTCTGACATACTTATAGAAGCATTATTTCAATTTAATCTTACTTTGCATATGATACTTTCAGATTGCTAATTCTTAAGCCTTCTTCATAAAATAATTCAGAAATGATCTCCCTCTTTTTCTGGTACACATAAAATTGGATTAATTTTTCCCATTTGATATTTGTCATAGATTTCCTTTTTAAATAATTGAACACCAGCTTGTGTCCAAATGCAGTAAGTTATTTTAGAGCAATCCGTGTTCTTTCAATTTCATTTAAAATATCTGAAAAAGCATTCCAAAGTAATCAGACTTAACACTGCAGCTAAGTCACCATCCAGCCCCCAAAAGCAGAATTAGCTAATCATAAAACATTCTTGCTAGAAGATTAGCTTAAATGCACATTGCATAGTCATTTTTTTCTATGATTTCTTCTAATCACTTTGATACAGGTTAAGCTTTTCCAGAGAAACTTTGGAGCCTATTTCTTTCTTCTTTCATGAACAAAATGTCACACATAATGCAATATCTCTCCTTGTCCAAATAGTGAAATGAACCATTTAAAAAGAATTTTTTAAGTTATTAGAATTCTGCAAGTTTTTATTCCTAATAGATTATGAGGTTCACTCTACCTCTTCCACTACTGTTGCTACCTAATGAATAAAGTATTATCTGTCAAAAGAATACATCATTTAAAAAACACAGAATAATTTGTTCTGTCTCCAGAAGATAAAAAATATTAATTTCTGTAGCATTACACCTGTTTCTACAGCTGAAGCCAAGTAGCAGTCCTAAGTAGCTGTTGCAGGAACTAAAGCAGCATCTTTATAATATCTTTATTTTATGGTAGCTAAAACAAACAAACACTGGGGACAACCCAGAGCCCACATCACAAAGAAAAAAAAATCTACTCTTGGAGGATGGAATTCCATTGTACTAGTGAGAAAGCAGGTAGAATTCAAACTACAAAACATTACAATGAGCCAAAGCAATATCATTAAGCGATGGACCAGACCCCTTCACGTTTCCCATCTCTCCAATCAAGGTAAAAAGCAGGTGATGTAGAGGAATAAATTAAGTAGTTTGGGTTTAATTCACTGCAGAGGAATAATAGAATTAAATGGCAGGACCCATCATTTATTTATAACAGCTTCTCCCCTAGAACATCTTCTGCCTGGTATCTAGATGCTGGTTTCTTCATGCCATTAACCAATAGTCATAAACTCACAATTTCCATGAATACCAAAGTCCCAGTTAGGGATCATGTTGTAAGAAAAGAAAAATAAATGAAAGAAAAAAAGAAAAATAGATTTGAAATTTTAGGCCTTCAGTTTTCTCCCAAAGCTCTATGTCTCTACATGTTAAAGACTACTTCAGGCACACTACAAATTTATTTACAATAATATTTAAAATATTTACTACAAAAACCTATTTTTGGACATGTTGACAATATTAATAACTGCATCACGGACACTAAATTCCTCCAGTTCATTAATCTTTGTTTTTAATAAGCTTGGGAAATATTTATGCTCTGAAGAAAACTAAAAGTTGTTTTAAGCTGCTATGGTAATATATCCAGGGGAATGTCTATGTTATCCCTCTAAATATATAGATAGCTAGGTGCCCCCTAACATGTAATCTGTCCTACTTCATTGATCGGGGTTTCAGTGGATAGGCTCACTGGATTTTCAATTCCAGATGGGAATTATTGAATGTCATGGAGTTTAGAAGCACCAAGACCTTTTTTCTTTTCTTTTTGTATGTCTTTCTAGCCTACTGAGTGCTCTTCTAGACCATCCTCAAATCCTTCTTTCAAAGAAAAAAAACAGCTGGGAACATTAATCAAAAGGGAAATGTCTGAATATCATTTGACAAAATATTATTAGACTCTTATGAATGTAGGAAATGATGTTCTGTAGTGCACACCACAATGACTATCAGTCTGGTTGGCATCTGAGGGACATGTAGGTTTAAAAATTTTTACTGATATATAAGTGTCCCAAGGTCTTTTTTGAGACATAAGGTTATTTTTTGTAAAGGAAAGATGATTATCTGGCTTTTCACATGAATATTTTCGCTGCCTTCTTTTTTTTATTTATTTTTTATTGTTTGTTTTCTGGTTTTACTGCGGTTTTAATCACATCCAAGCACTGCAGTAATAGGTGTTTGTCTTTATTTTTGTTAAAAATTAATAGGAAGGTAGGAACATTTTCCTCTCTTTAACAACATTTTACATTATTTGTGCATGAATCCTACTTGTTTCATTTGAATCTTTCACGTCAAAAAATTTCTTTGGATTTATTAAATAACAGATGATCATAACATTTGCATATGCAGCAAAATATGTATCCTTGGAAACTGTAATAAGCATAAATTAAACATAGCTGAAAGAAAAAGACAGCTACTTTGTATAATTTCTGTAGCACTTTAAAATGATGGTCCAGTTAATCAACGATGAGTTACAGTGCAATTCTTATATTAATACTTGTGACATGTACATTAATAGCTAATTGGAACATTGTGATGAATGTTACTACAATAAATACCATGAATTAATGAATAGGACTTTTTTTTTTTTTCAGTTTCTGACCAAATTATGGGTTCTATTGATTAAATAATCCGTTAATCCTTCAATGTCATGGACTATCATGCGGAAATAATGCCTATTTCCAAAGTGTAATGTTTGTCTTTGGTACTGACAGGACTAAGACTGAGTTAGTTACCAAGCAGGGCTTCTCCAAACTAAGAATTTGGGAGAAGGTGATATTAATCATTATGCCACAGCACAAACATATACCTACTGTACAATCAAGTGTGGTAAAAGATAGCAAGGTTAGTACCAAGCAAGAGTCTTTTCAGGGAGGGAAGTGCAGTCAGTAGCTGTGTTTTAATTTTGTTTTAAGGTGATTTAGTTGGTTTTAGCCAATTAAATATGGGACAGTTTTAGTCTTTCTACTACTTCTTTCTCCCTTACAGAAAATGAAAAGGAAAGGGAAAAGGAAAAGGAAAAAAGGAAAAATGATTAAAAAAATAAAAAAGAAAAAGGAAAGAGAAAGGGAAAGAGAGAAAAGGAAAGGGAAAAGGGGAAAAGGAGAAGACCCCTGCTCCTCATTTTTTCATGACAACTTCAAAAGAACTTTATTAAAGAAGTCAGTGGATTTTATTTACTAGAGAAAGAAAAAAAATTTATACCAAGTGTCAGTTTTTTTCTGATGTGAATTAAGACAGATGAAAGACTGAAATTACTCTAGATTAAAGCTTTAAGAAAACAATGAAGAAATTGTAGAAAAGTAGAGCTATTTACTGTACCTTTTAATTTTTATTCTGCAATCTGGAAATGCTAAATAATAGCTAAAGGCCACATGCTAAATGGTCTTTTCAAATATTCCCAGGTCTTTGCTTTCACCTGCAAACCTGATCTAATCTGTTCTGGAATTTATGCGCTGAGGAAGAATGAGTAAAGTGCCTGGCAAAGAGATCTGGCCTCACATTCCTAAAACATCTGTCTTCAAAAAGCTGACGCAAATGTTACCTACAGTTAAATACCCCTCTATCATTACAAAGTACAGTGAAAACATAATTTTACTTAAGACTTCCTTTCATCTGTTATCGTTTGTGTAAATTGAAATAAATTAAAATTAACCAATTTAAAATAAAATTAAATGTTATAAAAGCAACATGAGCATACTGAATCATTTTTTAAAGTCCTACATAGAAAAACAAACATTATTTCTTTAACTGTCATGCACAACTCTGAAGTTAAAATAGAGTATCTAGATAGTATGGGTGAATACAGAAGTCCAAAGCTGTTGCCAGCGAAAAAGATGCTGATGGTGTAACAGTAGCCTTTGGCTGTGCTTTTGTCATGGAAAAGTAACCTGAAGCTGAGGTCTGCATCCCTGCAAACATCATAATATCCTTGTTCAGAGGCTTAGCTTCAAAAATTCATGTATAGGTTTTGATTTTGTATCTTTATTATTGCCTGAACAAAATGTATGGGTTTTTTCCTAAAACACAAAATAAAGTGTTTCTAGATGCTTATCAGGTCACTCATTTGGGATATTTTTATGTGCCGATTTTTTTAATTTTTTTTTTTTTGAGAAAAATTTTTTAGTGAGATGAAAGATTGTAAGCAATCTTTTTCCGAGGAAAGGCTGATGCGTACAAGAAAAAGAACTCCTCCAGGAGGATTTAGTACAGCTGAAGATAACATGGGATTACAGAGTCACCTCTGCTTGGCTCCCTCTGCACCTAATCATTCATACCGCCTAAATTGCAGCTTGGTTCAGTTCTGGAGCAACCAACTCATTCCTGAGGCAGGAAAACTGAGGCACTGGAAGAAGAAAATGGAAAAATATGGCTCAGACTGAGAGGAGGTACAGATCCAGCCTCTCCAGCTAAATGTGTCAATGATTTCAAGTCCCTTAGCGTGATTAACAAAAAATGAATTAGACATAACTCAAGGGATCTGTTTTCGGTTTTGTTCAATGAAAACAAACCAGAAATTCCTTAAATTGGAGCAGTAGTCATTTACACTTATGCATTTGACACATTTTTCTCTTTGACAAGAAGCTTAAATATAAACCTTCTTGACAAAATATGCCAGCCTTTCTCATAAATGTAATCAAATACTCGTAAAAGATTGATAAACAAGATGTTGTCATGTCCCAGCTGTCAGCTTCAGCACACTATTGCTATGTGGCATGTTAAAGGGCTAATGAGCTATATTAACCTAATCCCCAGACAGAAGCCTAGAAAAAAGATCTTTTTTTTTTTTTCTAATAAAATGATAAAAGTAGATTTTAAGGACTTCCTCAGTCCAATACTCACTGCAGTTCTTAGTGCAACCCACCAAAGAGCTGAAACTCAATGTCTCCCAGATTTGGGAAATTATAGGCAAGCAACTTGTGATTTTATAATTAACTGAAAGAAGCGAGTTTCTAAAAAGCATTTCATAAAGTTGCCAGAAAGCTACAGCATTACAATCCAATATTTTCTCATTTCTGATTCACACTGCATAATTCTGAAAAGAATCACACAAAGTAGACTGTGCAGCACCTCTATATTTCTCCTTTTTGCTGTGCTTGCCTTTTTACAGGCTGTACAATACAAAATGCAAATAAATCTCTAGCAAATAATAGGAAAAGATACGTAAAAACATACCTGCCTCTAGAAATTTCTCTAGAAAATAAAAAGTGTATAAAACAACTGCTTCAAAGACATAAATCCACACAAAATGATTAGTACATGGGATATCTTAAATATATACAAGAGCAACCAGTCTAGAAAGGCTGGGTTAATGATCTCTCCAACACTAAGCATTAACCTTTTGGAGTGCCTCTAAAAGGGACTTCTCAGTAACAGACACTAGAGAATTATATACCAAGTTCTTGAAATGTTGTCTAATGATGAGTTACACATATAAATTATGAGGTAATGTTTGCAAAGTGCTTTGAAAAGGAAAAAGATAACATAGTGGTAAGCGCTAACTATCATTATGCTGTATTTTTTGCACGAGCTGTTCCTAAACAGATCTCTGAGGCAATGTAGCTCTGCCTTGTTTGAGAAGACTGTTATTTTTCATCCCAGTGCTGCGCCACTTAGGTTTTGCAAGTCACCGAATTCAGCACAGTCAGTGAGGAGTAGACCTGGAAGAGTTCCCGCTGTACGGAGCACATTTGCATGCACACACTTGGCTGTGTATGGAAGTGCATAGTTCCATTCTTACACTAAACACGCGACACTCGTTTAAAAACATTGAAATGTCTATGTATTTGAGGGCATGGCTTTCGAGCATAATTCACTTTAGTATCCAGGCCCAAGGTGCTTGGAACTATCCAAGTCTCAAGACTATGCTTTTTCACAGAGAAGTCAGAAATTAGTCATCCATGAAGCGACGCTTTTCCATGACTGACTTAGAGAAACCAAGTCCTTTGCCAGCTCTGCCAAGTCACCATAGCAGGCAGTAGTGGGGGATGCCCAGACATCCACTTGAAAATGACTGCATGAAGCTGATTTTAGCAGGAGGGCTTAGCGCAGTCTGTGGATGATGCCAAAACAGTCATGAAATCTTCGCCATATACTGCCGGTCAAATGATCTAAATTTATAAATTTTTTAAATGTTTTGTTTTACTTCATTTTTAACAGAACTACACACAGAAAATGTACCTACAATAACATTCTGAGAAGACTGATTTTTCTCTTGTAAACTGTAGATTTCTCTGGTCTGTTTACAGTTTATTACTTGGCCAGGGTTAGTCACCATCATCCAGTTTTTCAGTTTTTTTTATTTTTTCCATCTCAGAGAGGGAGAGAGAGACTTAATTCCTGCCACAGTCCTAGAATCCTAGTCTACATCCTTCTTTGAGTCTAATATTTTCTTAGAAACAGTTTTTCTCATCTATTCTTTTTCCCAATATACTTTTATTTGCACAAACTCTTTTTTCTTCTTTGTTTCCCTGGACCGGTATCCCATGACTGCACTAAATGGATTTTTGAAATATATATATATATATGTTTCATATAACTGCGTACAGATTATTTTTATGCAAATTTGTAGACAAACAACTTGTAGTAAACATAGCTGAAATGAAAAAAAAAAAAAACCACAACAAAACCCTTTGGTTTACTTAGTGCAAATAGTTGTTATTCAAAACCAGTTTATCCTAATAAAAGAGCAAAAATAAAATGTACCAGTAGAAAAACTAACCATTGTAAACCACTAAAGCACAGCTGTCACTTTTTAATGAACTATTACAGGGGGCATTCGCAGCACCAAGTAAATAAATCTTTTTTTCTTTTTTCTTTTTTTTTTTTTATTTTATGGAACTAAATACTACATTCCTCAAAATTATGCAGTTTATAGAACAATGATTTATATAAAAGATTACAGAAAGAATTAAATTTGACAGAAGTTTTAATTTAAATGTCAATACCACTTCTGTAACTTTCTTCTCATTTTTACCTTTCATTTGCTGCTCTGGTATAAAAACTACATGCTGAGCTGTCATAATAACTATCTTCATTTAACAGCATAAGATGCAATTTGCTTTTGGAACAGAGGGTAATAATGGAACTGGACATGGTAACAATACATTGCAAACTATGAAAAATAGGAGGAATTTATTGTCCATTTTCTAAGAAAGTCCTTGCTCATTATTACTTTTGATTTAGGGTAGATCTCTTGTTTCAGTAATCACATGGGGATTTATCTAAAGCTATTTACTGATCACATGACCATACAAAAGATGACTTTTAAGGATAAGTTGCATGAAGTCCTAACACCCTGACGGGAAAAAGTCTAGGTCATCAAAATCAACATGGAAATGAAGTTGAACAAGCTGTGGGGAACTATAAAGGAAACACAGTGCAACATTAAAAAAAAAATAAAAACAAAAAACCCAGATGTCATGGGATGGGATTGTCCAAAAGTTTAATCTTACAGGTAATAAAGAATAACATAATATTAAAAAGTTTACCAAGAACATGAGGGACAGTGAGACATTCATAACCTGAAAAGGAATCTAATCTTAAACAACATTGTAAACTTTTAGCAAAGAGGCTCTCAGTAAAATGCAAGCAGACTTGCATGCACGCAGGTATCCAAACAGCCTTAGGGCTTTTTTAATACATGCAGAACCTAAAGCTTAAGAGAAAAATCTGTAAGAAAAATTAAAATGGTGATATACATATGCATGAAGGAGAAAAACAAACACGCTTTTCTATTTTTTGGTGTCTTAATCCATTCTTCTCTTAACCTCATGTG
Source organism: Charadrius vociferus (assembly GCF_000708025.1). Lineage (NCBI taxonomy): Eukaryota > Metazoa > Chordata > Aves > Charadriiformes > Charadriidae > Charadrius > Charadrius vociferus. Next base: position 755,271 of record NW_009648793.1, read on the forward strand.
GGTTTTATGCTAGGTAATAGGTGAATATAGTGCCAGCACTTTTCCCTAAAAGCTACATTTTTTTCCTTCAGCAATTGTAGTGATAATCCATTCACTGTTATTTTCTGATATTTCTTCAAATGACATCTTCAGGAACTGTCAGTCCAAAGAGACTAATTGACACTATCCCGCTTCCATCTAAACGCTTCTTCTTACCTTTAGTCTGGTTGGATTATTTGCGTAGACCTTAACACTAGTGTCAGCAAATAATCTAATGCAGTACATAAAGCAAAAATATTTTTCTGTAGCTTGATTTTTGCCAATTTAAGCTCTGCAGTTTCAGAAGCATTACAAGCCAACAGTGGAAAAATGGGCAGTAAGACTTGATCTAGAAGATCTCATTAACTACAATTCTGCTTAGTATGACTACCAAGTTCTCATAAAATTCTATTTTAGGTGTGAACATTTGTTTTAATACGGAACTTGTCTCAGGAAATACATTACATTTAGTGTTATATTTTCTTTATTGGAAAATATTTCTAAGTTTAAAGTTTTATTTATCAGTCTGCTAATCACTGTACACACAGGTAGGAGCTGACCACCGAGAACAAAAATGCTGAGTGAAACATCATTCCATTAAAAAAAAAAACTATCATCAAGACAATTATTCTCCATTTTGTTTGGATTTTGCCTAGGGGAAAAAAAAAAAGCACAAGCGAGACCTTTGAAATATTTCTGCTTTTGGATCGGCTGTTTGGCTAGTTGATGATGAGAAGATAAGAAATGCCAAATGTACTAAAAGAATTTAACCAAACAGCCACTCATAGTGCAGAAACAAACTGCCACTGCCAAAAGACTCCTGGAAATGTAGGTATACAGAGAAGTTTAGCTATTTTCAACCGCTAACATACACAAAAGCCTTTGTGCAAGAAGTCTTGTCCTTTCAGTACCTGTAGGTTTCCACTCTCAATTGAAGAACACCTTTCAGAAAAGACAGCCCATTTTAGTATTCACCTACGCAGATTTCTTAATGGGAAAGCACCATTACATATACTGCTTTAATACTGTTACTAAATCTGGCTCTAACGTCTGTGTCACCATGTTCTTCCAGAGCACATTATCATAAGCCCAACAGCAACTATTACCTGTTCACCTGCACTAGGATTCATCGCTTTGCACAGAAAGGATAGTTTGTAGTGATGTGTCATACACTGTAGGATTAATTTCAGTTTGCCCTGAAATGTTGGATTTTCTCTCTGCATAATTACCAAAAAAAAAAAAAATAAATACAACAGTGAAGAAAATAGGCTTATTAGATTTATATTACACTTCTTCCCATAGCTTTAGATTTCATTGAAAAAGAATTAAAGGTTACACTAAAGATGAATGCTATAATAAACTAGGGTTATCTGTATGCACGACTATCTTTTCCATGCACCTAATTTTATAATGCATTATTCCTTGTTCAAGTGACTGATTTTCCTGATACTTTCAAACTCTTGGGAACAGAAACTTGTTTATTGTGATTCTTTCCTCCCAGGACTTTCGAATTGCTCATGGCTTGCTCAGAATGCACTAGCAGAGTTGTCACTGGTTGGAACAGGTATTGTGCAAGCTGTGCATTCTTTACATTGCTACCTACAGACTGATGGATTGATTTGAAAATGCCACAGGCAGTTTTAAAATCCCTTGCTGGGATTGGCCTGGGATTGGCTTTAGTGAAATCTGAGGCTCACTGAGTGAAACTTGTGCTGATGCCCATCAGTCCTCAAACACCACTACTGTTTAGTGTTTCTAGTCACATGCCCAGAGTCAGCAGGCAGTCACACTTCTGCTGCACTGGACCATATGGTATGGAAGACAGTGTCCACTAAAATCCACCTCATTTGTCCCCATTTCTTTTCCACAGGGATCTAAAATCCTTTCCTCTATTCCAATTGTCACCCCTCCCCTGTTTCCCACTCCCCCCAGCATGGGTGAGCCTCTGAGAACTCATCTGTAAAGTCCCCTGCTAGTTCTGCTTTCACATTCCTTCAGTGAGCCCATTTCTGCCAGCATTGCTTCTGCAAACCTTGGTACTGTGTGGAGAAAATGTCTTCTGGCGCTCCTTTTCCTTCTGTGTCTGTGTGTTATTTTAGCAGGGCTAGGAAATTTCAGATTTTGCTATGTATGAGTACTGCTGACAACAATAAAATCCAGCTTAGTAGGATCTGGTGGCCATACTTTTATCACCCCTGTTTACTTTTAATAGTTGATGCTTAAGCATGTCATACCTTGGTATAGTTTAATTACTCTATGTATGTGTACATATATGCACTTGTAATAATGTGCAAGTGCCATTGCTAAGCAAAAAGAAATGCTAGGAATACAATTAATAAGATCAGTATTAACGATATACTGTATCATCCTACATTATCATTTCTGTATTAAGAGCAATTTTTACTACGGACCCTGTATTGAACGGCATCTTACAGCCAGCAGAAGAAATTCGCTCCAAGTTCAGTGGTATCTTTGTTATAGAGCACACCTTTTCAGAGCACCTGTACTCTTGTTTTTTGAGATGAAGCTGGGTTTCTCCAAGGACTCGGCAGAATCTGGGCTAATGGCTTTGCCTCTAAGCCTTCATTTTCTAAAGACCTTATTTTCTGAAGGTCTTGCACTAGACCTCAGGCCAGCCAGGTGTTCCCAAGCAGAAGCAACGCTCTTTGATCAGCATGGAGGCAGCCAGCAGAAAAAAGAATTTCAGTTCTAGCAAACATAACCTATTCTGAATACCCAGATCTTTTTACTGACTGAGGATATACTGGAGTAAACAAACAAACAAACAAATACTGAGATTCTTTAGTTATTGCCTTTGTTTTAAGAACAAGGACACTGGGATCAGTTTTCTAAACATAACATGCTAAAATATTAGCTTATCTGCTCTATACATTACAACAAGTTTCATAAATCTGAATTCCTGGCAGCTTCATTTCACGGTCATGCAACATTTGAGTGCCCAGAGGATGTCGAAGGTAAAGCTTAGTAATTTCAACATGTTCTAAGGTCAAAACACCTACCCACTCCCAGAAGGCAAGAGAAGAGCAGACATAACCGCCAGGTCTAGTACTGTACAAACAGTACCAAGAGAGAGAAATGCGTTAAACAAAGAGGGAATATGCATCAAACCCTGCTATGTTCCTCTCCAACAGAAAACAGCTGATACAGTGTTGATGCTATTCTGTTTTATGTGGCAACATGCACATTTCTCACAGGTAACGAGTACAGGCTTCGGTTTAGGCTCCTTTTTTTTATTTTTGAAGTTTCAGCACAGTCAGAGTGAAAGCAGTTGTTAGACTCTTAATGGTACTTCAGTGTTTGCTTAACTTTGACTGTGCAGCTGAGTGACACCACATAAACAGAACAGAAGATTCCCATAATTTCTTTTGTCGGCTGTTTGTTTTTTCTGATCATCATCCAGTGCCTTAAAGAGAAAATTTATGCATAAACTGACTTAAAGGGAAGGCATCTAAAATCAACTTGAAATATATCCCAGAAAAAGAAAAGTAGTGGCCTAGTATATGTTGTTTGTCTGGATCTCCATCTAGATAATAAAACAGACCCTTCCAGGGAATAATTCATCCCATCCTACAGGGGTGAACCTGTGCAGGGACTGCACCACTTTCTCCAGCGACTGGATATTCAACTGTCTTCCTAAGGATGAAGTTAGGTCAGCCTTTACTGTGGAATCTGGACAAAGATATATGAAAGAATGCAGCTTAATGTTAAACTGCCTAAAAATTAAGACACTGACATACTCAGGTGCATAATGAAGCCACTGTAGCTCACTAAAAATGTCAACAGCGAGCAAATCTCACAAAATTATACTGTTCTGTACTGACAGTTTGAACACCAAGGAGAAACATACCAGGAAATATGAAACAATGTATAATAATCAGTTCTAAAACGAAAAAATATTTGATTATTCATTATATCAAAGTAAAAAATAAACTTATTAATCAAATAGCAGAGAGGGTGCTTGAAGATAAAGTACGGAAACCAAAGTGACCTCAAGATTCCTATAAAAGTCAGAAAAATTGTATTTAATTGAAGCCATCAAATGCTATTCTGTACAAATCATCAACAACCTCAATGCATATAATTTCTAAGTCTACTTATGATTTTATTTAAACCAGGCTAAAAAATGGAAATAACCAGAGAGCTGTCCAGTATTTTGGGAAAAAAATATCTGAATATCAACCTCTGTGGAATGATTTATGAAAGCTTTAATTTAGTACCTCCAGGGATTCATATAGAATATTAGTATTAAAATTCTAAAAGGTAACAACAGTGGGTTAGAAAATTTCTCTAAATAATCCAGAATGATGACAACCATATATAAGTCTTAAATGTGAATATTATCAAAGAATCACAGAATCTCCTAGATTGGAAAAGACTTTGAAGATCATCAAGTTCCAACCCCCCTGCCATAAACAGGGACACCTCCCACTAGACCAGGTTGCCCAAGGCCACGTCCAGCCTGGCCTTGAACACCTCCAGGGATGGGGCCTCAACAACCTCTCTGGGCAACCTGTTCCAGTGCCTTAGAACCCTCAAAGTGAAAAACTTCTTCCTAATGTTGAATCTAAACCTGCCTTCTTCCAGTTTAAAGCCATGTCCCTAAGCACTATGTCTACATGACCCTTAAATACCTTCAGGGATGTGGACTCCACCACTGCCCTGGGTAATGCGTTCCAGTGCCTGATGACCCTTTCAGTAAATAAATTCTTTCTAATATCCAATCTAAACTTCCCTTGGTGCAACTTGAAGCCATTTCCTCTTGTCGTATCACCTGTTACTTGACAGGACAGGTCAACTCCCACCTCTCTGCAACCTCCTTTCAGATAGTTGTAGAGAGTGATAAGGTCTCCCCTCAGCCTCCTTTTCTCCAGGCTAAACAACCCCAGTTCCCTCAGCCGCTCCTCATAAGACATGATCCAGACCCATCACCAGTTTGTTGCCCTTCTCTGGACATGCTCCAGCACCTCCATGTCCTTCTTGTAGTCAGGAGCCCAAAACTGAACACAGTACTCAAGATGCAGCCTCACCAGTGCCAAGTACAGGGGTAAAGTCACCTCCCTGACCCTGCTGGCCACACTATTCCTGATACAGGCCAGGATGCCGTTGGCCTTCTTGGCCACCTGGGCACCGTGGTGGCTCATGTTCAGCTGGCTATCAATCAACACCCCCAGGTCCCTCTCTGCTGAGCAGCTTTCCAGCGACTCTTACGCCATGGAGTGGGGGTTGTTGTGGCCAAAGTGTAAGACCCGGCATTTGGCCTTACTGAAACTCATACAGTTTGCATTGGCCCATTGATCTAGTCTGTCTAAATCCTTCTGCATGGTCTCCCTACCCTCAGGCAGATCAACATTTCCACACAGCTTGGTGTCATCTGCAAATTTACTGAGGGTGCACTCGATCCCCTCACCCAGATCACAGATAAAGGTGTTAAACAGGACTGGCCCCAGTTATGTGAGTTTTTATCTTCATAATATTTACTTCCTCAGAAACCCAGTGACCACTCCCAAGGGAACCCTAGGAAACAAAATTTAAAACTGTGAAATATTTTGAGGTTCTTAGAAGAAAGCTCCCAGGCACACGCCCAATATGAAATCTATTATTAAAGATTTAAACTCACTCCTTCCAAGTGGACCATATTTTGTTAGTGAAACAGAAATATTAATGTTAGGGGTAAGTTCTTCAAGAATGGCATTGGGTCAGATAACATGCTGCATGTGAATATAGTAGCAGTTGAAATTCCTTCTTTGGGCCCTGACTCTGACATACAGTGCAGCTACAGCTATTGCAATGCATTATTGTGCACTACGAAACAGGGTACAAACAGTAAACATAGGACAAAAGCCAGAAAAACACCTTAAAGGGTATCAAAGCCTATCCCCATTAATGAAGAAACTATAGAACCCAAATATAGAATCCAAAAATATGTTGTTTCTTGTTAGGGTCTAAAATGTTTGTACTCATATTGATACTCCCCTATCTCTACTGGAGTCAGGTACGCTATAGGACTACATCTGTTCTTGTTATGGCTTTACAGCATTGGGCACTTTAACAAATGAATGTCAACCAGATCCTGTTCCCTTCACACAACTCTGAAGACTGTGAGGATGCTGGTAATCATACCAACTCCAATTTATCAGCACTTGGACACTGTCATACCACTTCACAAGATATTTTGGTATTCCTCTTTAGTTTTCTCCCTGCTTTCTTCCAGTCTTTCATGATACCAATTTCTATCAGATTGCTACTTTTTTCTTTTTTTTTTTTTCGTATTTAGTTTCATGAAAGGACCATAAAAACAACATAAAGCAAATTCAGTAAATGAGAAATTAGTCTGTTGGAAAAACAAGTTCTAAATTCAAATTAAGGAGGTAAAACTGTCCTGATAAGGTTGAATCAGTAATCTAAGAGAGCACCATTTGTTTGTCACATTAGCTTGTTACTCTGCTTTGCCATTCTTCATCAAAGCTCTACATCTGCTAACAGTCACATCTTTATAAACACATTATCCTTTCTGATCTATAGTGATTTTAGAAGAATCATATTAAAAAGCATTTTCCTATTGAGTATTTACATTGATCTTCAGCGGGATTTTCTTTGGAAAACATCAACCTTGTATTCAAAGAAGATTCTACTCATATTCATACAGTGAAAGTAAACAAAAATAGCCCTTTTGTACATAATCATTAATAATAGTGAGTTACAAAGCAGTGTTTGTATTATAAAAAGTAATATATACTTCCTGGTTGCAAAGATAAACATTATCCTGTTATCCCAGAATTTTAGTATGTCAACATGAAGTCCCTTAAATTTACAAAATCGTAATTAACAGAAATTCTAATGTTCTGATTAGTGATAATCTGCTTGCATTAGATTGGTCCATGGGAACGTCCTACTTGTGTGCAAATTTGTTTGTGGTAAGGAAGAAACCTGTATGATTTTTGCCCCTAAATCCAAAAGCTTCGGTATTTTCTTCACATATGAGATGACTGCAAGTACATCAAAAGTAAACTCAAGTCCTATGTAGTCAAACAGAGGGAAGCCAAACCAGCAATTCTGGTAATGCTACAGCTCATTAAAGATGTAAATTAAAAATACTAACAACATAGAGATTTGCTTAACCTTTTACCAGTATGCAAATCCTTAATCTGATCCTTATATAAGGTTGCTTGATTTATTACAAAGTTTAATAAAGAAGTCCCTCGAGGCATTAAAACTGGAAGTTCATTGTCAGAGACAAAACTTCAGTAGCATACTTTAGGATTATTTTCAAACTTTTTTTGTGTGTAGATTATCTTTTTCACTTTGGAATAGACAAATTAGGTATGTTCATAGATGTTTCCGGACAATATTCACAGGTGTTCGATTGTAGAATTTAAGTTTGAGGAAAAATCTCTTCTATATGCTTCTACTGGTCTAAACTAGGGTCTCTGTGAGGGACTCTGTTACTAGTTCATCACAAGAACTTCAAAAAGCACACACTGAAGGTCAGTTCAGTTTTTGGATGCATCTGTTTCCTGCTTGTCTTACAAGATTTATGAAAACACCAGGCTTCCAAAAGATTTATTTTTCCCAGAAAGAAATTTCCATAGAAAAACAGAGTGTCCCTAGGTCTGGTGATTCTGTCCCAAATCTGATAGTATTTAGGTCAAACTTTGAATGTCTGCTTTGCTTTCTTCACGGTGCTGTCCTCTGTAGGTGAAAGTGTGAATAAAATGTTTAGATGATGTGCATTCTCTCATGCACGTTTTTTCCTCCTTCCACCCACTAAATAAAAAAGTCTGTCCCTTATGGCTACAGAAAAAAACACTTGGAAATGTGACTTGAATGAACTGAGAAAGGTAGAAATGTCACACTATCTATATTTCTCAAGTACTGATTCAAAGAACAAGCCAAGGTTATACAGCACAAAAGTGGGTATATGATCAAGATGATCTACTGTGCATTGCCTGAAAGACTTTATTAATGTCATTAAAGCACAGAAGCTGACGTTTAGTATGTGTAGAAGCTCTTTCAATATTTGTTTATTAGCATAAGGGGAAAAGCTGAACATATGGATGGGACTAGGAAAGATCTCTCTTCATATCAGACACTAACATTCTGTTTCAATCTCCACTTCAAAACGTATGAATAGTAACTATTGGTCCTAGCTTTTCCTTCCGATTTTACCACGTAATTGTCTGAATTAACAGAGAATCATTCACGATAGTCTGTACTTCAAAAAAGTTGATACAGTATGTGTGATTCTATTTTCCAGAGCAATTAATGAATTTAAAAACAATAAAATCTGGAGCCCCCAACATAAGAAGGCCATGGACCTCTTGGAGTGAGTCCAGATGAGGGCCATGATGATGATCCGAGGGCTGGAGCACCTCTCCTATGAGGACAGGCTGAGAGAGTTGGGGCTGTTCAGCCTGGAGAAGAGAAGGCTCCGGAGAGATCTTATTGCGGCCTTCCAGTACCTAAAGGCAGCCTACTAGAAAGCCGGAGAGGGACTTTTTCCAAGGGCATGTAGTGGTAAGACAAGGTGGAATGGGTTTAAACTGGAAAAGGGTAGATTTAGATTAGATATCAGGAAGAAATTCTTCACTGTGAGGGTGGTGAGACACTGGACCAGGTTGTCCAGAGAAGCTGTGGATGCCCCATCCCTGGAGGTGTTCAAGGCCAGGCTGGATGGGGCTTTGAGCAACCTCGTCTAGTGGGAGGTGTCCCTGCCCATGGCAGCGGGCTTGGAACTGGACGATATTTAAGTTTCCTTCCAACTCAAACCATTCTATAATTCTTTGATTATATGAAAATAAGTTAAACCTCTGTATTAAATTTATCAGGATTTCTTTGCAGATATACTCAGGTACGGCAGCAGTATCATACACACAGATGAAAAAAAGAGCCTTCTGCACTTCTCTGGGTTTCTCTTTACAGCTTCCATTGAAATTCCACTTACACAACACTGCAATTACTCCAGCCTTGCTGCAGTTGAAGTAACTCAGAGAGTACAGTTTGGAATCACTTTGTCACATGCCAAACAGCAGGCAGTAAATCTCTGACAACATAAATTAGTCACTTACTGAAATAAGGAGTAACGATTAATCACCTCAGAGAATACCTGGCAGAATTACCCGTCCCTGGGACTACTATTCCTTACCAACAAACACTGTACAGTAATTCCAGCACATGCTGCATCATCTCACATAGCTGAAGACATAACCCTTACGAACTGAAAGAAGATAAAGTATCCCTAAGGTTCAGGGGAGACAAAAGCAACTGCCAATGCACTTCTGTGAAAATAAAATGTTAATATTATTCATGATTTATGGTATATATGAGTTGCTTGATGAAATAATACTAATTTTTACTGATACAAATGATTTTCTTTTGAACCAATAAAATCATTCACAAAGCTATAATTCTCAGTTAATTATTTTTACAGTTTTTTTCCCCTAGATATAACATTGTTGTACTTTATGGTCACAATATTCTTTAATTGAATTTCTGATTCTTCATTCATAAAATTTTACGATTTTTTATACCTATGTGTTTGCAGAGTAATTTACAGTACACAATCATGAAATATCCTGCTGTGAAGAACATGACATGTACTGATGCATTTCTGAATGTCACGAAGCTGAACCAATCTCAGCTGTAAAAGCTGTTCCATCAGGAAAAGCACAACTTTGTAAGCATCCATCCAGTACAAACAACACTTTTGACCTCTATACTTCGCAAAATAAAGGAAACGCACCTATTATTATGTGCATTTTTAACTGTGCTAGTCCCACCAAGACTGAAACTGCATGTCTAGAAGTTGAAGCGATAGAATAGGAAAGAAAAGATCACTTATTTAAAACAGTAACCAATCGTCAATTCAGCCCACATCTGGGAATAAACCCAGCCTTTGTGTAGTGTGTGGATGTGCCCAATCCTGCCTTATTCCCATGTGCAGAAGGTGCACACAACCATAATCCCAAATACAATTCCACTCTCTCCAGTTTGTCCCAGAAAACAGTGTTTTCTCCTCCTTGATATTAAGCATATCTTCTTCAAATTTCAGTTTGTATTGAGTACAATTTCATCACTGGTTTGGGGTTGTTTTTTTTTAAGATTTTCCCCACAACATTCACAGATTATCACAAACCTAGAATATACATTCTTTGCAGTTAAAATTATCTATGACATGCAAATGCTGTATTCAGTACATATAGAAAACTTTCTTTTCAATCAATATTATGAAGTTCCTTTCTGATTTAATAACAATAATTATGTAATTCCATTAACAGCTGAATTTCAAATTGTCTCCCATCTCAACAGAGATTTACCATTTCACTGTGGAAGGAAAGCTAAGGCTTCCCAGCAGTTCAAATTCCAATGAATGCCCAGGAAATGTTTCTACTATTTGCTTATCTTGCTTTTTAGAACTGAGATTTTCATTCACCTAGTAAACAACCATATTTCAGGTCCATGTTTTTAATTATACAGTCATCAATAACTTTTTTTTTTTTTCAGATTTCATGGAAAATGGGAATATTCATCAAAATGGAAACTTTTTTCCAAGAAAATCTTAAACAGTTTTCAATTTTATAGTTTCCAGTGGGTCACTCAATTGGACAAACCACTTAGTCTCTAGATCTCACCTGACCAAAACACAGTGGGCAGAAAACAGAAATCTTTTTCACTTGTATTTATTGCGCTGGACCCAAAATAACAAATAAAGCTAGTAAACTTCAGACATCGTCTCTCATATCTGTCTTTAAGGATATTGCAGAAAATATTGTCTACTATGCAGCACGGTAGATGGCAATGGAAATTATTTTATTTGGTCTTCCCAGCAGTAATTTGATCATAAGAAAAAAAAAACAGGAATTTTATCATAAGATCTTTCTGTAGTAAAATTACTTGTGAATTTCAATTAACTAGGTTTCTAGGATGTTTAGGATAGAAATTACAAGATGTGTCAAAAGCCTCACCCCATTTTTATGATCTGTGGCAACAGAGCACTAGTCTTCTAGGAGAAATAAAGGTTAGAGTTTTCACACCATTCCTTACGAGCTTCCTTATCTTAATAGAGACGAGTATATAAAATGCAATTACAACCATCATTTTTTTCACCATCACAGACTTTTTTACTAACATTAGCAAAAAGTCTTGACTCGGGGTCAACTGTGCGTATTTGTCCAATAATTTGAAATTCTGCATGCTCTGCTGAGTAACGTTAGGAAGCAGTTGCTCTGAGACAGGTGCCGTTGCCTCTGATGTTCAGCAGTGACCCATGAACGCCTTCAGCAACTGCCCCACAGCAAAGAATAATCCAAGTAGAACTGGATTATTGAACTGGAACCATTTGCAGAAAGCTAAGAGCAGAGGCAAAATGGCATGTAAGAATATGAAACATTTTGTTACAGTAGTAGTAGTCATTGTTAGTAGTAGATAACTAAAATGTTAAACGTAGCCACTCAGACTCATTGGATTACTGAAAATTTGGTAAATATTTTACCTTGACTTAATATCATTTGATTTATCAAGGAATTTAAATCAGTTGATAATATCGAAAATACTTTGATAACCTCTGAAATGGTTTCTGTAATACTGAAATACAGATCTTTAGGACTATTTATTCAATGGTAAATTTTGGAATAAAATGGTTACTTTTCCTCATTTACTTTTTAGAAATCTATTAAATACAACCACTTTTGAAATAGATACTAGTGGGGTATCAACAATCCAAAAAAAAAAAAAAATTTGTCATTTCCACCACAAGTTTGGAAAAAATAAGTGTGTATAACTTTTGCCACTGCTACTTGTGTTACTTTGTAGTTTATTATCTTAGTTAACTTTTCATCTGCCCAGCAGCTACATCTGGAAGGACATCTCTTTTTTACTAGCTTTTTAAACTTTTTTTGTGTTAAAATACCTCATTTCCTCACTTTTTCTTTATTCCTGTTGCTTTATTTCAATGCATAGTCCATTGTGTTGAATAACAGTACTGCAGCACATGGGATGTGTATGTTCATTTTAGAGGTGTTCTGAAGAACCAGCACAAGCAAATGTTTTGTGCAAGGACTCACATTATCCACATCATTTTGAACTCACACAGTTATTTATTATTATTGTCCATTTCCCTGTATTGTTTATACCTGAAACAAACCTACACCTCTAGCTTTGATTAAGCTAATGACTACGTAATAATGAAATCCCCACAATTTTAGCTTAGTCAGACTTCTCCATCATGTCACACCAAGACCGTAAATCGTTCCACTCTTTTGTGTTCACATCTGTGTTTCAATGACATTTTTTGACACTGTCATAGGATGACTGACTCTTCATGGGAGGTGAATTAGACATATATGGATGCCTCAAAAACCTTTAACTGATTTAGAATGGAAAGCCTAAATGAAAGTCACCATCTCCTTACATATACTAGAAATATTCACCTATTAAAAACACTGCTTCCTTTACTTGAGCAGCTAATAAAAAATAGAAACACAAAAAGTAAACAGGGCTTTGTCACTTTTCATTACGGCAGAAGAGGATGAGTATGACTGTTGATAGCTCCTTTTTATTTCATGCCCTTGAAGATTCTTTCCCTGCATTTCTTATTTTGCCTGCTGCTGCAAAATATCAAGTGCCTCTCTCCATTCCCATGCATTAAGTACAAAGACAATTTTTCCTTTCATTTTCAAGGAGGTAAGTCCATAGTACAAAAAAACAACATCAAAGTACTGATAAAGACAAAACTGGACTTTACGGATTCATCACTGCAGAATATCCACATGGGATTTACTCCGAAAACAGAAGCCAACTGATGCCACATCAGAGTGGGTGGAAGACCGGTTGTTGTGGGTCTACTGTTTCTTATAAGACAGTAAACATACTGCTCAAACGCATAATTAGTACCTATTTTCAGAATTGCTCTTTTTTCAGTGATACAAGTGACCGTAAATAATGAGCATATATTTCAGCTGCATTTAGAATGGTTAAACCCACTGTGATTCTGTTCATAGGTATGCTGTTGCAGAAACTCAGTTATCAGGGCATCAGAAGAAAGTTAAGAAAGTTTGAAAACCATGTTTGATAAGAATAGTTATTATTGAAGAAGAGTACTGTGCAATATATACACTACATATCCTTATTGGCAGTTAAGACAGTAGGAAGTGAAAATATTCGACACTTTGCAGATTTAAGGTTGTGCTTTGTCAGTGGATGGAACAGCTTTAGCCATTTTGTTTACATGTTATTGCAATTACCATAGTGAAAAGGTTTTCCATTGTAATTCAGCATAAATTACCTGAACCATTGTGTTAACATGTTACTTGTTTTCCAGCTCATCCGAGACAACCTGGTAGACAGAACTAGTAAGTAAATATTTGGTAAGCAGTACTTTTTCATTACTGAAATTTATAATTATAGTTCTTTCCCTCCGCAATAATTGAATATATCTAATTGCTCTTCCTTTTAACTTTAATGCTAGGTTTCAAACTGGTGAATGGACAGAAAAGCACCATTAGAGACATTATTCTGGTGTTGCTTTCCCTCCTGTACAATGATTTGAACTCAAGCAATAAAGTTAAATGGAAAAGGCACTATACTAGATTTTCAATTACAGCAGAGGCAGGGAGCCACAATTATCCCTTTCATTACTGAAATACTTCTCATAGCTACACAGGCAGAATCCCTGCTGCTGCTACTTCTGCTATTCCTGTTGCTGTTACTGCTGCTCTTAAATTGAAGTGCCCTTGAAAACAGATGAGGTTAGAGGTCACCAAATAGAATTTAAAATTGTGGAAAATGTATATTTAAAGAAAAAAAAAAAGGAGCAGGAACACATAGACATTCAGACCCTCTTTTTCATTTCTCTGCTGCAAAGATATGACATTTCTCCAGATCTGTAACAAATTATAATAGTAGTAACTGTGCCACCAGCTTGTCAATGGGCATGAAATATGAGCGTAAGTCCTGTCTTTTAAGAGCACTTATATCCAGAAATATTTTGTACCAAGAATCCACTGACTGAACAAGTGGGTGCATTCCATCTCTGGTGTACCAATCTTTTACTGTGTTACAAATTACCAAGAAAAAAAATATCTTTTATTATAGTTTTGAACATCTTTACATGAAGGATATGATATCTTAGGAGGAGTTCTTTATTTCCCCTGTCCACTTCACTCTGGAAGTGAATACCCTTTCTACCAAGCACATAAAACTAACCAACCACTTCAAGAGTGGAACCGCAAATCACAAATATTTGCATAGCCTTGAAAGTGGTTTACCTTAGCCTTTTGTGAGGTGGACCAGCAATTCAGACCTTGCCTATAAGCCTCCTGTGTGATTCAGAATTGGCTCCTCTTCAAGAACTAAGGAAAAAGTAGGAAGAAAGGGCCCTATGTCATCTTTTCTTCAGCACAGAAGAAAATCACGACCTGTGCTATTAATACTGATGAAGATAAAAAGAAGAATATTAAGAAAGTAAGGGCAACCAAGATGATTGAGGGATTGGAGCATCTCCCTTATGAAGAAAGGCTGAGAGAGCTGGGACTCTTTAGCCTGGAGAAGAGAAGGCTGAGGGGAGACCTTATTACTACTTACAAATATCTAAAGGGTGGGTTGAAGGAGGATGGAGCCAGACTCTTCTCGGTGGTTCCCAGTGACAGGACGAGGGGCAATGGGTGCAAGTTGGAACATAGGAAGTTCCGTTCCAACACACGAAAAAACTTCTTTACAGTTCGGGTGACAGAGCAGTGGCACAGGCTGCCCAGGGAGGTTGTGGAGTCCCCTTCTCTGGAGATTTTCAAAACCCGCCTGGATGCAGTCCTGAGTAATGTGCTCTGGGCAATCCTGCTTTAGCAGGGGAGTTGGACTAGATGATCTCTAGAGGTCCCTTCCAACTCTGAAAATTCTGTGATTCTGTGAAGATCCTGTTTCAGACTGAGCAAAATAAGTGTCAGGAAGCATATGAAGTTTATGTAAAAGCCAAGAAAAGCTGACTAAGCACAATAGACAATACATTACCTAAGACAAAAGATCTGTACCTGCACCTCAGAAATAAAATAGCTAAAATGCATCCAGCAAACTGGACGCAATGGTCCCTTCCACATCAAAAAAAGCCCAAATCATCTTTACCTAAAAATAATCTCGGCACTCACCTTTTAACATGCAGGCTAAAGGTATGTTGCAAGGAACACATTGCATACTGATATATTGTGAGAATTGCAATCATGCAGAAGTTTTGCTGAAAATTTCAGTCATGAAGAAACAGCTGTCCAATCCTTAAGATTTTCTGATGAATAAAGAAGTCCAGAGAAGATGTTGCATTCAGGAAGCACACTTTTCAAAATACTTTAGAAGTGTCATACTTTTACAAGAAAAAAATAAAAGCAAAGCCTTCTGAAATACCTCAGAAACCTCTTTTTTTTTTTTTTTCCTTCTTCCAGTCTTAGATCACAGAAAGTCAAAGACCGTGGAAAAGGGTTTTTTTTTGTGGTTTTTCTTGGTATTTTTTCCTCTTTTTTGACAAAATTAAAACACACATAATTATGAGCGAAATAATTTGCTTCTTCAGACTCACAGTGACTGCACAAATAGAATCGCATTTGGTTATGTGAACAGAACATATTTTGTTCATGCCAGAAATTATTTGCCATCTAGCTGAAATTATCAAACATGCTTTTTTTTTTTTGCTGGTGTGGGGGCAGAATGTCAATGACTTCATAATAACAGTTCCATAATAGCAACTATTACTTTCAGTAGTGTATGAGCCTTTTCTGACTCTTATCAGTTGAAGATATTGGAGCCTCAGAAACACTCGTCTCTGTCTCTGAGGAGAATAGTCTTTCTTAACTCTAAAAGCCTTTCTTGATATCCTGGCAATTTACACTCTTGCTGAACTATTACTCTGTAGTGGAGTGCAAGATACACTTTCTGTCGCTGTGTGATAGTGTCTGATACCAACATTTTCTGTGGCAAAATAACTGGCAGTTATCACAGACACAGAATGAGAGAGTATTCAGATCAACCACGACGTCTGCAGCTTTGTTTATTGTGCCCGTAATCATATATTGCCCCCCCCATGGAAAAGAATTCTTACGTGCAATTGAAATAATTACATAATCGTACTTTGTACAGCTTTTTATGACAAATTAAAAACTTGATTTCTGTGCTATTGTGTTCTCTTCTTCAAACCCCATTCAGTGCTGTCAAATTTCAGCTTTAAGTACAGTGAATATTAAATATCATTCTTTTCTTCTTTTCATTCTTTCTTTTTTTTTTTTTTTCTCTTCTTTTATTCTCTCCTGAGAGAGATACATTAGTACCTTTCTGTGGAAATAATTTTTTAATTGTTTGGTTTTTTGTAGTTGTATATGTAATACTGCCCTCTGTATCCCAAAAAGACTATCCTGGAGATAGAATAAGCACAAAGAGGGGAACTGACGTGATGAAGGGTGTCTCACCTCCTCAAACAGAGAAATACAAACAACAATGTACCCTTCAGTTTGCAGAGAAGAATGAGGCAAGATCATGGTTTCACATTCATTAATGGAGTGGGTAAGGCGAACATGGAACTGTTAGTCACATAATTCTCTGACCCTAGAATTAGAGAACACCCATTGAGACAACCAGGAGATCAATTTAAAACAGATAAAAGAATACATTTCTTTACACAGCAGGCAGAAATTTTCTGGAATCTCTTTCTACAGGAGATTGTGGAAGTAGATGGTATCAGCTGCTTCAGAAAGGGATTAGGCAAATTCATAAATGATAGGCTTGCCAACTAGATGCTGAGGTGAACAGTCAGAATCATTCATCCTGTGACTTCTCTGAAGTATGAAGAAAATTAATATCATATATTGGCCAAATTTGTGTGCCTTCCCTAAACATTATCTCTTACTGTCACCGAACTTGGTGGACCATTTGATCTGATCCAGAAGAGTATTTCTTATCTTCTTACACTATTTTAACATGCTAAGTATAAGGCTCATTCCTAGTAATGCCAAAGGGATCAATTTCAGCTTCTGCTTAAATACTTTTCTGACATTTATCCCCAAAACAAGCATCACCAGTCAAAATTGAGGACACTAACAATCAGCTGGGAATCAGAAATGTTTCTAACTCAGACAATGATTTGCTAAGTGAGCTCATGATGAATATTTAAGGATAAATATTCCAGTAGAGGCACTTGGTATTCAAGTCTTCCTGTGAACAATCCAGGAGAAGGACATTAAGAAACATAAGAATATGGATGTACCTTATTCATTAGTGAAACACTCGCTTCTGTAATTTATGCTCTTTAGTAGATTTCACACATTTAGGAGTTAAAATAATATCTATGGATGCATTTCTTTATATAGTCTACAGTAAGGGGCAAACCATAGGTCCAAAGACAGAGAAAGCATTAATGCGGGAACATTTTTTTTTTCTTCATTTAAAAGCCAACAAAGAAGAAATAAGAAAAAAAAACAAATATAATAGACTACTTATTAGAAAATACTGAAAATTGCTAGATATGTCAATATGTTCCTTTTTCCTCAATCATTATACACGTTTAGTAGATTTACTTATACGTTAAATACAAACGTAAACTGAAAAATAAGAGCATCATCTTATTGTTGCTTTCACAAATATTAATTAAGAATTAAAAGATCTAAAAAAAACCCAAACCCAAACACCTAAGAATCCTTTATCCAAATAATTCCCTTCCCCTGCACCACATCTAGTCTCCCATTCTTTGGAATAATTTTGCAGAGAACGTCTCCTCCTCTGAAGGTTTCAAGCAGAGTCCTTGTCCCCCCTCTGTATTTGCAGAACCATTGATCTCTTTAGCACCCCTGCCTTTGCTTTCCATCTCTCTAATTACTTGTTGTCTCCTTCTTTGCCTTTCTTCCAAGATCTTAGCTTATCCCAAGTTTTCCCACCTCCATAGCTGTTACCTACCACATTGAGTCACTGCAGAGCTAGAGAAAGATGCAAATGAGTCTTTGCGCCAGCTGCCTCTTATCAGCTCAGCCAAAGTAAGGCTGAGTGCCAGGAAAACAAGAAACAGGAGGCAGGCGGGATAAAAGACTGGAAGTATGGGCAGAATACTGAATATCTGCAGCCAAGAATGAAAAGAGAAGCTACTACTGCCTACACTACCTTCATTTCTCTTATTCTATTTTCTCATAGCAACTTGGGGTTTTGGCTGTTGGTGTTTTTTTTGTTTTGTTTGGTTTTTGTTTTTTTTTTAATTCCCAGCCAATGAAAGGTGATAAGCCAAGAACTGATACTGCTCTGTAAGACTACAGGATCCAAGTGATTCTTTTCTTTTTTCTTTTTTTTTTCTTTCTTTCTACTATTTATACATTAGGAAATAAAATATTAGAATTTGTGATGAAAGGCAAAAAGAAACCTTGTTATATTACTCAGGAGGAAGACCAACAGCCCACAGTTTAAGGACAGTAGTTCAAGAACCTTTGTCTCAAAGCAATGGCACAGACATTCTTCCACCTTTTTGCTGCTTATTCAGTGTTATAATGTAAAATTGGACAAGTCTGTGGACAGAATCGGCTCTTAATTTTGTACAAACTGAACTCAGGTTGAATTAAAACTTGAATGATGCGCAGTTTCTCTGTCTCCTAACCTCAGGTGTCCATAATTCAGGGGAAAAGAGCTCCTACAAGCTTAGATTCTTTCTGCTGTTCATAGGAGCAATGATCCATAACGTACCATTACATTGCAAGGATCCGTTCTTGGAGTTAATAATTCCATCACATCAGAAATTTTATTGTCTGATTTTTCTCTAAGACTCTTCTCTTTCCCTGAATGGAACTCCTTACACTGACAGCAGTTCATACCATTTGTGGAATTCAGCTGTTCACATAAAACTCAACAGAAAAGACAAGACTTCAGCTGCAGTCTGGTATCTATATATGCCAGGCTTATATCTAGGCTTGCTATAGGAGATACATGGAATATGCATTTACGTAAACCGGAGCAGAAGTTATTAAAAGTGGTTTTGTGTATACGTGAGAACATATTTCAAAGCATAACTCACCCATTATTAAATCTTTTTAAAAAAACAGAATTTAAATAAACAAGGATACATCATCAAATTTTGTTCAAAAATACACTGGACAACAATAAATGTGTATCTATTATGCACAATGAAATACAAGCCAAATCAATATGGAAGGTAACGCAAGAGGTGCTTCTGAACAGCTTCATGTCAATAGAGTTCTGGTGCCTATGTCCATCCCCAGCTGCCAGAACAGCAGCATTGTCCTGTCTCTCTCTGTGTCTCTCTCTCTCTCTCTCACACACACACACAAAATGCTTTCTTCATGGCTGGCTGCAAAATGCTCTACAAAAAATATAAGGCAAGCGCATGTGACCAGGTGTACACAACAGGAAAGAGTCATGGGGTCAGAATGATAACAATTATGCCTCGATGAATCCTTGTTAATTTAAGGTGTGCTGCCTCCTAGTCAGCTGCATTTCAGAAGAAAATTGGAAACACCTTGGACGTTTCCCAAGGCAGATAAAAGATTGAGTTCAATTCTGTCTAGCTGATGTGCAGCAATTCACAGCAGTGTTGACGGGGATAAATACTCTGCCTGGAAAATGGCAGACCACGCAGAGTGGTATTTGTCATTAAAATTACCCAACAGCTCATTCGTTAAACGTGAAGTGCTCCCACCTACTCCTAAATATCAACAACACATTTGATCAAAAATGGAGATGTACTGACTGTTTTCATGTCAGTGTTTCCTTTGCCACACTGAGATTATAGTAAACAACACTATAAAGACAAGTAAACATATCCTTTGCAGTGCTTCAGTGTCAGTAATTTAATTTAAAGTATAGCACCTAGAAATCTAGAAAACTGGAGAAAAATGATTGATGTTATACAACTTGTAAAACTATTTTCTGAAAGAGTAGTTTTCATTCTCTTGCAAAATAATTAACATATTTTATATGCCCTTACATACTTGTTTATTAAATTAAAAACACAGTGTGTGTGAAAATTTAATCGAGTGACTAAAATTTTTTCCCTACTTGGTAATGATTCATCATCAGGATCTAATAGAGCACAACTTTCATCTCTCCCAGGAGAGTCCCCAATCTTTGCACTTGCAGTCATCAGTATATTGAACTGCTCAGTTATGGAATTGTGCAGGATGTGGCATTTAGAAAGAAAAGGATTTGTGCCATTTGTGACATGTGGAGTTAATACGTCACTTTCAGAAGATGTAGTAAAAAGCTTCAAGAAGAGTAAACTTAGGGCAGAAGAACACATGCGTTTCCCCTGCTTCCGGGGGACACAGTTTTCTCTCCAAAAAATAAAATATTGAAGAGTAAGATTTTGTGATACATCGCAGAATTCTTACACCGATGGCTCTCAATTATTTCTGAGGCTTTCTGATCATGAAATATTATGGATAGGGGAGCTTAATCTAATTTAACATACAGTCTGTTCTGGTGGGCATTTGCTGTATTTGGAAGTTCAACAGCACTTTTGTACAGTTTCAACTTTAAGAGGGCCCTCGTATCTTCAGCATCAATCCTGATATTATCTTTCTGTTCTCGGCACACACCTGACACCCAGCTCGTGAACATGCCTGCATCATTTGTCAGCAGATCCTGTAAAGGGAAAATATTCACTGAAGTAGAGGACTGGGCTTTCTGGAGTTTTCACACCTCTATGTCCCTCTTATCTAGTGTAAGTATGGGAGTAGGACAGGGTTTCACACGTAATCCTTAGCTTCAAAAAACAGCTTAAAAGTATCACTAGAGGGTAACCTGCCCATCTGCAGGCACCCTACAACAACAGCTCTAACACGGGAGATTGCTCCAGTGCCGCAGTGACGAGCTGGAAACAGGGACCGTTCTGGTGGCTCCAGCATTATAGTGACAGAAGTGACCATCTGGCAGCAACTGAACTGCAGCGAGTTTGGCCCATACAATCCAACTCATCGAGTGTGTCTACATTAATGACTGGTCTACAGCAAAGACGGAAGACACTGGATTTTATTTACTATGAAAGACTACGGCCCCAGGACCATTTATCTTTGTGGTGAAGCTTGTTCCAGCCACCAGTCCAAGGCATGCCCTCAGAACACACAAGGAGCTGGTTACTGGGAGACCATGCACATCGCAAGCACTGTGCTCTGGACTGCACCCTGTGTCTGACTTCAGTCTTGGTCCCTGAAGGAGAGAAACTGCTTTGAGCTACCAGTGACCTCCTAGGTGGCATACTGCAAGGCATTGGCTACAGACACTGGTGAACCGTATCCTGGGCTGCATCAGAAGTATGGCCAGCAGGTCAAGGGAGGTGATTCTTCCCTTCTACTCTGCTCTGGTGAGACCCCACCTGGAGTACTGCGTCCAGCTCTGGAGCCCCCAACATAGGAAAAATATGGACCTGCTGGAGCAGGTCCAGAGGAGGGCCATGAAGATGATGATCCGAGGGATGGAGCACCTCTCCTATGAGGACAGGCTGAGAGTTGGGGTTGTTCAGCCTGGAGAAGAGAAGGCTCTGGGGAGACCTTATTGTGGCCTTCCAGTACTTACAGGGGGGCTGCAGGAGAGCTGGGGAAGGACTTTTTACAAGGGCATGTAGTGATAGGATGAGGGGGAATGGCTTTAAACTGGAAGAGGGGTGATTTAAATTAGATATTAGGAAGAAATTCTTCACTGTGAGGGTGGTGAGGCACTGGCACAGGTTGCCCAGAGAAGCTGTAGATGCCCCATCCCTGGAAGTGTTCAAGGCCAGGCTGGATGGGACTTTGAGCAACCTGGTCTGGTGGGAGTTGTCCCTGCCCATGGCAGGGGGCTTGGAATTAGATGATCTTCAAGGTGCCTTCCAACCTAAACCATTCTATGATTCTATGAATTCACACCAAGCAGAACCCCTCCAGGGCACTAGCCTGGTCAAGTAGATGCACCTGTCATGGATTTAGTATTTGCCTCCTACTGTCTGTGACAGAAATATCCCTACGGGATGAGGGAAGAGCATAGAAGATGGAGCCTTGCCTTTTCTACTGGAAAACCCAAGGAGCCACTGCAACTTCATCACCTTCAGTTAGGACCGGAGCTTTGGCACAGGACTTGGATCACTGATGGATACTTTGCAACCTTCAGCAAACTTCTGAAGAGAAGTGAGTGGAAGACCTCTGTATCCTGGCCAAAGTCCTTTCAGGTTCAGGACTAAAGTAAAGGTAGGAGTGGTTTGTTCCAAAGATAAAGATACAAACGGGGGTTTCCCCTACGAATATTTTAATTCTGTGCAGAACACAAAGAGAGGGCAGAGCAGATGTTGAACTTGGTTAAAAATAAGTTATTTACACCAAAAAAAAAATCCTCTAAATATGAAAAGTGATAAGAAACTAGAAACCTAAACAAACATGTTCTACTTTTGCATGTAGTTGCACAATGTCTGTTAGTTTCAATGCAATGGGAGTTAAATACCACGAGGGGAATTCTACAGTCTAATCATCACAATATGCTTAGCTTTTCAAAACACATTCCTCCCAATAGACCGTATTTAAATACCTGTGTAGTATATAGCAGAGTATACTATCAAGAATTTCTTGCAAGAAATTAATAAACTATTCTGGAAATGAAAAGAAAAAAGACAATAATTTTCAGTCTGTTTTGTAAAACAAAGAAACAGGAAAGTAGTGCGAACTGGTTTTATAATCTTGGAAAATTCTTACCATCTCTATTTAGAATTAAATCTTTTACTTTTAGCTGTTTCTTGCTGATACAAAGAAACCAGTTTGACAGTACTGTAATTTTAAGGATATTGTTCAATGTAGTAATTTTTACCTAATGATAAAAATACGAAGATGACTTTGCAACCATATCCACTGAATGTGTTTATTATATTCACTATATTTAAACTGAGTATTAGAGTTAATTATATTTTTTGGGAAGATTATTTTTTCTGATTCTCAATTCTAATTTACAAACAGAAATTACTTTTGAAATGATCTTTTAGAGAACCTTTTGGTTACTACTCTACAAGATGAAACTCTGATATTTACAAAAATATTTGCATTGTATACATTATTTAAGCACTGACAGCAATATATTTGACTTAGTACTCATTTGTACAATACCTTTTTTAATAGTACCTTATAAGTATCAAATGGAAACTTTAATAATTTTTTTTCTTAAATACCAAGTCTAGCAATTGTTTATCTTCCTAAATTAAAACACAAAAGCCAACACACTGAAGCACCTTTAGATCCTGCAATCTTCATTAGAGAACTGATGTATCAGGAATGATTAATTTCTCATAGCTTATAGATACACTCAACTTGTATAGCTATTCCCATCATGCTTTCTCTATATTACCTTTTTTAATGGTTTTGGGATAAAATACTCTATAACATTACCATAAACGTTGCCCTGCCAACAGCTATTGTCCATTTCTCAGACTCCTTCTCAATATTATATGGCATTTTAAAGAAATAAAAATCTATTGCTGTCTTTAAGAACCTTGCTATTGACTCTCATGATTAAAAAAAAAAGCCCAAAACAACAAAAAAACCCAGAAGTATAAAGGAAAAACACAGTAAAACTATTGTAGCTGAATTCCAAAGATACATCTGCATAGCTATCAACTACCAATCCTTTCTTTTATTTGAAATGTAATAGACTAGAAGAGATTTGCAGATGCAAATGTTTGTGATAGCAGTAACATGGCAGTGACACTCAGCTACCTGTTTTTTCTACTGCTGACAACTTTATTTCTTGATTCTGTTCAAGCTTGAAAGAAACTTGAATTTAAATTAAAGGTATTATGTATTTTCCTAAAATTAACAATAACTAGTTATTAGTTAAGAGAAAAAAATATCACAAAGTTAGGATTTATAGTCAATTCTTTGTTTAGAGAGATAATACTCAAATAGATTAATCTCTGCCTCTAATTATCCTAATAATAATAATAATCATGCTGATCAAGAATATATAATAAAAACAACCAGCTAGAAAAGTATGCCTTTATCCAAAACTCTTGCTTTTCTTGAATTTTCCTTTCAATATCAAAGTATATCCCAATTTGCACTAACCACTCTTGCCTATGGATTCTGCAAATGACCTGGCAAACTGAAAGCTGACCCTGACAGCTTGAAGAGAGCACATGACAACACCGCCATTTCTAAATTTGAATCCTAAGCCACATATTTGAAAAGTGCATTGTAATCTTGGGATATTTTAAACATGGATCTATTCTTCTGAACTTTTTAGCCACATGTTTCAGAAGAAGAAAAAAAGTCAACTCTATAATGCTTCTCTGTTAGACGTACACAAAAGCCATTTTTTTTCTTTCACTGAGATTAAGGCACGTCAGCAGCAGCCTCTCTTATGAGACCGCTCTTGTGAAATGTGGGAGAAAAGCAAGCTTTGCTGACAGTTTTTTGCAAACTAATACTGATACACTAATCCACTCGGAAAATTGTTTTAACAATATATTAAACCTGAACCACTTGTCCCTCCTGGAGGTCTTTTTTCTTAAACTAATAATTACCGGAATGAGACGACATTAGCATGCTTATAACCAGCAAGGAAACAACTGTGTTTCATAGACAACACTTCTTTCTGAAAGCTGAATATTTTATCAATTAATGGGAAAAAATTATGAAAAAAAATACAGTAGTCTTTGTAAACTATGTAGTGTTAGAAGTAAATAGAGATTTGGCTAGCCAACAGCCCTGCAGTCAGAGATCTCACTCCAGATAAAACATAAGCTGACTTACGTCTCTGCTGTTCATAAGTCAGAAAAGAAAGGAAAACGTGGGTTTCCTACCTCAATATCTTCACTGTTTTGTATCATCTGTGATTGTTTTGCTTTCTCTGTTTGAAAAAGAAACAATTCATCCTGACATGGGTATTATTCCAATTACATTTTGCTGTAAGATGGACATTTCAAGTGAAAAGATTTAATTGGAAATGTGTCAGCTGGTGTGAACACTGTCTAGAGAGGCAATAACTGTTTTTAAGTTCCATTTTGTGGGGAAAAAAAAAAAATCCCACCAGGTGATACATGGTTTAGATATGCATTGCATGGTATCTTACGAAGATGAAAAATGAAAAAGGGATACAGCTGCATTCGCTAACAATTCTGTTATTTTAACATTATATTAAGACACTGTTGGAAGATTGTAGCCTGTATGTTTCACTTCTCCAATACTGTGGACTGTTGTTTCAGTAGGTAGTTGAAATGATCTGCAACTTCTGCAGCTTCAGGTTTACAGTTTTGTGGCAGTTTTGGTATTTTGCTGCTCCATTCCTTTTATTTTCTTGTTTCTTAGGACAATTTACAAAAGAATGGTGGAGACCATTGTCAATTTCTGGATTTTATGCATGAGCTTGTAAGTATCAGACATAATTAGAAAAATGAGAAAAATACATCACAAACCATGTTCAAATTTTGTTACTTTATTTTGACAACTGAAGTTCAATTTCAATAATTTGCAGAGCTCCGTAACACGGTCTCCTGTGTCTGAATACTATGAGATTTCATATGATCACTCTGTCCTTCACTCTTTGCAAGGAAGTGAGAAAGCAAAAGGCTGTTTGGCATAAAGTTAATTTATGTTCATTTGGTCCAACAGTTGTAGCAGCAGGACTGGGCAGCACCACAAAAACATTGCTCACTTGCTCATCTACTCAGAAAACAGGAATAATACAACATGACATCTCTTCAGTCACTGAGCTTGAAAGGTGACTGCTGAATATCAAACACGTTGCTACGAACTACTGAGAGCCAGTTCTGAAAATAACAAAATTTTAAAAATTCAATACAATTTTCTGATAACACGTTCAAGTAAATCTCTGCCTACTCATTCTACAAATGATGGAATGAGATGAAAGATCTCATTCCCTAACCTCAACAGCTCGCGTTTACTCCTTATGCCTCTCTGGTCCTGCTGAGATCGAGCTAGTTTCAGAGTCTGGTAATATACCTAAGTCACTATATGGACAAAAAGCTCTCGTACTGCTGGCCCAGAATGTACCCTATCACACCACCAGACAAGCATTCCTACCTCCTTGTGACTCCTGAAATTCTCAGTAAGAGGCTTCTTTCTTGATTTTCCTCTAGCCCAAGGGATCAGCTTATTGTTTCAGGTATTTATTTCTTTAAAACTTCTACATCTGCAAAGAAAATGTTCCCAAAAGATTTCTAACTGTACAGTCTCAATTTTCTCTCTCCAACTCAGAAGCTTTAGTGGTTTTTCTTAAAAAAATAGTCAGCAATGCATAAATTTCTTTTTTTCCTAAAGCTATATTTTCTGATCCTAATCAAGCTGAGTCCTCAAAGTATTTTCTCACTTGATCTCTTAAAATAGTTTCTAAGCCTTTAACCACAACTGATGTTCAACATAACATACAGAAATAGCCTAGTGCTCGCATAAGTCTTATCTTCAGTTAATTCTTTACACTGGTCTATTTTGAATCTTCAGGACTCGTTCCTATCAGCGGATACCTGCAAGAATTCCTTTTAAAACTTTTTCGGTATTTCTTTTCATGTGCATTTCTGTTCAAAAATTAGTTTTAAGGAATACATCTTTTTATTATGGATTCTCTCCATGGTCAGTTAGCAATTCTCCTAGCCTATGAAAAGTAACACAGGGACTTTAAGCCCACACTATTTATACCCTGGGTAGCTACCCTCACCCTTTCAACACCCTTTCAATACTTTATAGCATACTCTGTCTCCTTCTTCATTTTATTTTTTTTTTTTGCTCCTCTTCACGACACAACATCAGTACTTTACAGATACAGAAAAAGAAAAATGTCAAAATCCTGCAGATTTTTCTGGCAAAAGAAAATCATTCCCTGCCAGCACAAGCTCAAACACTTTAGCTGTTAATATTTTCTTCTTTATTACAACCATACGTCCAATATAGCTTTGAAAAAGTCATTTGGATCCAGAACAAAAACAAGCTACAAGAAGTTAAATAGGTTCAAATAAATATTCACGCTTTGTATGCTTATCTAAGTCAAACCTCCAAAGCCTTTCAAGTTTGCTCAACATAGACTTCAGTCCAGCTTGTAAACTGTTTCCTAAATAGGTCTTTAAGATTGTTTCAGATCATTTTGGTCATTCAAGACATTCTGTGCAGTGGAATAAAATAAAAATAACAGAAAATCTGAGACTGACACACACAGAAGCCTATTTATGTATTCAGTAATTCTTGTTCCAGCCAGTCATTCTCACAGTAACTCAGATCTGTCAAAATCTATACTTTTTGGCATAGTCTAACTTATATATTTCCACTTGATTTCTAATTTTATATACATTTATGTACTTCTCCAGTCTTCCATAAATTGACTTCAGAGTAATAGCTGTCTTCATACGACATGCCATTTTCTGATTTTTTTACTAAGCTAAAAAGTCACTTTTTCATCTGTGTTCACTGCCAGTTACCTTTATTTCACCTGTATATATTTTAGGGTTTTGAAGAGTGAGGACTGGAGCACTCATACTGCTTTTCCTCTGTTCTCTCGCTTGTGACACGGACACCCATTGAAAGCAGGTGAAGTATTTTTTCCATTATCATAAATTTAGTTGAATAACGAGGGCACACCTCCTCAGTCTCTTTAACTAGCCTATGAAATGAATCCACACCTCTGATTCTGTCAGAAGTCTGGAGCAAAAGTTAAACATCATTTGCTACATTTGAAATTTTATTTATTTTAAAGGCTTAGTCGGGGACTTGTCAGGAAAGTGGAACCAGGCTTTTCTCAATGGATCATGGCAGGAGGAAAAGGCTATAAAAAGAAACACAAGAGGTACTAATTACATACAAGAAAAAAAAAATCTTGTCATGAGGACAGTCACTATAGGAACAGGTTGGACAACTGAGAGGTTGTACAATTTCCATCCTTTCAAGTTTTTTAAGATCCAACCGGATAAAACCTTCAGCAATGCTAAAATACGTGACAGCACTGTACAGATTCCTAAATTCCACATATTCATAATCATAGCAATCTGAATCAAGAATGAAATAAAAACCTGGCTAATTTGACAGGTAGTCTTGATCTACCTGCCATAGTCTTGATCTACCTTGATTAATTCTCAGGATATTCTAAAGGCTTTTCAGAATTTCCAAAACTTCTGCTTTTACCCTAAGAGAACAGCAGCACTAGAATTGTACCTTAGAATGCAGTCCTCAATGAAAGATTTACTTGCTGAAAAACTTTTTGAGAAAAAAACGAACCAAACAAAACCAAACCTCACCCTTTCAACTAGGGCCTGGGACACAGGTTTTTGTGGCAAACCTTGGTCTATATACTGCCACTGGTTTTTTTTTCTGATTTATTATTTAATTGTCCTTGCAAAATCAGTTCATAACAGGCATTAAGGATGCCTGACCGTAGATGTCTATGGCATCTCCCTCACACTGTTAAGAAAATTTAAACAGGTTTAAAAATTGTAGGAAAAACATAAAACTGAATCAAAATTGTACCTCTGCACTACGGAAGAGCAGATCTTCTTCAACACCTGGCTTTTCTGAGAAAGTCTCTGGGCCCATAACCCAGAGGTCGGTGGATCATAACCACCGTGTACCCCCATCATTCTACTTATCAGAGGCATGAAGTCTACTTGGAGATGGGTAACTATCAGTGTGCCCCAAGGGTCACTACTGCATCCAGTCCTGTTCAACACTTTCATTAATGATCTGGATGGTGGGGCAGAGTGCACCCTCAGCAAATTTACTGATGACACCAAACAGGGATGAGTGACTGATACACCAAAGGGTTGTGCTGCCATCCAGAGGGACCTTGAAAGGCTGGAGAAATGGGCTGACAGGAACCTTATGTAGTTCAACAAAGGGAAGTGCACCTGGAGAGGAATAACCCCATGCACCAGTATGCACTGGGGGCCAAGCAGCTGGAAAGCAGCTTGGCAGAATAGGACCTGGGGACCCTGGTAGACACCAAGTTGAACACGAACCAGCAATGTGCCCCTGCTGTGTTGCCAGCAGGTTGAGGGCGGTGACCCTGCCCCTCTGCTCAACACTGGACACTTGGAGTGCTATGTCCAGTTCTGGATGCCTCAGTACAAGAGAACTTCTCTAACATCATTGCAAAATGGTCACTCCAAAAGCTTTGGGAAATTATTACAGCCAATTTCCATTTCCCATAGTTAGGTTATGGGGAAGCATCACAATTTACTTCCTTTTTATCACAGTCATTGAATAATCTTGTATTGTCATATCACTGAATTTTTTGATGAAGTATTTGACAATATATTTAACAACTTTATTGTCATATCACTGAATTACTACTAGCATGTATCTTAGAGCAAGTCCTTTGATTCTTTTGTATCTGACCAAATGTTGCCAAAAGGGGGAGACATACGGTGAAAAACTGTTGCTGAACTGTGCCCATGCAACACATCTTTAAAGTCACAACTGTTACTGTCCCACATGATTTTATTTACTTTAAAATATTTCCTATTGGAAATTGATTTTTAAATAAATTTTGCTGAAGCTACAGCTGGTTTGGCATCTTTCTCCTTTATTTGATTTGTAAACCCAAAAGGTCCAGCTATCTCAAATTGTTCGTTTTAATTTTGCAGCAAAGGATGTAGATAAAAGGATACCAGAAACTACTGGCATTTCTGGATACAGAAGGACAGCTCTGAGCCAGTGATTCAAGACATTAATCTGACTAAAAAGAGCTCTACTCTATCATCAATTTCTGCAGCAAGAGTCACCTTCCTTGTCACCTCCGCAAGCTTCACCTTTATCCAGATGCTCAATAAGGTAACAGTGAAGTGAAAATATAATCTTGGGAGTGAGGGATGAGCTTTTCACCTTGGTGGTTCTGTAACTCTTCCAAAGGAAAACAACCCAAGGCCATTTTCCAAAAAGGCAGTTAATTACACTGAGTTTAAGGTTACTTAATTATATTCTTCTTTCAACTGCTTTGTATAAAAGGAAATAATGATTTACATATAGAAAGAAAACTCCTAATTTCTCTTCAGAATAATCAAAGTGATAGTACAATAACAGAAGACATTTATATAGATGGAGGAAAAACTGCAGTAAAATTGGCTACCTTGATGTGGGAATTAGGGGATAAGACCTGTTTTCTCCTGCCTCTCCTTCCAATATTAGTATTTTCACTCATTTTGATTCTTGTCATTATCACCATCACATTAGCAGTAGTATAAAACTAAGGACACGTAAGAAAATTATCATTGTCATGAACTCATTATCAGCAACAGCAGCTAGAGATAGGAGGGAGAAAATAATTCAAAACTGTTTTTTCAGTTAAAAAGATTAACAGACAGGAAGAATTCAGTGAAACAAAAATATTTTTGCAGACCAGTCAAATGCATTATTTCAGTTAATGTTTCAAAATTAATCATTTTTATTTTCTGTGTGAAACAGCTTGTTAAAATCTATTTACTTTTTTTTTTTTAAATATAATCCACACTGAAAAAAATACTTACATGTTTGTTTGTTTGTTTCCTAAGTTATGGAAGAGCTATTGAACATAAAAGGGAGGAGTTTAGACAGAACTTCAATAACTGTATTGTGGTAGCTCTAGAGATAGAAAAAAAATCAATTAAGGTTGAGTCCTACAGAAAAAGAAAATCACAGTTTTGTAAGTTCTGATTGTTAAGTGAATGGAGGCCCATTCTTGATCTTTCTATCTGCTGAAACAAGGTAAAACAATCAATAGGGAAAAAAGAAAAAAAAAAAAAACATAAAATATGTACTTGAGGTACTAAGGGCAGCCTAACAGGCTCTTTTCATAACCCGCCACCAATCACTGCCATATATATGGTACACAGTCAAATACAGACATAAAGACATTCTGTTCACCTCCTCTTATCAGTGCTGTTGTCACAGAATAACTGCTTGCCTGTTCACCTCTGCAGTAGGAATTCAAGTGTATCTGAGAACGTAATGTGGTTGTCAAAATGACAACAATCTTGTGTTTGGCGCTTCAACGTCTGAAGAAAGAGCTAGTGGAAAATGTGTGAAATATGTTTAAAAAAGCTCTTTGGATGTTAAAGAAAAATTCCCTCTGGACTTTAAAGAATAGCAGGGGGTCAGTAAAGAAAAAATATTGGTGTTGCATGGCTTTTGAATACATATCAGTAACATCAGACGTGATCTCTCGACTCGAATTTGATATTACAGCTTACATGCCAGCCAAATCATTTCTATTTTGAACTAAAATTAAATGAGGCACTTCCTGCAAAATAACAGTGCATACTACAAAGAGTTTTCTTATGAGAGATACTGGTCCAAATCCTCACCAGGCATAAATTGAAATAGCTCAAATTTAGTCAGTGGAAATCTGCCAATAATACCAATATCGCTCACCCACCATCTTTGTTTTAACATGCCCACTCTGTCTTTAAGCAGAGAATTTTCTTTTTCATTTTTATTTTCTTTTAAATCTTTTTACAGAAAGATTTACAGAAGATTTTTCTCCACAACTCTCCCAACAGCACTTTAATTCTGAGAGCTGGGATATATTCCCAGGACAGCTCTAAATTGCTTAAACAAATGTCAACTGCAAAAATGCTTAACTTGGAGGCAAGGCATCCAAGTGAAGAAAAATCTGTAAAGTGGGGAATACGGGACAGCAGTTTTCTTATTGACACAACATGAGTACACTGATGATAGCTTGTTAGAAAGAAGTCTCAATCCACCTGCTGTAGGTCTTCTGCCAACTGTGAACTGTAATGGCAGGAAGAGTCATTATAACCTTATTAGCTAAAATGATGATTGCTCTTTTGGGCCAGTACAATAGCGGCTAACACCAGCTATTGGCAAGTAACACTTTGTCAGCTACTAAACGTGGGACACTGGGAACTGGAAGGAAATGGACTTAGAATAATTTTGTCACTGCGTCTTTTGACGTTTCTCAGTAAGATATGAAAACAGTAGGCAGCTAAAGCTTCCATATTACTCATTCAATTAATTAATCACTTTCTGTCCTACAATAACGGGAAGTCTGTTTTGAAATAATGATTTCCATTTTCCTTCTTTCAAAGTGCCTGTGCTTAAGTAGTTAGGGAAGTGCTCTCTAGTCCCGGGCCAAATGTTTTGCTTGTGTAACTTCATTGATACGGTACAAAATCTCCTTCTCATTGCGGGAGGAATGTCATCCAAGTAATTAAATACAGCACTTATGAAAGGACAGCACTTATGAAGGGATAGTAAAATGAAATCTGCTACGTTCCCTCTAGCGTTGCCGCAAGCTGCATTACCTCAATGTATTACCATAATGACAGGAACCACAGTGACTTTTATACATCTGTTTCTGTGGTCAAAGTGAACCCCAAGACCCAAGACTTGCTAGTAAAGCATTCCCATCCTGCCAGAAGATTAGGCTATGAGGTGAAAAGCGTTGAAAGTGCTGATACAATATGTTCCAATGGTTTGTTTTTTTCCTTCTAGTTCTCTGCTTGGATAGCATGCAAAACCAGCTGACATTAGCACACTCTGCTGCAGACATTACCATATACATCACTACTATTTTCACTTAATCCACACATTGAGGTTTTTTTTATGGCATGCTGCCTATAGAGAAAAAAGCTAACCAAATTCTTTCCTTATTTCTCTTAATCATTTTACTATAAAGAATACTTTAGTTTGTGAATCTCCTGGAAATGTAACGCGCTCTCACTGTTACTTGGAAAGTTCTCAGCCTATAAAGGGCACAATCATAAATATGCTGATAATAGAAGAGCCAGAAATAAAAACAGATGCTGAAAGTTGTTATTAGAAGACATATTACTTCTTCTTTGGTGAGTTTTGTCAATGAAAAATAATACATTTGCTACACGAAAAATAAAGTTTTTTCTCACCTTAACCCTTAAGCATAAGCCTGTATAATATCCTGATGAATTTGATGAAAAATAAAGGTTTTTCTCACCTTAACCCTTAAGCATATATTTTTATAGCCTGTATAATATCCTGATGAATTTGAAATTGAGTGGTCTGCCTTACTGCTCCAGTGAAAATTATCCAGCCATTAGCATAAGCGTACTAGTAGATACAGAGGAATCTAGAAGCATTTCTTAGATCATGAATTCAAGTTTTCCCTTTTCCTCTGTTGCACTTGGACTCAGAACTGAGATGAGAGCCACATGCACCACTTAAGCCAGGAGTGTGGTGTCTAAACCTGTCCTCTGTACTCTTAGAATTACCTGAACAAAGTTAGACAACTGAACTCAACTCGCTAGTAAGCTAAATTAATTTTAAGTCTCTTTTCGCAGCCCTTACTTTTTGTCAGACCTTGCTCTGCATATGGTCTCTATATGATAAGCATTCCCCTACACACATCCACTTAACTCTTCCAACTTTAGACACATTTTATCTTGCTGGTTCCTCCCAGGCATCCATCCATCCTTTCCCTCGTGCTACTGTAGAAATACAGGGCAGCTACCTTGCTGTTACTTACACTGTACCTTGTATTTGGATGAATTGAGATGACTCTGGTCTCCAGGGCTGTCAAACTAGAACGTTTCATAAGCAGTACATTCAATCGGGGACTTTGTTTGTTTTTAATAAATTCCACCTTCTGAAGAATTTTTTTAGGCTTTGATCTACTCAGTGTTAACTCACCAGGTCTTAGAAAATACTACTCATTACACAGAACTTCAATGGACTCTGGTGGTTTGATAGTCTAATTCTAAATTTCTTCTCATCCCAAAGAAGTCTGTCTTATTAAAGTATATCCAAAAGGTATCACAAAAAAAAGAGTTGATATTTTGAGTGCTGAACTGATTAAGATGTACATTTTTCCCCCTAAAGAAAGCTGCAGCTGCTTCCATGTCCTAGAATTGCACAAAATCTGTTCAATGTAGAAAAGAAAGCTGAGTGCCATTTTTAATTGATCCACATACAACAATTAAATAATTGGCCTTCAGGTAGACAGCTGATTCCCCTCAGAACGTTACTGCACCTCAGTTGTTACAGCAGTTCTGCCTATAAGCAGATGGATAAAATACGGAGGAAAAGAAGTAGGAAGTGAGGGTAAATATTTATTTCCAGTTCAATTAGAACGTCATTGGACAGATGCTGCACGGTACAAAAATGTATTTTGAAATTGGTAGCTGGGAAGCAACCAAACACCAGGGACAGTTTGGGATCTTTAAGAAGTTGATCTTTCAAGCTCCTTATAAAGGGAACCAGATGTTTTGAGCAAACGAAGTGACATTTTCCACTCGGCTCCAAACTCCTCCTAAATTCTTTGGTAGGTAATACTGACTAGGAAATGGGAAGCCTCTGCGTGTTACGCTATCAGTAAATATATGTCCAGGAAATACAAGAATCATTAGGAACCAGAAAGATTGTATGAAAAATGAAAAAAAGGAACTTCACAATAATATTAATGACAGATGAGGGCTAAATTTTCCAAATTATAACATACCTGTTTCAGTTCAATCTTCAGTAAGTATTAGCATTTTCAGATGTAAGTAGGATAAGAATTTTGGACTCTCTCCCTGAGCTGTCTGCCTAGCAAGTGTTGTTATTCCATGGGGCACCTAGTCACCTAGTTCTCTGAAAAACTGCAGTGGAAACTTGACTTAAGTTGAAGCACTCTCAAAAGCAGCTTGGGAATGAATCTGTAATGTCTTGCTGTCTGATCTAGCAAAACCAAACCACAAGAAAAAACTTCAGAAAAAGGGAAATTAGCAAGGTCCCATACAGAAGCTGAGTATTGTCCATAAAGTGACGTGGAGCTTTCTGTCCTGTAAGAATTATTAAGAGAGGAATCATGAACTGCACTAAATACTAAATTATTGCACGGGATTCCCATTTGCTGGGGAAACTTTACTCTTGTACAGAAATTTTTTTTCAGTCCTTACTCATTCCATCTATAAACTGTTTTTTCACCTGGTTTTTGTTTGCATTGAATGTGCACACACAAAGCTGTTACTTTACCTACTATTTCAAGGTTTTCTTCTCCCCAGTGATGGGTTATACTGAACCCCTTTACCCCTTGATTTGTGGTGAAGGTGTAATTTTGTTCTTGGAGAACAGTATCTCTTAGGTTTTATGTATTGTTTGTTCTTCCCTGTTGGTTAAGAACACATCTTTTACCAGAATACCATTTACAAAACCAGGATTTTAGCTCCCAGTTTCTTTGTGTTATTAGCAAAGATTAAATATTTTACTATGTTCTTTTCCATAGAATGTAAAGGAAGAGAAGTACCCTAATTATACATATCAACATATACATATCAACAAAACATGTTATGAGAAATTTCCTAACATAGGACACATTCAAAAATAAAACAAAGAGAATTCAACTTTGTTTTTTAAATGGTCTGTGAAGATGAGAACTAATGCTATTAGATCTACATTTTGAGAGAAGAGAAATTTTCTAAGGGAAATTTGACAAAATTAAGTCTGTAATTTTGTAATATTTTCTATGATTCAGTAAACTATTATGTTACCCTAGTTCTCTGGTCCTAGACTTGTTTATGAGGTTCATTCAGTAGTCCCTAACATGAAATAAAAATGACCTGGCAAAATTCAGAGTGTATTAATAATCTGCCCTGCTGAAGCACATAGTTTGTATTGGGTTTTAGAAACAGGACCTTCCAAAACTTGATATCCCCAAGATGTTTCAGGGCAGTATCATTGCATGAGATCTTTATATTATACCTTGTAAATTGATTTATGGCCACTGCTGTAGATAAAAAAAATGGATTAATTGAATTTTCAATATAATACATCTATTCGTACATTATGATGTCTCATGGGATACATAAGTACACCCATGGTTCAAAGATTAACATCTTTACAAAACATAAAATTTAAAGTTTTTCTTCTCAATAGCTTAGTAGCTCTCTCCTATTTATATTTTTAGATGAGATTAAAATTTATTTCAAGAATATTTAATTTATGAAGGACAAAGCATATGGTAGTGGACTAACATGCAAAACAACTATGCTATCAAAAGCTCTTTGAAGAACCTGACTTTATGAATGACTTAGCACAAAACAATTCAACCTCCAGGTCAAGTCTAATTTTCAAGTATGCTTTTTGAGAAAAAGAATATTCTTAGAGAATATTCCCCCTGGCTTAAGGCTCCAGATCCTTTTAAGGAAAACCTGCCCCACCTTCTTTTACACATTGCCTATCAATTCTACTTTCTAGAGGTCCTCCGTTAGAATCCAGCAAGTGACAAGATGATACCAGCGGCATTTAGTTAAAGGGGAGAAGGAAGAGAAAATAGCTGCCCTTATTAAAAAGCTCACAAAACAAAATATAGTAATGAACAGCAACTCAGACCTCAAACCATTAAGTCCTAAAGAGATGAATAAGAGGGGTAATAGTTGGAGAAAAATGTGTTGTAGGATACTGTTATCCACTAACATATACACTCTGTGAGTCTGCAATGAGGACAAGATAAGTTGCATGCAATGCATCTACTCAGTGATCATAACCATAAAATCCTCTAATATCGTGGTGACAACAAATCAGTTTTGTAACAGTCTATGCATCTTGCTCCTCTTGCCTCTGCCATGAAAAAACTCTCCCAAAAGATGAATCCTTAGTAATGATCATAAAAAGGCTGTATCTTATACATCAGTAAAAATGCTTTTAATTGAAATATGGTCTAATGTCTCCACCTACAGACCTGCATACCTGAAAAAAGGGTATTCTGTATAGTTGTTTTTTTTTCCTTTTTCTTCTTTGGAAACAAACACTTCTAAATTAATATAATCATATCTGCCACAAACTGAGAATAAATAATGGAACATTCACACTTAGACTTCCTTGACAGCACCTTATAAATTATGGTTTTCATTACAAACAGAAGAAACAGTACAGGCCACTGTCTTTTGTATTGTACCTTTCTATGGAAGAGATCAAAAAGTGCCAGAAGAATTGGTAACTGTCTCCTGGCAGATCTTTTAGCAAGTAAGTATGTACTGTCCATATTTCATGTGTGATGAATGGAAGAATTTTAAGGGTGAGTGACATTTAAAAAAGCAATATGGAAGTGGAACAGTGTTTTACATCTTGACTTGGCAAGAGTTCTTGAGCTTAACTTTATACTTGAATTACAAGCGTAAACTGAATACCAGTCCTTTTACCTGAGAGGAGGTTATTGTTGCAATTCTTTTGGAAACAGAGAAAAGAAAAGACAATCCCATTTACTTCTTAGCATTTCTTACATTGCTATTTCATATGTTCTTGCGGTTTTGATTTCCAGCTGAATCAAATACAATCACAGTCAATGAAAGAGGTGACCTCTGTACCACCAGAAAGCCAGGGCAAGAATTGTTAGTTATTAAGTAAAGATTTATTGCTTTTTTAATAAACACCTTTCACCTTCTGTATCATGAGAAAGACCCCTACAAACAACGTCTCCACTGAGTACCATCACAACATGCTTTATAAGAAATGAGAATATAAACACACAAATGTGATAACAAAATGAGTTATAATTACAGTTTAATTTTATAAACACACCTATAATACTGTCTATCCCCAAATGGATGAACTAACATTAAATTATGCTTAATTTTTACTCTTGTTGTAAGCTTATTCCCCTTTCATCAGAATTTTTCCAGAGAAGACATATCAACTGACGCATGAGGACATTAAAATATACGTTCTCCCAATGGTAGAACATTATAGATTACTATGCTATACAGTAACTTAATATTACTTGAATATAGTGTCAAATTCATTTCTTGCCAAAGTAATGTCACTGATTTTCTGTTTATGGACTATTCACCAAACAGATACTTACATAAGTAAAAACTATTTGATCCCAGGCTTCTATTTCTACATTCTAGCTTTTTAGGGGTAAAAAAGGACTAGCTTCCAGGACTTAGAAGAGAGGGGACTCTGTACATGGATCCAACTCTATAATTTTTTTTTTTAACAGCTAACTATAAAAGCAAAAAGAAATGCAAAATCACAACCAGTCTGAAGAAACAGTGCAGCAGAGGCATCTACCTTTAGCTAGATTTCTGCATGGTGCTTTAAAGTTAAATCTGAGATTTGATATAAAAAGGAGAGCATATTCTCTTGTTTTGCTTTACTTTGTGGGAAAACAAGAAGAGAAACAGCAAACTCTCACTAGAAGCAGTGACTTTCTAGAAAGTGTACATAGAAATATGCTCGTGTACATTCATGCATACACCCATACACACACACACACACACACACAGAACAAAGCTATTTTACCTTTGAGAACAGAAATAATTATCTGTAACATATTGAGAATCTTTATAAAGGTAAAGATTTTTTGAATAGCCTCCCTCTGGAGAATTAACGTGATCCCATGTAACCTCCCAATTTGCCAGTAGAAATGGTGCCACTGTTGGTAATGCAAAGCGGCTCCTTAAAATACTAATGGCATTCTTGGTTGATTGGCATGACAACCACATAATCAACATAAATGTGCTTATGTTTTTTCTGACAAGATTTGAGGTTGGCTGACTGCTTTGATTCCTTCTTTCTGATCTGACTCTATCAGTGGAATTGTTTGCAATGATGAATTTTTTGTTTGGTTGTTTTTTTTTTAAATAAAAAGTGGTATTAAAACTCTACCCTGACCTTCTTCACAGAGATAGGAGCTTTGACAAAGCAAGATATTGAAACGTGAGGTACCACCTATTATGAAGATTACATTCATGAAAGCTGCCAGCTGACAGCTCCACAGCTGGTATTCCAGAAATGAGGCATGGCACAAGCTAACGCTGCAAATTTAGAAAATATTCCTCCCACAGGTCTCACCAGAGATCAGAGTTATGGGTCTTCAGAGTTCGATATGGTCAATATTTAAGCACTTAGCCAAGAAAGGAATCGATCATGTAAGTTTTCTCCCTTTACACTTGCTGTCCTACTCCCTAGGACTGGGGGTGGCCACTTTCTTCTATTTTCCCATAAGCTTAATAATCTTAACATGTTCTCAGCTTAAATTCTTGCTAAATTTCTTTCAGTCAAATCTGCGATTGACATAAAAACTACAACATAAAAGGCAAAGCTTCACATCATATGACCCATGGATCAAAAGCCCTGGAAATAAATTGTAGGGAGTAGCGCTAATGCAGTTTTAGGTTATCTGCTAAATATGTTTCCAGTTGAATAAATTTATTCCCTTAATATCACTTTTACCAGGTTGTTTCAGTCACTCACAGGCATGGTTTCCAATTTTAGACATAAGCTGGATAATAACTTCAAAATAAGAAGGAGAGCAATGGGCAGAATGAGATCTCCTTAAAGCCATTCATGATATCCAAACAATTGTTGGATACTTTCAGTAGCCAACTAAATGGGTAAATAAAAATTTCTTTTCAGTCAAACTTAAAACGAGCATTAAGCCAGTAATTTATGAGAGAAATTAGAGAAAATGACATCTGGAATTTCAAATACCTTACTACTTCTGGCCAATACTCAAGGCATCCACGGAAATGGTAGCTTTCTTCTAAAAATCTTCCTTGGTTTATTTCATTTTATTGCTCAGAAGCTATGAAGAGCACCAGGTTTTTAAAAAAAAAAAGTATTCCTACTGAGACGAACAGTAAGATTTATTCCATAATGTCACAGACCTATTTAGGGTTAACAGGAATCAGTCAAGTTATTTTATGCACATCTCAAAAGCTTTAATTGCATCATTTATCATTCAAAAGCTGAAGCTGGCAGGAAGGTATCGACATTAAGAGAATATGCAGCTTCCTGTAGGGATTTTGTTATCCAACATCATGGAACACCTGCCACACAGTGGTCACTGTCACCACAAGCATCTCTGAGCGACATAATAAGAAGTCTGCTAGGGGCAAAGAGTGAAATTTCCTTCTATTATGTGCAGATTTGTTGTAGAGCGAAAGTGCTGCACTAAACTTTTATGAAAGCTTGCCAGAAGAAAAGCTATTGTGAATCATAAACGTTTTAGACTATACCGAGGCCTCAAATCATAGTTATTAGTTTAAGTAAGCATGCTTTTAAAGGAATATATTAAAGAGAACAAGAGAAATAGAAAAGAAAAAAAAAAAACAGTGGTATTCCATGTACAGTGTAAATAAGCTGAAGCTTGCTAACCGTCAGGTAGTAATGTAGTATTGTACTGTTGCTTTAGTAGTTTTTATAACCTCAGATTCTAGCCGGCGGGGCAGTGAGGAATGTGGGGCATAAGCAATTTGTACAGAAGTTTACAGAATCTATAATGAAGCTCAATCCCACAAACATTGGGTGGGTCCAAAGAAAGGCTTTGCTAGAGTAAACGGGCTGACACCTTAGAGCTATCAGATTGTTTATAACCTTGGTGAATATGAAACTCGGCAGCATAAAACAACACAAATCTTACAAAAGGAAAAGAAAAAAATAAATTATGGTCATGGTAAAATTCTCTCTCGATTACTGTCTTATTCTGGTTTTTGTGCATAGGACATATCGTTATGCATGAAAAATGAGTTAAAAAAAGCATTGACATAATTTTTACTTTTTAACTGGTAGTGATAGCAGTAATGGAGTCAATAGTTATCATCCGATGCAAAAATCACCAAAAAACAGTTTTGAAAGCCAATTGATTAAATTATTCCCTCTTCTCTTTAATAAAATTCTGTAATACTTCCCCCCTCCCCACTCAGTTGTCTTTTTTTCCCCAAGTGAAGAGTCATTGCCTACTTGATGATATGATGACACTAGCAGGTAGTAAGCACACTGGGCACAGATGTGAAGAGCAAAATAGTTGATGCTACGACCCTGACATCCTCACTAAATGTATTTAGCAATGTTTTATTTTGGACTAATACTAGACTGTTTGCATGGACTGAGAACTCAAAGACTAGTGGAAATCTTCCAGTAAACTTTGTCTGAAGGAAATCCAGCTTGTGATCTCCCAAACCACTCAGCAGCTAAAGAAGTGAATGGCAAATGGAAACAATCTGAAGATTTGTTTCCAAAGCACACTTCCAATCCAAGCTACAGTGCCAATGTAGTTGGCACCCTGAGTTGTCCTTTTTATGGAAAGCATGTATGCTTTTGATCATTCTTGACGCTCCTTTCAAAAGTTTTCCAGCAGTACTATATGCTTTTTGAGACCAGCCAGGCCAGAACCTCACAGAAGATTCAAAGACACTGGAAAACCACTGCAAAACAGTGGCACACTGGTATTTCTAAGTCAGTTCCTTGTCCCTTTCCTAATAGTTTGTGCCATGCAGTTTTCTTTGCCGACTACTACTGAGCATTGTCTTTGAAACTGTGTTCAGACTTTCCGAGTAACCCCCATGCTCAGTGAGCTAGTGTAATGAATCCTAAATTACTGTAAACTTACGTTCCTAACTTAAGAGAAAAATAATTTATAAGTATTTGTATGTGGGAGAGATGTTAGATTCATTTTATCTCCATTGTTAGCTGATCTCGAAAACAAAGCAAAAATAAATAAAACCAAACTTAACCCTACCCAACTTATTTTAGTGACATTCATTTCAGGTGATGTACACCTACAGGAATTTGTAAATGAATGCTATAACTAAGTGACCACAAATCCATTTTCAATACTAAAAAAGTTCTTAGATGTACATTCCTATAACCAGTTAGAACTCTTTTCAAACACGGAAAAAAAATCTTTAATTCAAATCTTTTGTAAAATACACGAGTCTTTCAAATGCAGCAACAGAAACATATCAATCTCCTTCAATAATACCAACTCCATCCTAAAACAGTTTCCCTGTTTTGTAACAGAAATTATTATCTCCAAGCTCTTAGCATTTTTCCTTCGATATCAGACTTCTATTTTTATTTTAACAAAGAAATCCAATTTACATTTTAACACCTATGCCATACCACCGGTTTTGTGATTTAAAACCAGCTATCAGCAACATCAGCTTCCAGACCCAGCGAACAGACTTCTGCAGCCCCAAGACCTCACAGAACTGCCGAGTTCACACGGTTCAGTGAGATCTGCTGTAGGACTCGAAGTCTCTGGGAATATTGCTCTATTCAAGAGAACAAAAATTAAGGACATTCAAGCAAAACATGAATAGGAGCCCAGCTGCTGTGGTTTATGAAGTCTTGCAAGAGAAAGTGATGGTTCTGTCATTTTTTTCTACTCATGGTAACAACGATATCCTTAACATTTTGTAATACTGTTCTGGGTTCCATTTCTGTGTCAGCCTCAGTAAGTCCACCACCACACCTGAGAAGGCACTATTACTTATTTCAGCATTACAGTTCTGCATGAAAAACAAAGATGGAATGAAACTAAATCTTTCCTAAGATAAAAGCAAAGCTAAGGAAAAAAAACTAAATCAGGCCACGATCTTAAAGTTTGTGCAAAGAATGTTCATGGCAAAACAATGGGATATTGTCCAGAAGCTATGCATCAGCTCCCTCATCTTTCCATGCACATATATCTCTTGTATGTTGGTCTGACTCCACAAATCATCCCATACAGGGTATCTACAGAGCCAATTTGTTTATGGATAGGCTGGTACACAAGAACTGATTTAGGAATATGGAGAGCTTCACATTTGTTCAGCACCCGCCAACTACTTATCTTTCAAATTATTAGAAAATCATGGAGGCAGTGGTTTTAATGTTATTTAAAACTGATATGTTGGAGCTTTGAATAGGGAAAAAGAAAAAAAAAAAACAAAACAAAACGAAAGACTGTCAAGGTCCTACTATTTTATTTTTTTTCACTTTGCTTTGCTTTTCAGAGTTCTTTAACCAGCTTGCCAAGAGAGTGAGCTCAGAGAAATGGAAAATATGAAAAGTGTCAAAGGAAAAGAAAGTGGTTGAAGTCAAGTATTATGTTAGATCTAGGAAGTTTTAAATCTAAATAAAATAACTCCCATGAGATACTTTCATTGTTAAAACATATTCTCATAAATCCCCTAGGTGTCTTTTCCTTAGCTTATTTTTAATAGTATCCATTCTTTCTGAACAGCAAAAGAGTGATCAATCTATAATACTCAGGACTTCACATAGCATGGGTAGGTGAATAAAAATCTATAGCATATGAAATAACAACATTTCCTCTGTCCAGTACCCGCTAAAGAGAGTAGGAGTCTCCACTGATTGCGGCGAGCTTTGGTGTGGTTTGTGAAGATGATAAGTTTACAATAGAAAAATATAAAATGTGCTCCTATGCATATTACTGATAGCATCATCTGAACCTTTAAAATAAATAAATAAAAGACCAGAGCTTCTGACTCTGGGAAGTATTTGCATATGTCACAATTACTTTCAGCCTGAGTATTCTAAACTATCTTGTTCTCCAGCTTCCATGCAGTTATTAATTATGCACCATGAGCATTTAGTTGTCTAGATGTTTTGTAAATACTTTTTTGTATGGTGCTTGAAAGTCTGCAGCACAGAA
This sequence comes from Charadrius vociferus, assembly GCF_000708025.1. Classification (NCBI taxonomy): domain Eukaryota; kingdom Metazoa; phylum Chordata; class Aves; order Charadriiformes; family Charadriidae; genus Charadrius; species Charadrius vociferus. Next base: position 798,612 of record NW_009648793.1, read on the forward strand.
ATGGAAATTGAAAACACTTGCAAGTTTACACTTAATAGTCCCATGGTTCTTCAAAGCACAACATTTTAAAAATGCTGAGAGTTACTAAAAAAAAAAAAAAGAAAAAGAGGTGCTTAATCTCTTTCCCTTCCACATGATTTAGCACACAGAGAAAAGAATTGCACAGAGAATGAACGAAATGACAGCACAGTGGTTCTGAAGATTATTTGATCAATTCACTTCCTGTGTTTGTAAAAGTCACTGAGCTCAACGCTCTCAAAAGCCTTCCGCAGAAAAGAGCTGGAATAACTTTTTTTAATTACGGTGCTAGTGACAGAGTCACACATTATACAGTAAGCCTACAAATCCTTATGACAGTGTATAACACATCCTTAAAACTCTTTATCATAAACTAGATGCACTTTTTTATTCTGAGAAAATTTGAATTCATGCTAATTTAATTCTATTCAGGACTTCCACTACACAGATCTACCTTACTGAATAAAATACAGGTGCCTCCAACTGCACAGAAGTACCAGATTTTTGAAGTAATGTTTTTTGTGTGGCATTTTTATTGTTGAAACTGCAGCTCCAATGGATTAAAATATGAGCGTTGATTACCTTTCCAGTGATTTTTACACATGCAAATTTGCAAATTTGTATTTAAACATAGACAAAATAACTCACAAGCTTTGCAAAAGAATATTTTTGGGTTTGGTCCATATGGACACCATTGTGTAATAGGCTAATGGGATAGAATGATTTTCTACTATTTCTAATTTTGTGTCTTTAAATAATCAATGAATTATTTTGTTACACCTATTCAAGGAGTGATACTATCTTCGACACTTTGAGTCTTTTCCTTTATCCTTTTTATGCTTTCTAAGCCTCTCACAACTCTTCAAATGGCTTCAACATCATCAGGCTTTCCTAAGATAAAAACTGTGGGAATAATAGTACTTCCCTTGGATAGGGTATAAACTAGGACTCCCTATTCTTGTAACAGAAACATGAAAATTGCATTGGGATATTAATCGGCTCCAATACGACTCTTACCTTACATTTCTGCGTAATACTGAGCAGTATTATGTGGGCGCAGCAGCTCACTGCCAGCTTGCAAAGGTATCTCTAGGGTAGCTTTATGCTTCTTTGTATACAGTTAGAATAATTTTGCATTGCTGATAGAACTCAAAGCATGAGGCATACAGAAATGAAGGTCTATAAACAGGACGTATGTCCAGCCTCACAAAATTCAGGGACCACTTTCACCCAAAAGCCTTTGATGATAGGCTAACACTTCATCTGGTCTTCTAAAAGTATGAATAGAAGTAGGTAGGGAAGTTGTATTCTATTCTACTCCCTTTCCCATTCAGATATACAGTGGGATATGCCAGTAAATTTCCCAAACAAAACATACAGTGTGAGTCTTATCGAGGCTTTTAGTTTGGTGGCACATCTCTTTCTTTATCTAAATTTTCCATAATTCAGAAATTACAGTATTTGAGGAAAAAGCAAAACTGTACCTGAAAATAAGAGCATATTTTTGTATTACTTTTCAAGAAGAATGGAGTACTGTAGGTGTCCAAAGGCTCTAAAGACCTTTGCCTTCTACCGCTTGATTCAATGGCACGTAAAATTAAGCTTCGTTAAAGAAATATAATAAAAAAATCCTTTAAAAACAAGCTACCGAGAAGGTGCTTGCTATTGTGACTATGTAATCCTATGGCTGCATATTCTGTGTTCTTCCCAATAGATTTTTGATGCTTATTCTTGATTAAAGGCACCATTTGTCTTTCTGTTTAGAAAAATAAGTGGGTAATCACTATAATTTTAGAGCATCTTTGATACCAAGATGTTGTTTTGCAGGTAAGCAGTGGGGCTTTTTATTCATGTGTTGATTACAAAGCGCCCATCTTACAGGTCATTTCTAAACTAATCTACTGCCTGAAGCTCATTCTAAGAGAAAATTGCCTTCTTAACAAATATCTCTTCTAGTTACAAATACTAAGGCTGATATCTCTTAGTAGTTCTGCTTAACAGCCCAGAAGAAAAATAATTTCTTAAATAAGCAAGCAGTACTACGAAAGCATCCAGTACATTTATACTATATCCTTAATGGAAGGACAGAAGGAAACAAGAAGGAAAACTCCAGAGTGATACGGGCCTCCATCAACTGCCACAGACTTACGGACTACTATGTTTACAATTCATATATATATATTGTATTTAATTCAAATTGAATAAATGAATATCACTCAGGTATCTGGAGTATTTCAGGCTTTAAAGATAAAAGTATACTATTGTTTCGAGGAAAAAAATACAGGCAATAATGACTTCATTGAAGCTGGCACCTGTATAAATTCCAGCCTTCTCAGCATAAAATCAGGTTTCTTGCAAAATCCTTCATCTTTTCTTTTAGAAAGTATGCTACCAATATATTTCAGTGTAAATAAAAATGCATAAAGAAGTGTGTGCTCAGGTGGACTGAATAGACAGAATGTATATTCCACTGTAAATCCCTTGGTGAATTACTAGACTAATTAAATCAGTCTTTATTTTTGAGTCTTCTTAATAAGGCAAAAAATTCTTTCTAAGCTGGAGAAACAAACAGCCAATTAGTGATCAAACACTTGTTTTCAGATTTAAAGCAAATCTCTTTTTAATAGAATCTTTTCTCACTATACTTTGATAAAAACACATATCATAAGTCCCATCCCCCTTTAGACAGCATGAAACAGAATATGAAATTATATTTGTGTGCAAACTATCATATTTTTCTGGTTCATTTTCAAGATCTGTGGTATTTACATATGACCTTTCCTTTTTTATTAACAGTTTATTGCATTTTTGCATTCCAGCCAGCAGAAGAGAAAGGTAATTTACACAGAGATTTGACAGTTATACACACAGCTATAAACTTCAGTCCATTAACTTATTTCTCATGTAACCTTTACCTGATTCTACCCAAACACTCAAATAAGAAGTATATCTTGTTTTTCTTTATGTTAAAAAGCCCTCATCATAAGTCCTGGCTTATAGAACATCAAGTGAGAGGAAAAGCTCTGCACAAGCTTTTATCACCGTTTTCTCTGGCTCTTAGTACTCAATTTAAATTATATAATTCAACATCAAGTTGTTTATATACCGCTCAGGTTTGTGCCTTGCCTTAGCACAACATGGCAAAATTTTTATTCTTTTTTAGAATATAGGTCGTTACACTGATTGTGCTATTACATGGATATTTAATGTACCACATGTAACCAAATAGATGTATATTTTCGCATGTGAACATTGACAGATGTTACATAAACACAATATGCAGACAGGAATGGCAGCAAGGAAATTCTGGCGTGGTTGCTCTACATACGCCAAGGCTTTCTGCAAGATTTTCTGACTTCACCTCCACAACACGCACGTCTTTCAGCAAAACATTCCTATAGCTAAGTTATCTCTGATACAGGATGAGATCTTGTGAAAGACATCCATTGCCTTCATTTCTCCTATTTGTATAACATTCCTTCACAACATACTTTAAAATTTCAGGATGGCAGCTCTCACAAAAGTGCTTCTTTCAGAAAGTGGAAGGTTTTCTTCGCATTTTACAGCTGCAAAATAAAATCGTTTTCAAAAGGGCATAATTCTTAATAGACTTCAGTAGGTAGGATTTTTCCCTGATTTTCTTACATCAAAATTAGCAATTGTAAATTCATGTCTTATAAGGATAAGTTGAATCACGAAGATAATTTTGTCTTACTCCTGGACAGCAAACCCTGGATATATGCCCAATAATTTGGGATGGCCATAATAATTACCAGTTTAAGCTATGGCTGGCATTTCTTTTAAATAGAAAATCCAATGTAATTACAAAGACACCAAGACATCAAGAATACTCTATTTCCCAAGACAAAATGTAAATCATGTTTTACTTCTAATGTAATTAGTGTCAATTTCTAACCACCATAGGCACTTCAGCTCGGTCTCCTCAGTCAAAAATCAAAGTATCTCTTCTCCTGGAAATAGTTTTAGAATATAACTAACGAACTCTTTCCTGAGTAAGCTAAACAGGTAGAATTTTTAAACAAAAGAGGACAGAAAAATATTGCTGGCATTTCTAGATCAGAAATCACTCATACATAATTTCTGCATTTTTTCCACTTTTTTCAACCTGTTTTTCTGTGGAAAAAGAGAAGCCTGACACAGTGCTGACTCTGCAGACAGTCAGCGAAGGAGAGAGATGCAGCAGAGCAGGATTCAGTTCCTGAATTAGCTATCACTTTCACTTTTTCACTTATTTTGCTAGCAATTCAGTCAGAATTATTTTTTCATTAATAATATGAAGCCAGTGCCTATAATTTGTTCTTTTTGTTTCAAAGGTGAAATTTTACAGCACTTAATGAAGGCACTCCAATCTTGATCAAGTAACAATAATTTTAGGATGATTTTTAAAACACTCACTACAGATATGCTGCTGAGCTGACATCCGCTTTTCTGGCTGCTTAGCTCTTGTATTCCGGGGAAGGAATTTGCTGATAGATTATTAGAGAGAATGAAATTTAAATACTTTTTAAAAATTTTTAATTTAATAAAATAGCTTATTTAGAAGGTAAAAAATATGTTCGTTGTTTTAGTCTACTTTACATTCATCCAGTGAGGAAATAGGTATGTTAGTGTTATCATCAGGAAAAAACAGCCCTGAATGTTAAGATATTTCTAAAACACAGCAATAAGTCTGAAAGGGAAGAATTCAAAGTGATATATTCTGTTGCCCTCGCCTATTCCATCAGTAAAAGATTCATCCTTTATAAACACAGGGAGTCTTCCAAAGGTGACTGAGACTCAAATCTTTTAATGATCAAGTGGAACAGTATATGTACTTCCTTCTTGATTTGGCAGATAAAGGTGACAAGTAACAATCCTTTAATCGTTAGAGTATGCTGGGTACAAGAGGGACAGAGTGGAGGCTGGACAAATGTCCTGATTCAATTTGAAACTTTGAAGGGAATCCACTCTTCTGCAAATGTCCATAATCCAGAGAGTATAAAATAAAACGACAGATACCTATAGAGATTAGACAACTCCAGCTTCACAGCTCGTTCTTTATGGTAATGCACCTTGGGTTCGCTATCCTCATTAAGTTAAAGTAGCAAAGGCAAGGAGTGTTTTACCTGGGTGCATAGAAGGAATGGATATGATTCATTTAATAATATGCAGCAGTAGTGACTAGTTTTAACAGAATAGCAATTGTAAGCAAGGTTAGGCAAGCGCTATCAGGCCTCTTTTCAAGTAACATAATGGAGCACTGCATGGAGAAAAGAATTACAGTCAGGACTAAAGGGAAATTTTGAGTCACCACTTTTAGATGATGAGCACTTTTTTGCTATTAAAGACAATATTGACATACTTTGGTCTACCTTGCTATTGTTGCCAGGATTCTGTGAAGGCATAGAATGAACAGAACAGCTCGTATGTTATGCTTTATCAAAACCTCAATAAATAGGCTTTGTCTTTGAAATAACTATGCCAAATTCATCCTTAATAAAGAAAAATGAAGAATAAGTAAAATCAATTTCTTTTACAGAAAAGCTCCTAGAAAACATACTTCATTTCTGGGCAGTTCTAGGGCTAGGAAGTGAGATAAATAATCCAAGGAATGAGTTAAATTGCAGCCAAGGAGAAGTCAAGATTCAGAATACTGTGTACTTTAAACCATAGTCTCTAAATTAGGTGGAGGGGGAGACCATTGCATCATTAAAGGCATCTAAAAATTAAGCTTCTGCAGTACGATACTTAGGTTGCACTAGCCATCAACTGAGAGACACCACCTTATAAAGATAATTCTGAATACATAAGAATGCCTCTAAAACATAGTAAATGGAGGAAAGCTAATGTCATACTAGTCTTCAAAAAGGGCAAGAAGGAGGACCCAGGAAACTACAGGCCGGTCAACCTCACCTCCATCCCTGGAAAGGTGATGAGAACAGCTCATCCTGGATGTCATCTCTAAGTGCGTAGAGAAAAAGAAGGTTATTGGGAGCGGTCAACATGGATTCACCAAGGGGAAATCATGCTTCACCAATCTGATAGCCTTCTACGATGGCATGACTGGCTGGGTGGATGAGGGGAGAGCAGTGGACGTGGTCTACTTCGACTTCAGGAAGGCTTTTGACACTGTGTCCCACAAATTCCTCACAGGCAAGCTTAGGAAGTGTGGGTTAGATGAGTGGACAATGAGGTGGATTGAGAACTGGCTGAATGGCAGAGCTCAGAGGGTTGTAATCAGTGGCACAGAGTCCATTTGGAGGCCTGTAGCTAGCAGTGTTTCCAAGGGGTCAGTACTGGGTCCAGTTCTGTTCAACATATTCATCAAAGACCTGGACAAGGGGACAGAGTGTACCATCAGCAAGTTTGCTGATGACACAAAACTGGGAGGAGTGGCTGACACACCAGAAGGCTGCGCTGCCCTTCAACAAGACCTGGACAGGCTGGAGAGTTGAGCAGAGAGGAACCTAATGAGGTTCAACAAGGGCAAGTGTAGGGTCCTGCACCTAACTAACCCCATGCACTGGTACAGGTTAGGGGGTGACCGGCTGGAAAGCAGCTCTGCAGAGAGGGACCTGGGCGGCCTGGTGGACAATAGGATAACCATGAGCCAGCAACGGGCCCTTGTGGCCAAGAAGGCCAATGGTATCCTGGGGTGCGTTAAAAAGAGCATGGCCAGCAGGTCGAGGGAGGTCATCCTCCCCCTTTACTCCGCCCTGGTGAGGCCACATCTGGAGTATTGTGTTCACTTCTGGGCTCCCCAGTTCAAGAAAGACACGGAACTAATGGAGAAAGTCCAGCAGAGGGCTACAAAGATGACCAAGGGACTGGAGCACCTCTCTTATGAGGAAAGGCTGAAAGACCTGTGTCTGTTTAGCCTGGAGAAGAGAAGACTGAGAGGGGGTCTTGTAAACGCTTGTAAATATCTAAAGGGCGGGTGTCAAGAGGATGGGGCCAGACTCTTCAGTGGTGCTCAGTGACAGGACAAAGGGCAACGGGCACAAACTGGAACACAGGAAATTCCATCTGAACATGAGGAAAAGGGTCTTTACTTTGAAGGTGGCAGAGCACTGGAACTGTCTGGCCGGAGAGGTTGTGGAGTCTCCTCCTCTGGAGACAGTCAAAACCCACCTGGACACAGTCTTGTCCAACCTGCTCTAGGTGAACCTGCTTTGGCGGGACTAGAAGATCTCCAAAGGTCTCTTCCAACCCCTACCATTCTGTGATTCTGTGAAATGAATCATTTATTTATTCCCTCTCTCTCTGTAACTAGCTGCAATTAGCAAGATAAATATAACTATTTTATATGTTTAATTTTTAGACAGTTAAAATCAGCTGAATGTAATCACAGTCCTGACCAGTCTGCTAAATGAGATAGCATATTTGTGAAGAAGCAGTGATTGATGCCTTGTAAATCATGATAAATAAAAATACAACCAAAGTTATTAAACAGAAACCCTCCAAACCAAAAATAAATTAACTTTTTGACCCACAACGTAATGTAAATTGCTACCATAAACTTGCTGTAAAATATTATTTATCGGGGAAGAGAATGATAATTACATTAAACATAAAATGTACAAGAAAACATTTTACTTGAATGGAAGTCTTCAAAGAAGTGGATACTCGTGCTAGCCTGAAATAATGGGGTATGACACCACAGCGGAACGTATTGCCAGCAGAGATACTAACCCAAGCCCCAGAAACGCTTTAGCCATGCCAGCTACTCTGCTTCTCTTGACAGCTTATTAAGAGGGTTGGACACTTCTGTAAAGCACCAAATTGAACAAGAGAGGTTTATATGGAATTTCACACGCAAATTGTCCAACTGCAGTTGTAAGTGCATTGCTGGGGTACTCATGTGCTCTCCTGGTATATTTAGTACTGCTCAGTCACTATGGCATGCTGCTCACACAGAATATTTTCAGATCAATAAAAAACGGGTGGTAGCTCTAATGTGTTAAAAATAGTGCCATTCTTGCACTGAAAGGACCATGCCAATTTTATATCTTTTTTTCCCAATATAATTCTGTTTATTTCTGAAATTATTTCTATTAATATATGTTCTTTCCAGTGAAAAAATCAGAATGAGGATGAAATCTGATTTATTCTCCCCTATAAATCACCACTTCCTGGAACTGCATGCACATTTATGTTCACATATGATAAAGTGTACCAGATAGCCCCATAATTAACCTTTTACTCTATTGCAGCTATTATATTGCTAGAAGAGGCAAGAGGATCAGATAAATCAGTATGTACGTCTAATGCTCTGCAGAACTAGCTTTTCTGGAGAGAAGCAGGACAGACAAACTGTGGTAATGCAGCTGCTGAAAACCAAGCTCAGACGGCCCTAGTTCCTTCCTCAGGTATGGAGAAGCTGATTTCTATTCTTGCAAGTCCAATACCAAAAAAAAATGATTGAAACAGTTGGAGCCTCTGTTGTCATCTCCCAAAAATAATAGAAAATATCTATTTTGTTTGTAATATTAGCTAATAGTTGCAGCAGCAGCATTTTAAAGCTTAAAAACATCTGCTTATTTATTAATTTCGTATTCATTTCTTAAAGGCCTTTACATACCATAACCTAAAGAGGTAGATGCTTTTGTCAGGAAACTCTCTCAGCCGTTACAATCTTGAAGCCTTTCTCTGAATCTTTCTCTGCATCTTTGAGCCCTGGTGGGGCTAAAATGGGGTCCTGGGCCATGGCTGGGGGGTAATAGCCTTGGGGGACATAAAAAGTCACGTCTGTGGGGACTCTGACAGCTGCATTTAAGAAACAAGCTCTAATGGCTAGAAATTGTTATTACTTGCCCAATAAAATGGATAGATATCCAGAATGAGCTACTGTCTGCTGTTCTAAAATGCTTGGACAATCCAAATTTGGAGCTGTAAATGACAAGGCTTAATAAGACCACGCCAGAAGAAATCAGCTAAAATTGCTACGTAGAGATACCAGCTTTTCTGGAGAACGCGGAGTGTTAGGCATTTGAATTGCATGTACAAAAGCAAAACAACTTTGGGAAACTTTCCAAGCTTTGCTGATTCATTAATGTATACTACTGCTTTGCTCTCAACAGTTACACAAAAGAGTTCCCATCTTGCAACATATGTCACATTTGCTGGGGAAAATAATACCCTTTCATCTATAAAATCCCACGGTCACCTTCCAAATACATTAATTTCTTATTCTTCTTAATTCATTATTCTTATTTACAAAAGCTCAGTTGTTCAGCTACCCACTTTGTGTAAGTACTTCTCTACTTGCATCACTCTTCCTGCCTAAAACCTCACTTTAAAATCACACCTTTGTTTTCCAAAGGAATGACTATGGAAACATGACAGCAAATGGCTCATACTTTTTCAGTCTCCACCAGGAGTTATGGGGAGAGTCCAAAACTTAATGCACATATGGGCCTGGGCTTTCATGGGCAGAAAGTGAGGATTAAGTGACCAGAAGTAACCTAACCTACACTCAAAGGAGCAATTTTTTACCCCTTTTTTCATCATTCCTTAAAAGCTGAAGAGGCATTTCTTCATCTTTACTATATAACCAGGGATTTTTGTAGGAAAAACAGAGCAAAAAAATAAATCCTCAAATAAAATAAGTTGAATGAAGGAAAAGCTTACATAGAAATGGCTAGCTTTAGACATTGTTATCAAATGTAAAAAGGACTTCCATCTCCATTTAAAAAACAAATGAAACCAAAAACCGCTTAAAATATTCTGTTATCAGTTATACCTGTACTGTTGCATATACGACCATTCCAATCTCCATGGAAATTGATAGAAGAAAGAAAAGATATTTTGTTTACAACAAAACATACAGAAAATTCTGGGACATGAGGAAGGGGAAATAAAACAAGAAAGCTTGGTTTATAATTTGAGAGATAGCTATGTCTCCATATGCAGAAGGTGACCATTGCTCCCAGTCTTGGGGAGAAAATGTGTTGGTTGGCTACTGTTTTCAGGCAGACTTCATAAACCAAACAGGAACAGAGGAACTGTGCATTCATTGCAGTCTTAAAGGATGCTCTTGTGTATGCACATGCACACACAGACCCATATACATATAGTCTGTACACACACTCAAGAATTGAAGGAAAATTCCATAAAATCTATAGTCAGCCACATGCATAGAAAATATTTTTATATACCTCTTACATATACAGTAGAATAGGAAAAAATGTTCTTTCTTGAGAATCCAAATAGAAGTAGGTTGTTCATTAAACAAACAAGTGTAAAAATCCAATTGACAGCCTCTTCTTAACTGCTCATTTTTATAGCTATGAATGAGGGTACTGGTTTCAGAATTTAAGTAGGCAAGACAGGCAAAGGCAAACACAACTGGAAGCACCATAATGACTCCTCCTGCTACCCTAAATGTTTGGAGGCCATATCTTTCCTTCCTTGGCTGCAAGTAGGTGTTACCATTCATTTCTAAAAAAGACACCTATCCCCTTTGTTTAATAAGGTATATGAAGAGAATCCCAAAATGGAGTATCTCTGCAATAAGAGAACCACATAAGAAACAGGAAAGGGCATGGACTATGGGGAGGTCTGACGATGTTAAGGAAACCAACTGTACACACCAGGACCTATCAAAATAGAGCCTCAAGAAATTCCCATTAAAAATAATAAAGAACAAGTTAGGTTGTTGTGGGAGTGAAAATTTACTTTTGCAGTAATGGAATGAATATTCATTCAGGCTTTGCAACCTTCAAGGAAGTTTCAAACTGATCTTCATCTAACTTTAAATAAAAAAAAAAATCTTAAATGGAAGGTTTGAACATTGGGTTTGCTTTGTATTTTCGTATTTGATATTTCCATATTTTGATATTAATGAATAAATCTCTGCTACCTATGATGAGCTTAAAATGGAGTCCACTCATATTAACTAGCCATCTTACTTTATTAACTTGGCAAGAGACTGAAAAAAAAAAAATTTCCGAGGTACTTTCTTTTCTGCGAAAATAAGACTGTAACAGCACAGGTGAATTTGGCAAGCTTGAGTCACATAATAAAACTCTGTATGCTAATGTAGTATCACCCGAAGTTCAGCCAGCTAGCGAAGCCTGTCTCAGACCGAAGTCATCAAGTAAACACAGAAAAGTTAAAATGATCACCAGAGGGAAGCGAATATGTTGGGTGTGAGTTGAAAGAATTTCCCCATACATTCATGGCAAGATGTCTGCCTCATAAAGCAAATTACACACCACCTCTAGAATGATTGATTGCCTTGGGAAAGCACAAAATGGTACATGATGGAAAGGAGAAAATAAGATTGAAAACTGCCATCAAAATTAACTCAAGAAAGATAATGCAGAGCAAGAAACCAGGAAACAGGCTCTCTCCCAAATATCACATGCTGATACTCTGAGAAGAATCTAGATAAATATTGACTTCAAAACAGCAGAGGCTTGCTAATATATTTTTCTAAAGTATGCATCCTTAAAAGAAGTTGAAAAAAAGCAGTTAAAAGCTTCAAACACCAATTAAATTTAAAAAAAAAAAAAGCTACCCACTGTAAGACAACTGCTGAGTAATATTTATCGAATCCCAGGTAGTTCTCTACAAGGACCAGTAAATGAAGATGATTCCATAAATGCTCTGCAAAATGGAAAATAGTCTCGAGACTGATACTACTTCAAAGCCTCATTTCATTTTATGTGTATTCAAGATCTCTTTTTTTCTGCACTGTGTGAATGAGCCAGATGATTACCAAAATAAACAGCTGCCTTAAAAGCTCCAAACAAAATACATGTAGCTGCTTCTGAAAACCAGTACGGATTATAGAGAAAATTTAAAATATAAATAATCAAAGGATTGAGCATTAAGGAAGATGGGCAAAGCTAATACATATGGCTTGTTAAGCAGCATATGGAAAAGGACTTCGGGATTAATGATTAAGTAAAATAAGTATACCTGCTTTATGATGGATAAGTTGTCTAACCTGCGCCAACTCAGAGAGGACAGGGAATTCAGGACTAATAAACAGTGAGAGAATAAAACAAGGCAGGAAAGATTTAGGCTACATGAGTTCTCTAGAGGAGCTGAAATCTATTAAAAGCTATAGAATTTATCCTAGAAAAGGATGAGAGTGCAAAAAGCAGCAGATAATTTTCTGTAGATTTCCTCCTGTAGTACAATAAGCAATGGGCCGGTGGCCAAATGACCACCGTCTCACTAGCTTCTGCTGAAGCTGTGTGGATGACAACCATGGTCAAGTGTGACCAGCGGAGGATGTCATGGCACAACAAGCAATAGCCCTTGCTGTCAGCTGAAGCTGGGGGAGGCTCTCGTGAAACTTTCAGACTTGAGCTGGACACCAAAGAGAAGGCAGCAGATTGTGACAGAAAAATATAAATACCCCCAAGAAGATCCCAAGACTGAAGGGAAGGAAACCTGTACAATGAAGATCATGAGCCTCCCAGTGAGGACTTCTGGAATGATTGTGACATTGTGCTATTAATGTGACTCTTCTGTATTAATTAAACAAATCAGACTATTAGACTACTAAAAAAAAAATCCATTGGACTAATACCAAATTCTTAGCTTCATCTATGTAGTGTGTTCTTTTGCCCATAACAGGATTTTAACTGTAATCTTATTTTCAAGGTCAGAAAGCTGCAGAAGGTCAGAAAGTGGAATGGGTTTGACGGAGATGCCTAAGAGCGTTATGAAGAGCACAAACATGTCTGATGTTTAGAACTGGTTAGAACTGCTGATGGTGGCTCAGGAAAAGGGAGAGTTTCCCAACTGCAAGGTGCTACCACAAAAAGAGGGGTTCTCTTAGGTTGTACAAAATACTAAGCAGCAAAAAACATTCCTTTCAGGGGGTTCTGAATATTTAAAGCTCCTCATGGAGCTGCCACCAAAAAAAAAAAAAAGGAGAAACACCAGAAACAAGAAACGTCTATTTCATTACTGTGACCCTGACATTGGTGTTGGGTGGAGAAACAGGGAAGGAGGTAAGAAAGAGGTGTCAGGACAGACAGTTTGATAAAAACTTCTATATGGCATTACTCAGTATAAAATATGTAACTAGCTGATAAGCTGAAATTAAGGGAAAATTTAGACTAAACTTCAGGATGGAGTATTGTTGAAGTATTATAACTGAATATTTGCAGAATAACAATCTAATTATTTTTTCCTGCCACATTCTGCAATACCCTGCTTTAATCTTGATTCTTTGATCATGCAGTCAAGTCAATATTTTTTGTTAATATGCTTTTTTTCTTATAGATATCAAAAATAGCTAACTAAAACTGCAGTGATGAGAAATCAAATTCAAAACAGCAGCTCTAAACACTTTGCAGTCCTTCAGAAGAGACAGCTTGTTAAAACAGCAAACCCCCTTATAAAACTAACATCCACTTGTGTAATATCAGCAGTTGCTTTTTACTGGATTTGTTTTCCACAGCTTCCATTTCATTTCATTGAGGACAAACTTTGGTGGCTTTATGTGATTTTAATTAGATATATGCCTAATTTTGGAACTGGGTCTTTAAATTTCACTTCTCACATGTTTGGGTTTTATACTACAAAAGACAATTAGTTAACGGGGGAAATAATCTTCAAAGGATTTAATTCTTTTAGTCTGTGTTCCTACTTCTTTCGTCTTTCTTAATGTGTAACAGAATAGAGAACAGTTAATTAATTCATTCCATAGCTGAGAATGAGAAATTATGAGAGGAACATTTTGTTGAAATACAGAAACCATTTTTCCATCTCAGCGTTGTAAAAATTGGACTGTCGTATTTGTATTGTCTGTTGGACAATAAAGGTGCATGACAAACCTCTAAAGCTAGCAACTAAATCTTTCATTTCTGCCAGGTTCGTGCACACCTTTAAACTTCTGCTGGTCTCCAGTCAGGGAAGTTTAGTTGAGAGAGTGACTTTTTCTAACATAAATTCTCTATCATTGATTTTTTTTAGCATGACTTCTCCAGTCTCTGTCCATCATATGACCTCCATATTTGTCATGGTCACATGATTTATATATATTAAATCATATGGTCATATATTAAATGATATGACCAAACCCAATAAACTATGATAAACTGATACTCTCCTTAGCCATAATATTATTTTTTTTTGTTAAAGCCATTTTTAATTTGTTTTCTCAGGTTTGGTTTAGACATTTCATATTCCTTTTTTTCATGCATATTCTCTTGAATCTCAGTGTCATTAAATATCATCTTTCTTAGGAGATCTACTAACCATCTTCTAACTGTTTGCTCACGGCTTCTGAAGGTTTTGTTCTTGGTCTAAGTATTTATTTATTTAAAATAGGGTTCTCCAGCTTCTGAAACATTCCCAAAATACACTGCTTTGATTTGCCCAAATAGAGTTATGTTGCTTTTATTTTTGAGAAATGAAGGCTACTGCTACAAAACAGTTTACTTACATTTCTTGTATTTTTATACATTTTTATTGTAATTTGAATTAAGGATAGAGGCTATTCATCTTGTTAACCTTGTATAATGTGACAACTCTCTAATAAAGTTCGGAAAATAAAGATAAGTAATTTTAAAATAGCTTTATCTTTCTTTCAATTTGAGACCATGGAACATTGACTTTTGTGGATCATCAGACACTATCAAAAAACACTCAGCGTATAGTATGGTCCCTTATAGACTATCTTATATTCCCAAAGTTTAAATCTGTCATACAGATTCTTATCAAATATAAAGGAATGAGAACAAAAATACTACCTGCTCGATAGATAATGAAACACAAAATCAGGAAAGAAGGATTGCTTCTACACTGCTGTAATTTCTTCTACACTAAGCAATGTCTCTCAGTATGCAAATCCTTTTCATACATAGTCGCATTCATCTTAATAACTGTGATTTTAGTACTAACTTTTAGTTGATTAGAAAATACACTTCTGAGTTTGTCATTTTAGTACTAAGAAACTTTTAATTTATTAGGAAATATACTTTTCTTCCTCCCGCCCCCAACAGAGAACAACTTAAACCACTGATGCATACAATAACTCTGTTACGGAAAAAAAACAGATGACTATAACCTAGAGATTTCTCCATGTCTGTGAGTAAACCTATGAAAATGTACAGAACAGCTTATTCTTCATGCTCCAGACCATCCTCCCTATTAAATTTATCTTGAAGTCTGCTTAAATTAAATATGATTAAGGACTGTATCCATTTCTTTCTATGAAGTTTTCAGATCTATCATAAACAAGCTACCTCATTGGAGATACGATGCAGTACAAACAATAAGGAAGGCATCCAGCTACATGATAGGAACAGGTCCAGAAAAACTCCAGCTGTTTATGCAAATGCTGATACTGAGGGGCTGGCACCTTATCAAGGACCAGAGGATCAGTGGCATATTTGTGTACTCTTTTAATGTGTAATGGATGTTTACTGCATCAAACAGCAAAAATCAGCAAAAATTCCCAACATTGTTTAAAGGATTTGCTGAACGGGGACATGCAATAGTGCCTCATCTACTCTTATTCAATTAAACACACCCAGAGGTTATACTTTGCTAGCGCTGTCTTTTATCTCTTCAGACTTAAAGTATTTTCTTTTTCTTAAAGCAACTTCTGAAGAGCAGCCACTTAAGAGGTGCATACTGCCAACTGATCTCCCATTTGTTCTGGTTTTTCTTCAGTTTGGCACCTGAATATTTTTCTATTTATCTATCTACTTTATGATTTTATTTTGTTACCTCTGAAGAGAATTAATTTTAAAAAACAAATTATGACGATGAATTCTCAGTGCAAGCCTGTATTTACATAATTCAACCGCTTTCCTGAGTTTCCTCTTGCAGAAGTGAACAATATATGTGCTTCAGAATATAAAGATACTGAGTAGGTAAGTATTAACCAGGACAACTACTTACTGTAAAATTGATTCAAAGGCCACAGATACATACATCTACTTGTCCTGAAACACACAGGATATGGTCCATGTGAAAGCAGTATTTCTCTGTGTGACATTTTAGAAATCAATGATTTACAGAATCACAGGAAGGTCAGGGTTGGAAGGGACCTCTGGAGATCATCTAGTCCAACCCCCTGCCAGAGCAGGGTCACCTACAGCAGGTTGCACAGGACAGCGTTCAGGCGGGTTTTGAATGTCTCCAGAGTGGGAGACTCCACAACCTCTCTGGGCAGCCTGTGCCAGGGCTCTGCCACCCTCAAAGTAAAGAAGTTCCTCCTCACATTAAGATGGAACTTCCTATGCTCAAGTTTGTGCCTGTTACCTCTCATCCTATCACTGGGCACCACTGAAAAAAGACTGTTCCCATCCCCCTGGCACCGTCCCTTTAAGTATTTATAAGCATTAATAAAATCACCCCCCTTTCCTCATACCTTCAGACTAAAAAGACTCAAGTCCCTCAGCCTTTCCTCATAAGAGAGATGTTCCATTCTACATTTCCTCGTATTATAATCCATAGAGTTTTAGATGTACCTTTCAGTAATAACCAGATAGAATATTGTTTGCCGTGGATGAATGAGTGGAGTAATAGCAAAAGTTATCTATGTTAACAACTGTTTTATTTAATGGAAGAAAGCTTTCAAAATATAAAATATATAATTTGCTTCATCAAAACCAATAAAAGAATATTTCAAAAATACACATTTTCTTAACAAAAAGGTTTCACCCAGTCATTATTTGTATTGATCTCATCACACGCATTTATTAAAAACAACTGCAATGTATAAATATCCCTTTATATCGTCAGTAATTAAAATAATTAATAAGCTAGTAGAAATAGTTTTTATATGTTTTGAAGGAAAATTATTCATATATTAGCTATCTTAGCATGTTTCTCTGCACCTTGCATTTGGGGACATAAGACGTCGATTGTTGAGAATTTCTCCTGCATCAGGTGTGCTTAAACACTAAGCAGTGATTGTTGGAAATGTTAACTTCATCTTAACTGATTAAATACATTTTCCAAAGAGCTATAATTGGTTATATGTGTATATGTAGCTTCTAACTGTGTACTAAATCATACCACACAGTAAGCACGTAATCTTGTAATCTCAGAATTTTAATACAGAATGCAGCGGCAAATATTTTTACAAGACAGTTATCATGTGTGATTATAGTCCTAAAAATAAAAACAATCAAAAGACCCTCAATTCTTTAGTCATGCTTTAAATGAAATATATTTCATTGTGGCTTAAGAGCCATGCAATAATCATAATATTAATATATTTCTTAAGATTGAGTAAGTATATTTGGGTTAATCACAGAATCACAGAATTTTCAGAGTGGGAAGGGACCTCTGGAGATAACCAGTCCAACTCCCCTGCTAAAGCAGGATTGCCCAGAGCACATTACTCAGGACTGCATCCAGGCGGGTTTTGAAAATCTCCAGAGAAGGGGACTCCACCACCTCCCTGGGCAGCCTGTGCCAGTGCTCCATCACCCGAACTGTAAAGAAGTTTTTTTGTGTGTTGGAACGGAACTTCCTATGTTCCAACTTGCACCCATTGCCCCTCGTCCTGTCACTGGGAACCACCGAGAAGAGTCTGGCTCCATCCTCCTTCAACCCACCCTTTAAATATTTGTAAGTAGTAATAAGGTCTCCCCTCAGCCTTCTTTTCTCCAGGCTAAAGAGTCCCAGCTCTCTCAGCCTTTCCTCATAAGGGAGATGCTCCAATCCCTCAATCATCTTGGTTGCCCTTTGCTGGACTCTCTCCAGCAGTTCCCTGTCCCTCTTGAACTGTGGAGCCCAAAACTGGACACAGTATTCCAGTTGTTGCCTCACCAGTGCCAAGCAGAGGGGAAGAAGGACCTCCCTCGACCTACTGGTCACACTCTTCCCTATGCAGCCCAGGATTCCATTGGCCTTTTTGGCAACAAGGGCACACTGCTGGCTCATTGACAATTTACTATCTATCAGGACCCCCAAATCTTTCTCCTCAGAACTACTTCCCAGCAGGTCCACCCCTAACCTATACTGGTGCCTGGTATTCTTCCTCCCCAGGTGCAGGACCCTGCACTTGCTTATGTTGAGCCTCATTAGGTTCCTCTCTGCCCAGCTCTCCAGCCTGTCCAGGTCACGCTGGATGGCAGCGCGGCCCTCTGGAGAGTCAGCCACCCCTCCCAGTTTGGTATCATCAGCAAACTTGCTGAGGATACACTCTGTCCCCTCATCCAGGTCATTAATGAATATATTAAACAAAATTGGACCAAGTATCGACCCCTGGGGGACACCACTGGTTACAGGCCTCCAACTAGATTTAGATTTTAAACAATCAGGTTTGTCAGGCTGTGTTGCTCTTAGAAAATCTAACATAAAGGCAAATATATTGCACACTAAAGCACAAGAATAGTTCTCCATTATTACAAAACAAATGTTTCCTTATATTTTTTGGAAATACAGAACTTTTGCAGTGATAAAGTTATGTTTCAGCTTACACAGAATTTCTGTCTCAGCATAGTTTTTGCTGCAATCTTTCTAGATTTTATAACTTTCTAACATCAGCTTTATCAAGGCTTTCTTTACAGAGCTTCTACTTGTCCCATCTCATATAAGATAGCTATATTCTTCTTCTGACAGCATTGCTTAACAAGTAGAGAAATATCTTCTCAGAGCAGTAAACCTCTGCTCCAGAGAAGGAAAAAATCTGACTTGACCGTGTTGTTAATCTCCTGCAGAAACTAAAGAGGAAATTATTTTTTTTTCCACAGAATAGGGAGAATTGTATTAAAATTCTTTGATTTTCTATCTTTGCCAAAATATAATAATTTTCTGAAATTAATTTCATTGGATCAAATATTATTGCTTTCCTCCAAAGGAATGCATCATTTATACCATCTGAATTTTGAAAATCCTATGGTGTTAAAGGTAACATGAGAATGTGTTAATTTATAACAATTATGGAAGAAAACAGGGAAACCTATTCCCCTGCTTTTTTTTTTTTTTCTCCAATAAATGAAGCCCACGATTTCAAAACATTAAGAGTTTTGAAAATAATGGAAATAATACCTAAAGCTATTCACCATGCATGGTACATGGAACATCACACCCTTATAAGAAAAATAAAGTTTATTTGAATTGGAAAGTGCATCTCAAAGGTAGGTAACTCTAAGCCAAAAGGTCTTTAATGACAAACTCAGTTTGGTGCAGAACAGCTATGTGCTGTTTGGTTTACTTTACAGACAAAATCATTGCCAAGGTCTTAGAAAGCCCATAAGCTAAAGCCATGCAAAGCAAGAAAAGTAAAAACATAGACATGTAATTGTTGAAAGAGTAACAGTATTGCGGAGGGGAAGGGGGAACGCTCACAAGAAAAGGCATTAAAAAATGTTATAGAGGTGTGTTCCCAGGACAGTTACAGGGGTACTTGAGGGGAATATATACAATTTCTACAAACTTTAAGTGATGGCTGAACACACACTCTAAAAAAGGTTAATCAACTGAAAATGAATTTACCTTGTTTCTGTAATATGATCTATCTTAATTGTAATAGAGAATAGACCTAAAAACATGTGCATGAAAAAAACAACACCTGGATCTGAAATGTCTCTAGCACAAAAAGTATCTCATAAAGCACTCAATCATTGGGAAATTATTTAATGTTCTCCAAAATGCATGAAAACCAATAAAGTAACACCAGTAGAACGAAAAAGTAAATGTTTTTCTAGACGTCTCAGCTGTGCCTTGTCATAGATATTCCCCAGCATTAAACAATACTGACTCTCAAATAAGAAACTACAAAGGATACTGCTTTCATTTAAATCCACAGTGTGAAATGAGAAGTGTTCAAGCAGACACCATTCTTTTGCTGTGGAGATAAAGATGTATGAGGCATTTTATTTGCTGTAGAAATGAGGATTTGATTTTCCTTCCAAACGTCTTCTCCCTGTTCATGGCTGTGATGTATACCAAGATAGGCAATCAGATGGATCACTTACTCAGCATGAAATTTCATCACAGCCTTTTGGGAACATGTTTACATTAAATTTACTTATCAGTGTTGTGTATCTAACAAATGATGAATCTGAAAAGACTTTGTTATTTTTAAAAAATCTGGACACTAAAATATTATTTCAATTTTTAAGTCAAATGAAAAAAACAGAATTAAAATGCAGGATTGAAACTGCACATCAGCTGTCGCTTGTTCATCTATTATAGTTACACCTCTGTTCTTCACCAAGACTAACATCCAGTACAATAAAGCATTCTTTTCATCTGGTAGAAAAACAAGGAAGAAAACAGAAACATTTCTTTTTCATGTCAGTTTAAGACATTCTTGAGTGGCCTTGTACATGATCAAAATCAAGCTTGTAATGTATTTTCATCTTCCAGAAGAACCTGACAGCATCTGCTTTTAAAGTTTCATTTTCCAAGAGAGAAAGATATTGTAAACAAAGTTCTCATGTTTAGTTCCAGGGGGAGGTTGTGCTGCTGTTTTATTAGGGTTTTCTGTTTGTTTATTTTTCCAAATTTTGTTTGGTTTATTCACTTTTCAGTAGTTCCCTAGCACATTAGATGGGTCTGGAAATGACCAAGAGACACAGAAATGGTCATTAGTTGCTACAGTTAGTGTTCTTACAAGTTGCTATGAAGGCTTCTGGCTTCCTCGCAATACCATGACTTATGGACTGCAGGTGGGATTTAAGGAGGCAGTAATGGAAAGGACAAATTTTTGGTGACAACAGAGGACGGTTACAAGATATCATTCACATTCCTTCATTATTTCTATGCTACCACATGACATGCTGCTGACTTCAGTTCTCAGAGGGAAAGAACTATTCTTCAGCAGTGTGCTTAGCACCACAGTGCCTTGATTATCGACTGAGCTATGCATAAATATTGATATGAAGAAATAAAAATAAGTATTTGCCCTGAGACACTTGGATAACACAAAGAAAAAATTCATTAGTTGGTCTAATAATAATTACTATAATAATGTTCTCAGGAACGGAAAAACACTTTAATATCTGAAAGAGTGAATGAAAGAATTTGCACACTACTACAACATTTCTCCTTTTTATTCCCACTCGCTACTATATAACCTTGAGGGGGGGGGCGGGGACAAACTTGTAAGGTGTGGAACTTGCATTCATGTAATACTTACCTGAATACTTTTAGCAGCATACAATTACATAAAAGTATGTGTATGGAGGAGTTCTAAGTTCTTCCTGACTCCCCCTCAAGAAATTAATATCTTTTACAGTTTTAGTAAATTACCTTTGCTCTTTCAAGGCCTTCAGGAAGATGTTGGCTTATCTTTCTGACTTTTTGATTTCATGGATGACTAGCTATGAATTCAAGTTTAATATGTAAAAAAATTAATCTCTTAATGTTTTCACTTCCCAACCCCTCTCTGCTCCCTCATGCTCTGATTGTGTAAAGCAGTAATCTCTCAGACCTGTAATCGGGCTACCATCTTCTACTCAGGCTTTTCATTGATGGTTAACATCTAAGCTATACCATTTTCATAATATCCCTACGACACAGCCTTTCCTATCTGTTCTGTGGCAAAACCTGTGGCTTAAGCTTTTATTCTGGATCTCTATAGCATTTAACACCTGCAATTCACCTATTCCTGAGAAAAGAGAATAGCTACTGTACAAGTACTAAATCACCATATTAATACATTTTCTAAATTTTTTTTTACTTGTTTGTTTTAAATGTCTGCCACTCCTATCCTTTAAAAATCTGACCCTGTTAGCAAAGCGTTTGAGTTCCTCAAAAATTGCAAATTCTTACTAGAACGTTAAAAACCTGGACCAACAAATACTGTGCTTCATTACACGGCAAGGTGGAATGCTCATGTTAGCTATCTCTTCAATTGTCACCTGATTTGAAGGTTGCAAACAAGCACGTAGAAGTAGCAGCAACATGAAATGCTCAGAAAAGTAGTAATTAAACACATACAAAGCTTAGATCTGAGTCCACTTGACTTAGGAGCACACATACCAGCTTTGATAGACTATCGTATAAGATTAATCCTTTGAGAGTTGAATGGATAAATTCAATGAAAATAAAAAAATAATGAAGTGCCAAGTCTTGAGCTAAGAATGAGCTTCTCTGTCCCAACCCTTCTTTCTTTCTCCCAGTGTAACATCTGAATTTCACATCTGTGCAGCTGACCACCACTGCCTTTTCACTACAGGTGGGCAGCTTCTTGCTCAGCTGCCCCCAGCCCACAAGTTCCCAGTCTGGAAGCAAAGCCACAGCTCTGACGCGCAGCTAGGGCACTACTCCCTTGGAAGGTGTGTGGACAAGGAGCAACTTCCCAGTGAGGGCTCTGCTCCTGCAAATGACTCATTTAACCCAGCAGACAGCCAACATCCCATTATCCAAAGGAGGCGTCTCAGGATTGCACTTAGTAAAAGATGTCTGGAAAAACTGTAATCAGAACACACAAAAGAGAATACAGCTTCAAAGAATGCCAAAGCGTGTTTGTGTTTATTTATACCAGTAAGTAAACCTGCCAATTTTTAACTGGGGAAAAAAAATTAATGATTAATAATAATTTCTGAAGATACCCATTTCCCTATGCTTTATTTTTACGAGATCAGTACAAAGAATATCAATAATACAGTAATGTTAATAGGAAGATATTTTTGCCCAAAGTTAATGGAGATAAATATAACCTTATGTTCACAATTCACCCATCCTTGATTGTGAATGAGATCTTTTGTGATTTTTAGGATAATTTAACTTTAAAATTATTATTTCCATTGAGTGAAAAAAAGGAACTGGAATAACTTGTTCTTGTTTATGGACCTTCCTGATCTTTCTATGAGCTGACTTCATTTGAAGCTCACTGACCCAAAATGATTCAGAGGAACTATTTGTGGCTTTGTTCTTTGGTTGGTTTGGTTTATTTATTTATTTATTTATAGAGGTATTGAGTGTTGTTTGAGGGTAAGGAAGGGACAGGATTTACTTTGTTTAGCTTCAGTTCACATTTCTTATTTCCTTTGTATACTTGTTCAGAGTGATCCTGGCATTTAACTTTGGACAAGATTGGTACTGAGTATTAAGGACTTTAGGCCACTGCAACATATAACATACATTCAACATAGGATTTTTCAAATATCTAGTGGGAAATGAGTGCTGAATATGTTAGTGTCCTCAGATGTTTGGGATATTTCTGTGTTATTTTTCCGCTCTTGTAAACCTGTAACTACAAGAAGTTCAAACTACATTTCCAAGGCTAAAACTTTGTTGCGTGTCTCGTATTTTGACATTAGAAACTGAAATCCATTACTGGCTCAAATAAATATTTAAAGGTTAACCATGGCTAGGAATTTCAAATCACGATTAGATTAAGCCTGTTACACTTCTGGCACACCACTGAATGACACAGTCCTATTTAGTAGTTTGTATTGAAGAAACAGAATGGCTTGACCTTTCAATAGGTAAGATATCGACCTGCTATGGGGCTCCACACAAGTCTTGTGAACTGCCTAAGTTCTATTTAAGTCTTGGACTAAGATTTCTGTCCCTGTCCCATGAGATACATTTCATTCTTACTGCATATATAGAAAGTTTCTCTTTAGTCCTCTGGAACTGAAGGACGTAACAAAAGAAAACTTTCTTTACGAAGACCGGAGTTCCTAATGTTATCCTCTTTGCTTGTTTGATTTCTTTAGAATGGGAAGCTATTTCTTCTGTGGGCATAAGTGAGATAACAATTAATGTAAATGGTATTTGTTTCTCTCCCTCTTTGCCTTAAAGACCACTTTTTAGTGGATAGTTTCCATTTTTATTGTGCTCTTATGCCTTGTCAGCCTACGAAGCTGGAAGAAAATGACACCACCTTCCTCCTCTTAAAAACAGTTATATTCTCTGACAGTGACATCTATACACTGCTTTATGCAACCTTGTGATACGAGTATGTATGTGTGCTTTCCTCAGTTTGAAACAAAATGCTCAGTCATATGTTTGTAAAGGCACTTGATAAATATGAAATACTTTTTTTTTAAAAAAAAAAAAAGGTTAATTGTTCAGAAATCCAAGTTAAGAAAATAAAAATTACATGTTTCTCTTCCCTCTTTCCTAGTAGATAATATCCATGCTTTCCATCAAGATGGGGCATCAAACTCTCCTTCAACAGTTTAGGGCAAAGCAGGGGTTCAATACCCCCTAACATCTCCTCCTGAGAAAGGAGACACACAGACACTCTGCAGAGCATTTCCTTCTTTCCTTCTCCTCCCACTCTTCCACTGTGAAGCAGTGAGGATTTCTGTTGCCATATTGCTTCCTTTCCCATCAATACATACAACCAACTGTGGACTGCTCATTCTCATTATTTCTTGTATTCCTGCATTCCTTTTCCATAGGTTGGCCGTCTTAGTGACCAAGGACAGGCAAAAAGTTTTAGAGGCCATTGCTAAATTGATGAAGTGTAAAAGGGTGATTGGGGGCAGCTGGTACAAGTTTACCAAGGACAACTCCATTCTGACAAACTCTATTCCTATCTATGCTGAGTGGTACTGCGGACACAAGGACGGCAATGGATATGGTATACCTTGACTTCAGCAAGGCCTTTGACACCCTCTCTCGCAGTTTATCACCAAATTGGTAGAAGTTTGCAGACAACTCCAAACTAGGAGGGAACAGTCAATATGTTGTACCTCAGAGCTGCTCTTCAGAGGAACTTGGACAGGGTGGAGAAACAGAGTGATGCCTCATGAAGTTCAATAAAATGAAATGCCAAGTCCTGCATCCAAAATGAAATAACCCCGTGCAACAGTACAAGCTGAGGACTGACTGCATGGGAAACAGCTCTGTAAAAAGGGACCCGGGGATCTGGCTCGCCAACATGTTGAACATGAGTTAGCAGTGTGCCCTTGCAGCAGAGAAGGCCAGCCACATCCTTGTCTGTATAAGAAGGAGTATAGCCAACAAATCCAGGGAAGTGATCTTTCCCCTCTATGAAGCACTATCTGGAGTGCTGTGTCCAATTTTGGGCTCTCCAGTAAAAGAAGGATATTAATATACAGGAAAGACCCAAAAGGATGGCCACCAAGATGGTCAAGGACTGTAGCACTGTATGCATGGGAAGACCCTGAGGGAACTGGATCAGTTCAGCTGGGAAAATAAAAGGCTCAAGGTAGACATTATTGCTGCCCACAAATACTTGACCAGAGGATACAGCAAAGACGGAGTCAGGCTCTTCCCAGAGATGCACAGTAAAAGGCCAAGAAGCAAGGAACACAATTTGGTACAGGGAAAGGATTTTTCTTGTAGCACAAGGGTGTTCAAATACTGTAAGAGGTTGCCCAGAGAGACTGTGGAATCTTTGGAGGTGTTCAGGACTTGAACAAACATAGCAGAGTAACCTGATTGGCTTAAACCTGCTGTGAGCAGGAGACTGGACTAGATGCTCTCCGAACTTCACTTCCAAACTAAATTATTATTTGATACTATAGTTGGTTTGTCTATTCCTATCAGGAAACAGCTCAGTAAAGGTGATGGAGATGATATGCTTTGAAACACACAGAATGGGAATGAAAAGCATGCAAGAACAGACGTAGTGTTTCCCTGGCCACACCAGTTACAAATGAAAAAAAAAAAAACAACTGTAGAAGCATTATTTTCATGTTCCAGCACTTTTGGTTCAAAGAAAGTCTAGGTTTAAGATCAAAGTCTGCAAAAGGATGAGGAATTTTCCAACTAAACCAAATACGTGACTGGATTCCTATTAAACTTTCAAATTCTAAATCCCACTGAATAATCAGGCAAACACTTAAAATACATTTTTTTTTTTTTTTTTGGAGGGATGTTTCTAAATTAACCCACCTATTCTTTCACAAAGATACAACCCATTTCCAGATAGGTACCTATGGTTTGTGTTTATTTGTGCGCTTCTGGCTTGCTTTCTTTTAAAGCACTATATTCAAGAAAAATGTGGGTACAGAAGCATGTACAAGTGTTAGAAGCCAGACGTGCTTTTATTGCAGCCATAGATCTTTAGAAACATGTTTTCATAGGCAAGCGTTGCAAACAGGCTATTGGGTTTACAAAATACACATCAGAACAGAGAGTGCATTCCAGGAATTAACATACTGTAGTACAGAAGGAAAGAAGGGAACTAACTGCTTCAGTGATACCCACAGCAGCAGGCGATAACAACAATAGCAGTATCAGCAGCAAAAAATGCCTTTTTTTTTTCCTCTCCGCTCTTTATAATTGAGATCGAGCATATGGATATGTAATTAAGGTTATTTCATTAAATCAGACTAGAGCTCTCCAAACAATCATAAAAAGGGGTTTCCATGCATGAATGTTTTATATAGGCTTCTTAAAACGCCCATTAATACATTAAAAAGCACGGATTCATCTTAAAAGAAAATAGTCTTAGACCTGCAGATTTTGCAGAGCCTTTTTTTGAATGATCAGAATAACTTTCATAATTTAATGTACAGCAGCATTATTTAATGCATACTCCTGTTCTGCCTTATTCTCTTCTATTCTTCTTACCTCAATTGCTGAACAATCTACTATTTACCACCTTCTAGCTGGTGATCTAATTGGGGCGATTCCCTTCCAGTCGAGGTGCTCCAAGAAGTAAATTCCCTTTTAATTCACATATGCAAAACAGCCTGGCCAATTTTCCCTTTCCTACCCAGCTTCCAGATCATGTTCTCTTTCACTTCTAAAC
>NW_009648793.1:825267-840349 GCF_000708025.1 Charadrius vociferus
CAGTCTCCCAGGACCCCAGTTCAACCAGTTCCAACCTTCCTCCTCCCGGTTTACAGTCATTTTTTTTCTGAAAAATACCTTTTATTCTCCCCACTTTTTGACATTTTTCAGCTCTAGTTTCTTTTCCCAGCTACCTCAGCAGACACTTCCAAGACTAAGGTGGCAAATAAATTTAAAAAAAAAAGTTTTATCTATTTCTGTGTGCAAAGACGACTTTGACTCTCATGTAGGTACCTAACTTTTTTGCATGTAACCTTAAATTTCTAAACACTAAAAACTTATCTGTATGTCACTAGGGACAACCATGTTTCAAAATCAAAATTCCACACTGGGTGAAATAGGACATCCTTCTTAAGACATTATCTCCTATGAAATTATGACTGCAGAACATGCAGCAAGCTTGCTTTCTAGAAGGGTTTCTTTCAGGTTATATAAGCTATTGAAAACCTTCTTATCTTGCTACTGAAATCTACAGAGGAATATTAACTATCAAAGAATATGAGAAACCATGTGTGGAATTATTTTATTTCATTAATCTCAACATACTTAATGTCATGCAGGAGAAGTTTTATGTTCTGTGTTCCGTATGTTACATGTTCCAGGCACGTAGTGATAGAATTTCTATAGGAGAAAATGTACGAGCAATAGAGTAAGTGTAATACTTATAAAGGAAAATCAGAAATGTAAATTTTATTTAAAGTGTCCATATTTCTAAAATGTGGACATTCTGCAATCAGGCAAAATGAATTAATCATATGAATTAACCAAAAGGACTGAATTAGCAAGGAAATAGACACTATTAATACCACAAGATACCGATATAGTAGAAAATATAGTTAAGAGGAAGACTAAAGGCACAAGAAGTTAATTTTGTTTTAACTGAAGTTAGTTGTTAAAATATAGATAAAGTTATATACACATATAAAATAGTCCCTAAAACTCTGGCAAATTATAAATCAATCTTTATGTCAATTTGTCCTTAGGACCCAGTGTTACTTTTTATCCTGACAGCTTGCCATTCAGCTCACTGCTGGAACTAGGTGAAAAACGTAGTGATAAAAGAAAAGTTTCGAATGATGTTTAGGCTTCTGTTTAAATTCAGGTTTGTACTTTAATTAGGATTCCTACTAAGATTTGTTCTTTGAAGGGCCATGTTGTAGTTGATGTTTTTAAATATACTCACTCTCCAGGAGCATCCAGATTTCCATTCCAAAGAAACAGACATTTCAGCCACTGAAGCCTAATTTGAGATGTTAGTTTATATAAGAAGTATTTCACTCTCAGATGTCTGACTATATAAAGATACCAAAGAGATGAATCTTTCTACATTTGAAGGAAGAAATTAAATAGTTTTTTCCAAAGTTAACATCGTTGCAAAATGAATACTGGTTCCACTAAAGTTTCACTATCGATTGCAGCTTCAATCCACAGCATATAAATAAGGAGTAGAGCCAAACTTTTATATTGCCTTAGAAAAGGTCACAGGTTTAATGTTCATGGCATGTTTTCCAAAAGCTCTTCAAACTTATGCCGCACACTATGTGCTTAACCTGCATCCTTCCGTATCTAAATACACTCACGACTTTTGGACCAAAACTCGCTCTTGTTGTTTCCTGTGCTTCAACTTCTGTGCCGTGAGACCTATTAACTACTCATCCTCACTTCCGCACACCTTCCTCTTCCTTGTTTCACAGCATTGTATAGCACAAGACCCTGGCTTGCCTGGTGGAAGAGCAGTGAGCCTGGCTGCCTCCACAGCTCAGCGATGAAGGACTGTTTCCACACATGGCAATATGTAGGGCAAGGGGGCATCACCTCGGTGGCATTGTTTACTCACCATTAATTTAGGATGTGATTGCTGGGGATCAGCCTCTTAGATTACGTAGGGATAATGAATGATGACTAAGCACACACCATTTATTATGATATATGCTGTCAGTGAATGTCAGTCCAGCAAAGTTTCATTTTAAACTCTAGCACTGGCATGATTTATCAGTTTTCTAAATGCTCCCCATCATGGCCATCTCTAATTCCTCAACAAATACACCGATATGTCTACAAAAAGTCAGTCACAGCAATTGTGTAGGATGCCACTGGAAGGCTGGAAAAAAATTAAGGAGAAACAGAAGGAGAATGCACTTGGGTTTCCGTATCGAGGTGGTGATCCCCTCATGCAAAATAAGACTTCTGTGGCATAACTGGAGGAAGTCACACCTCAGAACCTACCACAGACTTCTAGGCACCCAACTCCCAGTTGAGGTGGGGGTCTCAATTTTCTGACTGAGGCTGGAGTTAGCAGTTTTCCCAGGCTTCTTTCTTCAGAAATGGGGACCTGGTTATCAGTTACCCCAAACCCAAGAAGCCTCAAAGCTCTGAAACCTCTGGGAGCTCCAGTTACCACGTGCACAGGAAGGAAATAAAAGAATATAAAAATATAAAAATTTTCTTAGTTCATAGATTTGAACAACCAGTCCCTTTTCATGAAACTATTTTTACTCAAATACCTGGCATTTTCAATTAAACGTGGTTTCATCACAAATTCAAACCATTTTAATAACAACGTTTCTTCCTTTACTGTTTCCTTCAAAGTGAAAATCAACACTATAAAGATAAAATCAGTAGTAAGTCCATTTAGCCTAATGGAGTTTTACCAAATTAATAAACACAAACAAGGAAGTGAAGTTTGTCTATTAATTTCACTTTTGCAAAGTCTAAGATACACACAAGGTGCCTAACCTTACACATTTATCACCAACTTTATTGATCTCCTCAGAGGACTTGCAGTAATTTTGAAGTGGCAGAAAACAGGCTTTGTTGTAATATTACTTTCCATCACGATTCAGTTATATCTTTGCTCTAAAAAACCATCGCTTACTATAAAACAAATATTAATTTTAACATGAAGTTTCACACTTCCTTACACTGTAGAGGAACAAACAAGTGGTTCTAATGTCCTCTTTGTTACTCTGGAAATTCATAATAGAGGGATAGCCCTAGCGGTTCACTGGTAAAAAAACCTGAGATTACCTAATCTTTCAGAGAATTTTTAATAGACTGAGTGGTATTCATGTAATTAACTTGAAGCATTTAATTTTGGATGATTTTTAATAGACTGAGTGGTATCCATGCAATTAACTTGAAGCATTTAATTTTGGATGCATCTACATGATGTATTTTCCACAGTGGCAAAACTGGCTGAAGAAGATTTTACTTTATCTGCATGTATTAGTTTCATACATAGTTTACCAGTTGTGCCAACACATTCATGTGTATGGCTGATCACGTGAACTAGGTCACTGAAGTGATTTATGTAGAAAAAAATAAGGTCAAATTATTTTAGATCGATTTCTATTCTTCAGTCATTCCAGTAATTACATGATTTCACAAACAGTTGTCACTGTACAGCTACACGGGAAGAGAGACAAAATGCAATTCAGAAGCAGAATAGGATCTAAGTATTTTAAGCTGTATCTATCGAAAAAAAAACGTGTAATGTTACTCTTCAACATACTTTAGATGACTGGGGAGAAAACTGTTGTGCAATTATGGGAAAGGAACAGGGAATAAGAGTGCCAAAAATACTTCCCTGAAAAAGAGGAAATAACAATAAGAAATAAATGTTAACTTTAGGATTATTTATGACTTCACAAAGTACGGTATAAAACAAAAATAAATAGTACAGGAGAGAACTGCAAGAACTTCCAAGGAAATTTTCTGGATATTTTACCATTCCAGCCACATGTGGTATTTTTAACTATTACTTTTGAAGGGATGAGATGTTGAAATTCCGTAAGTCGTACAGTTATGGAGCTCAGCTGAGTAGAAGCTTTTGTTCAATTAAAATATTCTGATTTTGTGAAACCACCAACTTTGACTAATTTCTTCTCATGAAAGAAAAACCAACCCTGAAACATTCACAAATAAAAAAGAAACAATTTTGAAAAGGATTTGAAGTCAAACTGGAGAAAGATTGAAGCTCAAAGGAAAAGCTTAAAGTCTTCTTTAAATTTCCTTCAAAATACATAAAGTAACTTTTAGCTTCTTGTCCCTGTTAGAGTTTTAAAAAAAAAGTCACAACATCTCAATTTTTCAGGAGACAAAAATGTCTGCTTTGACCAAACTTAATTCTGAAGGAAACAAAATATATAGTTTTATACTGTATTTTGACAGGACTGTATTTTTTTCTTCTTTGTATCAGTTATTATGAGTACAAATTCAAAAGAATATCTTAGAAACTATTTGTTAGAGACAACTGAACAAGTGAAGATACCCACTGTTTTAAATTAATTCCAAGAAATTTGCAGGGCAATACAGATATGCACACAGCCTTGATCATCCAAAACTAGTGGCAACACCCATAAGCCTCTTTAGTTTTTCCCATTTAAAAACTAGTAAAATGTTTTGTTTCATCCCTACAGTGGTGTAAAGCAAATGTTAATGAAAAGCTTTTGTCACAGGAAAAAAAGCTGGCTTTGGCCTGGCTTATTCAAGGTAATAAGTTACTGAAATTAATCAAGCTGATAATAGAAGTAACCTGTTTTACCATCTCAAGGAATTATATTAACAAATTTTCTTCTTTTTTATGCCTGAAAAAAAAGGTGAAAACGTACCAAAAAAAAAGGGGTTCTCTTCAAACACCATGATTAATATAACTAATATACTTTTTCTTATTGTTTTACTGTTTTAGTCTTTTCTAACTGTAGCACATTATAATCACTAAAGAAAGTAAGCATCTGAGAAGGCCGTTCTCTTAATCAGCTGCTGAAGTAATGAAGGCAAAACTTGTGGCTGCCACTAAAAAAAGGAAGATATTTGGAGTGAGGCGAAATCTTGATTTTTCCCTTTCCTGCTTTCTGTACTGTTTTCATTCTGTCCTTTCCAAATGGACTGCTAGTCTGGAAAATATGATAATTCATTTCACCACCCAAGATTACATATATACTGCATAGATTCTGGACAATAGGAAGGTTTTTTTGCTTTAATAACTTTTTTCGTTACTGACCGTTTCCTTTTCCTAGATAAGGAATTACGTCTAGAAAGATTCTTCCTATCAGCACCAGATGACATGTCAGAATCTCACAAGAATTAGTCGGAGAACATCTCTGTCTCTGAGGTTGCAGACATTTAATCATTTCTTCACTATTCTGGGCAGCTGCACACTGACCTCATAGCCATCACCTGCTTCTGGGCTGTCAGCCACAGTACTCTGTAATGTAAGGGCTACTTTGCATGCTGCTTTACCGAGAAGAAATGCCACTGCCTGTGACAACAATTCTAATTAGTTGTTGAAATACCATTGTGAAGATCTGTCACCAGCGATTACTCATCTCTTTAATGGTTCCTTCAAACAGAAGCTCTGTTTCAGCTATTTAGGAAATGGCCAATATCATTATCATTCCCTGAGGGGCTTATCTAAGCGCTCTGAAGGATTACTGTCCAATTTTACTTTTAAGCAAGGTTGCAAAAGTCATGAAATAGACACTTTTCAGGGGGGGAAATAAAACATCTTTACAGCAAGAATTTCAGCCGCAGGAGGCTGGAAGCAGTCACATACCTCTAGGCAAACTACAACACAGCAATTATAAGGAAAGCATCCTCTGAAGATGCAGCCTCTGAAGAGAGGGAACAAGTTTTTAAGAGAATGAGACCAGTAGCGGATAAGTAGTAAGAGAAGGATTAGATTCAGGACTAGAAGCAACACACATGATTTCCAAAATTTCCTATTAGTATCCCAAGCTAAAATTATACCAGAAAGCAGCTGTGGTGTGACTCTGCATAGGCCAATAGGATAACTCTCTGCTGTAACAGACAAACCACAGACAGCTGTTTGAGTTAGTAAATGATTGCTAAAAAATGCAAGATTAACACTTTTCTACGATTACAATAATACATCATATTTATTGTCACCCTTCAATGCCCAAAAAACCTGCTCCAAACTCCTTAAAGAAATGAATACTCAACCCCAGTCAAACAGCTATTCCAGCCCTCCTAAACCCAGCCCAACAAGTTAGTGCGTAGGGGATGAACAAGGTACCAATTTATCATCCCTCCTCGAGGCAGAGAAAGAAAGATAATTTCAATGACAAAAAAAACCCCCAAACAAACAACCCAACAAACCCAAAACAAAAAGCCTGAAACTTATTACAGAAATGTCTGTACGTGTAACTGATAACCACATTAGCATGGGTTTATGTATAGCAATCGATACTGTCATCAGTAGCAACTGTTTCAGAGGATGTTGCACTAAAAAATAATACATATCAATAAATAAATAAAATCCTGACAAAATTACAGTTAACCTGTCCACAAAACACTTATCTTAACTACAGTAATATAGCTATTGACATAAGACAATGGCTTCTACACTTTCTAGTTCCTTAAACCTGAAGCTTTATGTGGCATGCAAGGAACACACTGATCTTGAAATCTTTGGATTGTTTTACCAAATTCTTTTTTACTGAAATTATGTACTACTATAAAATACTTTGTTGTTAGGAATGGAACTTTTATGAAGAGGAAAATACAAAACTGCAGGAGGCTGACAGTATGTGAAGCCAAGCATGCACATCAGCATTAGCAGGATCAGAGAGAGCTCTTCCACTGAAAATAATAGTTATAGTCAAGAAAGTTCAAATATTAACTAATTTAAAAAGTTAAAGATAATAGTAATTGTCTGATAATAATAGTTTTACTAGCTTTTTAAAGGGTATTTAATTACTTAGAATTCTTTCCATTGCTTTGAATTTTAAAAAACAAGTGTAAATTAGCTTCCATGATGACTATTGTTAAATTTTGACAGTCAGTTTCCTTTATTTATTATTTGTAGGAGTATTATTTGTAGTTTTATGTGTCTGTTATTTCTGTATGATTGTCTTATCAACTATACAGATTGGGTGCATCCACAGGTAATTTTCTGCTAAGCTGTGACTAAAATTACCTCAGAATTATACAAATAAGTACACGCTCCAGTAAAATTCATCTTGGAAAAAATAGATCAGGAAAAAAAAAAGATTCAATTCAGTAGGAAAAAAATAAGAAAAAGTTTTGTTATATACAAACTTTTAATTTCCACAGGTGATACATACAGATTCCCCATTAGCATCCTTGAGAGTTATACAGGAAAATGGGAAAATTGAGTCCTAATGTTACATAATTCTATGCGAGTTCAAAATGTGCTGCCCTATGAACTGTGTGCAGGACATCTGCTGCTGCTCTGATCAGAACTCAGACCTTGTGATTCATTTAAAAGGAAAAAAAAACACCAAACAATGCAAGGGCAATTTCCTTGTAGTTTGCAAATATTCTGCATTTCAGATAGATACTAATACATACTCTTATTTTCTTCAACTATTAGAGACACATTTCCATGTCTGTCGTGGTTTGGGCTGGACCGGCCACTGAATGAATGACAGATGCTCTCTTTGATCTCCCTCCCCTCAGAGAAGGGAGAGCACCTCTCCTCAGAGGAGAGGAGAGAGAACGAGAGAAAGAGAGAACTTACACATTGAAACAGAAACTAAACTGTAATGAAATATCAATAATAAATTAAAATATAATAACATTCTTAAAATATATACAATATATACAACCCATATCGAGCTGCCAGGATGACAATCACGTCACCGGCAGACACTGGAGAGTCTCAGACTGGACTCAGCAATGGAAGAGAACTGGATTCCAAATCTGGATGCAGCAACACATGGATCAGGATCAAAGGCAGATGAACAGACAGAGTCCTCCTCGGACACTGGCCATTGAAGAGAGAGAGCTGACCCTTTGATCCCTCAGCTTTTATACTGAGCACGAGGCAGATGGGATGGAATACCCTGTTGGTCAGTTTTGGGTCACCTGTCCTGTCTGTAGGTGGGACCCCTCTACGCTCTTCTGCTTGCCACCCTCCAACAGGGTAACTAAGAGAGTTAGCTGCCTTGGCTGTTACAGCAATGAGTATAAGTAGAGCCTCTCTGCGTACTGTTCCTTGGTATCCACTATAAACATCAGGCCTTAGCACTCTGGTAGCAGACACTGTTTGAAGAATATGCAGTTTATTTCAGAGAGTTTGAAGAGGCTTAACTGAAAAGTAAAATTACTGGTTCTGTTTTACCTCAAACCAGGAAAATGCCCAATATTATTTTCCCAATTCTGCTTATTTTGGAAGAGTTCTCACTCTGGTCCTCAACTCCACTCCTCCCGATTCTTTGTAATTCCCAAATTCTTATCATCTGTTTCTAGTTCCTGCCTTTACCTGTGTGATGTCGCACCTGGTTTCCACCTTGTCCATCTCTCTCATTCTCTCTCCTAGTCCATACTACCTGCCTGAAGTAACCCTCCTGACCTCTGCCAGTCAGCCTCCCTCTCCTCCCCACCTCCAAGATGGCTCTCAGCCCTCTTCCCTAACTTGTCTTTGTCTCTTGCACACACAGCTTCCAGCCTCCCTGTCTCAAAGACAGGGTCTTTTGGTTTCCATTCTCAAACACTGTTCCTCAAGTTACCTCTTTAGCCACCCTCCAGTTCTTACTCCTTCTAAAATCTCAAGTGGGTCTTTCTAATCATCACAGTAAATAGGTACCAGTAAAGAGATAGAAGACACAAGGTTTCTTATGTGACTTAAGTCACGCAGCATTGTAGCACACAGGCAAGTTGTTCCTGTCTTGCCACCAGCATTCATTCCCACAGTAGCGAATGCGCAATGCTACCCGAGTTCCGCAGTCCGATAAACCCCCTAAGCAACACATAAACTGAGAGACTGACCACATCTGGAAAAGCACAACCCCGACAAACACTGCTCCCTTTAAGGATCTCAGGCCCTCCCTCAAAGCAGGGAAGTTGCACAGCTTTGCAAACAATAACTCACCTCTGTTTAAATTAGAAAAAGACTAAATAATGTATTTTCCCCATAGTCCCATTTTTAGAAGGGGATGCATTATTCTGGTGGAAATGTTTTGCCTGAATTTTCTGCAACCGTTAAGGAAGATCTGAATGTATCCTAAAGTCCTAAAGGACTATCTGAGGAACACTTACAAAACCTAGAAAGGGTCAGCCTCCTGTTCCCATATCATCCCTTAACCTCTTTTTTGAAAGCTGACGTATAGGAATATGTCGTTGTAATAGGAATCTAAATCATTATGATAGCTGATCGTGAAACAAACAGACAAACAAACCCAGTAAAATAAATTTGCAGATTAATTCTAGCTGCTTTCCTACACCCATTAAAGAGCTAGGAGATTTAAAGCCAATCTGTCCAGCCACCAATACCTGATACTAGCTCTCCAGTTCCAGGCGTGCAGGAAGAAAAATAGATATTGACACAGCAGAAGGTACCAGCTGAGGACTGTTACCATGTAAGCCTACTGTCAAGAGAGATTGAGGTGTTCTTTTCCAACTGTCCAGTATATCACTAGCATCAACCCCTGCAAATTTATCGTGTCTGGTAGTAGTTCACGTTATGTGAAAAGATCCATTCCTGCAACAGTATCATTACACGACAAGGATGGAAATATTCTTGGAGCAATGTTATTGAAGCCAGTGATTTGTTGACTTGTTTTTCTAAAGTAACATTATGCTTTAATATTAAATATTCTCAGGACTGACTCAGGGTTCTCCAATCCAATGGCCTAGCAGCATAGTGCCTACTACAGAATATTCAGGAAATTCCGACGGATATAGCAGCATAGTGCCTACTTCAGAATATTCAGGAAATTCCGACGGATAGCAGGTCCTAAGGGATTGCTAGGACTAAGTTTGATGGGAACATATTTTTCTGCACAGTGCTCTAACCCAAATAATACATCATCATTTCAGGTCAATCAAATGCAAAGTAAAACATGAACAAAAGAAAACAAACCAAACCCACATATTTTATTTCACAAGACTCAAGCTGTAAAGCTAAACTTGAAGTAAAATAATGCCACTTTATTTTGTATTATTGAAACTAACAACAAATCACTCTCCTTACTATTTAAAAAGAAAAATGAAAAACATTGTATTTCAGAATTCTTGCTACCTATAACCTTTTTCTTTGTCATTGGCTGATACAGGTTACATCTGACCTGTATTTGTGATTCTTACGCTCCCAAATCCATACCTTTATATAGACCAAACAGAAAATTTTGGCTACTGGTCTTAAATATCTCTTTCTATAAAGAGATATTATAGCGTTTTCTCATTCTCCATTAATTTCAGGCAGTTCATGTAGCTCTCTTCTGTGGAACATTATACAGTATTAATCATTAAGTCATTACAAGACACCCCTCTTTTTAAGGAAAACAGCCCAATATAAATATTTATTTATAGTTCTGTGGATAATTTCTTGCGAAACAGCCTCAAAGGGATGGTGAAGGGAAATAAAACTTGACTTTTGAAAAGAAGCTATGAAGGATAAGGTAAAACAAAATAAACATCTAATCTTACCCAGAGATCTCAATCTGGGTAAAACCAGGAGACAGTTCTGTAGGGTTGGGAGAACATATAGGAGGTTCTGATCAGATTGGCATGGAGTGAAGTATCTAGGGATCACATCAGAGACTTAAAATTAAATGAGAACAGGCAGGTAGCAGGTTCTTTTTGGAATAGCTGCTTGCCTCTTACATCAAGATACCCAAATCACACAATTTGTAAATCCAGTTGTCAGGGCATGAAAATGTTGAGACTTCTGAAGCAGAAGTCACTTAGCCATCTGGCAGGCAGGAATGAATGCTGCAGAATAAAGCTTCTCTGTTTCATCTTGGTAACATGTTATATAAAACAAGTGAGCAGGGACACCTTGGCATATAAAGCAAGGAGTATATAAAAAGAAAAGTCATATAATTTAGCAGGCATATGAGGAACAGCTCACCCAATGACAGCTACAACAAAAGAATAATCCCGTAATGGCTCTTTGACAGTTTATTTTCAGTGCATATGCTTAAGCAGTACATACTGTTTATTTTCTAAGCAGCTTAACAGATGGGAGGTAAGTAGGATGATGAATATAATTCAATATAAAATACATTTAAATAAAGTTGGGGGTCTGACTTAAGCCCTTGAAAGTCAAAATATATAAGTTAAGT
This sequence comes from Charadrius vociferus, assembly GCF_000708025.1. NCBI lineage: Eukaryota > Metazoa > Chordata > Aves > Charadriiformes > Charadriidae > Charadrius > Charadrius vociferus. Next base: position 836,316 of record NW_009648793.1, read on the forward strand.
CTCCAGCAACATCCTTAGCTCAGCTGCTATTCTTATTTTCTAAATGTGGAACAGTCTCTTATCACAGGCTGCCACACCACTGGACAATGTAGAATTGGTATGAGGGAAGAATTAGTTCCAGCAGCTCCTGAAGAACAAGATTTCGCACCACAGGCAATTTGACACAACTTCTAACAGGCCATTTTCCACATATTTTTTCCACAGTTGAAACAAGGGTTTATACTTCTGTTTGTTTTTCTAATAGCTATTCTTTCATAGCTACCTGATCCAACTTACTGAAATGCCTCAGCGGATTGTTATCTCAGGAAAATACTATTGTCTCTAATTTAGACAGGTGAGAAACAGAAGGATTATGTAGTTTGCTCAAGTTTACCCCAAAAAGTCAGTGCCACAATACAGCATTTTACCAGAATCTCCTGAATTCCAGGTAAACCCTTCCAATCACTTCAAGCTTTTTGATGTTATCAAAAAAAATATTGTTTCAGGGAATAGATATAGGAACATGCCACTAGAGAATTTAAGGGAAAGGTGAAAGAAGATTAATTCTGAAGATGAAATTGTATTCCAGTTTATTATTCCATTTCCATTAAATTATAAGCTAAGAAGGCATGAAACCATCAAGGCGAGTGCAGCATCGTGTTGCAGTTACAGAAGCTGGAAGGTGGTCCTCAGTGGCTTTGATGAATTATGATACTGGATTGAGTATCTGCCACTGCAAATATTAATTCAGGGATGAAATGTCTCAGACATTCAAGGCTTACACCTGAAGACTGCTGTTTATTACTCACTGTCACAATAGGAAAATGGGAGACAAACCACAATTAATGCAGTTCATTAATATTTTTTTAATAGATTTTAACTGCTTGGTTAATTAAGGGCCAGAACGCCTCTAGGTACAGACCTCAGAGACAGAAGGATGGGGAAAGGCTTAAAAGCGAGATACAGAATATAGGGATGGGGGAAGACTGGATTTTGTCAGGTATATGTATAGCGCGTAGAATAAATGAGCATTTCCAAGAACCTGGGGTACAAATAATAGTGCTTAAAATAAAATCAATATCACATCCTCTGCCTGTCTGTAGGATGAACATTCATGGAACATTCATTTAGATAAGCTAATGGGAGATTTGATAAATGCATGGAAGAATAATTCATCTTAAACACAAGAAACTATCTCAGGCTCAGGAAGCATTGGAGCTGCATGTTCGCAGCACCGAGAACACACACTGATAAAATCTGTGTGCTTCCTTCCGAATCTACTGCTAGGCAGGATACCAGTCTTAATATGCATTTGATTTCTAATACACCGCTTTTCACAATACTTAGAGATATTAGAACAAAATTAGGAAAAAAAATGAAGAGAAATAACAAATTTATTACTGTGATAAATACTCTCAGATCTCTTCCAAAGACCCTAAGTTTAAGAAGTCTACATGATTTGGAGGGGTTTGTTTGTTTGTGGTTGGATTTTATTTTATTTTTTTAAGAGCGCACCAATTTATTTATTTTTTTTAAACAACTTCCATTTTTGTCTCCCTACAACTTTTTTGTAACAATACCTTGACTTATAAAGATCTGATATGTTATAAGCTCAAGATTCAGGCTACTGTGTCACATCATGATTATGACATCAGTATATGAGACTGAGAAATGAATTGGTAAAGAGAGACACAAAATGCTATTCAGCACAAATAAATTCTCTGTAAAGGAAGATTAGAAAATACAGTACCAGCAGTACCTCACTAGTACCTTACTGTTCTTGTAAGATCCACTCATATCAATAGGCCTCTGACAGAGTCTACTGCTCAAACCATAGAACGGATAGCATCAAAATACATTCTTAAGCCAAACCAAGTTCTTCCCACTCTGAACAATATATTTGATCTGGTTAACCTAAAGTAAAAACTTACAATTCTTCCCCTTTCCGGTATTACATAAGAAATTCCTTTAAAGGCTTGCAAGTTCAATTCCAGCAGCTAACATCTTAAACTCAAATTGCTTTTCCCTGTTACAGTATTGTTGCTCTAAGTGCAGACACATTTTTGTTTATTTATTTATTTTTATTTGTTTTCCCAAGTTCTAGGGCTGCATGAACTTACTGTTGCGAGGGAGCATGGCAGCAGTCTAACTGACTGAGTTCTGCCCTCTCTGCTGGAGGCAATGTAATTTGTAAAATAACAAGTATTTTGTTTTATATTTCATATCCCTGAGCTCAAGTTAAGTTCCCCAACAGAACAAGTCTGCTTTCCCCAACAGGAACTCTTCTGTGAATAGGCAAGAAGTTTCTGCAGGGAGTCTCCCATCAGACTTCACTGCTGCATGGTTTGGAAACTTGAGATTTTTGCAGAGATTCTTCATATCTAGCTGAATTTCACCTTTAAAATTAATTATTATATCTCATTATTTTTACAGTTCTCTCAATAAGAGCATTTGCTTGTGGAAAAGCAGGTCTTCCACCATACCATCAAGATTATGATTAACTGTCCTGATCAAGGTAAAATACAAATGCTCAGGACGGTACTTTCACTGATGAATTTATTTTCAGAAGCACGTCCTTCCATCAGGTACATAGCTTGAGATACACATATACTTCCTAAGGAGGGAATACTGGATGCCGTAACAAAATGGTCAGATAGCATCATAACCTCCTCTTTTATATGCTGAAGGCTTTTTCTCTGTGTGTGTGTGATACCAACAAGAGTATAATCAACAGCAGTTACTAACTTCCTAACCAAGAGCAGTTACCGATTTGCACGCTTGCATTGCTATATTGAAACAGTCACTGGGAGTCCATCCGAGAAGTAAAAAGGTCAAATAAAGGAAAGATGGGGGGGGGGGAGCGATAACAACAGCCACTGATTTTGCTTTATTGATAAAAGAATCTGTCACTGAAGGAATCATATCAGATTATTAGGCAACAAGCGAGATATTTTTAACACTAATGAGAAAGGAAACTTCATTATATCTTGACTCTGAAAATAAAGACTCCAATCCTTATTACTTAATGTTAGAACAGGAACATTTACCCAGGTTAATAAACCTTTCTACTCTGATTTTACTATTTGGGCTCACCATCAAAACTCTCATGTATGGCTGGACTGTATTCAGTAAGTGACACAAAATATAATATACACCTAGTGGATGCACAGCTACCTCCTTCTGTCTAATACATACCCTGTTAATTGATTGGTCAATGTATTGGTTTCTCTTTGTGATAAGATTCAATTTTACAATACCTGTATCATCTTAAATATCCTAAAAAAAAAACCCTAAAGGGATCAAAGTGAAGATCAATTAAGGAATTATGAGAACACAAATCAATCAACAGGACAGTCATAGGTTACCAATACAAAATAAACAATGTGCCAATTCAACATGACTAATGTTTTGACACATTGATTTTCCACTTTTTTTCAATAAGAAAAACAAAACAACAACAGCAGACCAATTTTCTATTTCTTTCATTAATCAAAACTTTACAAAGTTCCTGCCATTTTCTTATCTTTCTTGGAACAAAACTTTCCAGAAGCTCCTTAAAGTCTCAAGACCTCTTCAGTAGCCAGACCTTGGAACAGAACACATTTTTACTGAGCATCAACAGGATCTTATCTGTCTCTTCTGCACCACGACAGCAGAATGCTGCACAGAAAAGAATAAGGAAGAAAAGACCAGCGAAACATATGCTGAAATTATGGTTCATATTAGTATACCTAATATATACTCCCTCCTAAAACATATAGGAGTATTTGCTATGAACACCAGAAGATATTCAACATTATGTAGAAAAAGATTATATAATTAATTTGACTAACTATGTTCTGATGGACTATTCAGCGTATACCTTCTGGCAGCAAACAAATTAGCTTAGCAGCAAGATCCCAGAGGGAGCACGTTGACAGTGACAACACATACAGATATGACATGACCTGTTCTGAACAAAGTTTAATTTATTTTGTCAGAAAGTACATGAAATCAACTTAAAACAACAGAAAGACATCAATACACATTCATTCACCTTCCCTAAATAGACGTGG
>NW_009648793.1:840396-846699 GCF_000708025.1 Charadrius vociferus
CCTTTAAGATATTCCACATGAAGAAGGTTTTAATGCTTAAAATCAAATTTACTCATCTGTAGACAATCGATGTTACAAGGGATTTTGATTTAGCAGAGCAATACAGCAGTGTACTGAAATTACAATACAACTACTCTTAATAGAATATAGAAATTATATATATATATTCTACTCTATAAATTATATTCATAGAATGCAGAAATTATATACGTATATATGTGCGTGCGTGTGTTCACAGACCTCCTCTGCCTTGCCAAACAGCTATGTCGCTTCAGCAGGTTGGGTTTCAAGGAACTCTGCCTTCTTGTTTACCAATATAGCTGTTTCATTTAAAGGTTTGCTGGGCTGCATCATCCCGCCTGCTTCGAAGATAACCTTTTGCATTCAGGCAGCGTAACGCATGGAGAGCACAGCAAAGCTCGGGCTGCACAGCACAGGGAATGAACTTGAACACTGGCAATCAAAAGGGTTTGCAGGCCAGGCACTCCAATGCAGCACACTGACACAGCCCAACTCCAGCTCAGAGTATCTTCTGTGCTCCTATCTGACGCTGCATAGTTGAGGTACAGAAGTTTCCTAAGGATCTACGGGGCCTAATCATTAGATCATACTCATACAGCACAAATACATGAGCATAAGAATTTACTGTTATCTGTAGGTTGAAAAAATTCTATCCACACTACCTTTTGAAGGCGAGACAGACAGTAAATCAACACGTGCTACAGTTTTGCTGAGTATTTGGTCTGAAATTATGCACCATATGAACTTCTCACTATTCAGAATGATAGAAATGCATGTAGACACACAGGAAAGTACATGGCTTAAAGTTCTAAGTGAAATTGGAAGTGGTTATACAACTATGCAGGTACCCAGGATTTCACGTTTTAGAATTCTTTTCTTCTGATGACTTCCCTAAGGCTGAGTTCCATCTCCCTCTCTCAGGCAAAAGTACTCTGGAGTCAAGATAGTATTTAAGAAGACATTTAGTTTAAGAGTTTATATAATTACTATCGCGATTAGGGACAGTCTTTAACACATGACCATGTGCTTTTTTTGGACTTGATGTCTTAAGCTGAAACTTTGGTATGGGGCAGACACCCATTCTCTGGTGCATTTCCCATCCTTGGCTCCTGCCTGCAGCCTGTCTCTGCCCTCCCTTCACAAGAAGGGGTGGCCATGCTGCATGCCTCACCCTCACTCATCCACACCTCCCCTCAGAGAAATCCTGGGTAAATTAAGGCAAAGGCCCTTTTTTATACCCCAAAGCACAAGTATGCTAAAGAATGTAGCCTTCCCCCCCACCCCTAAGATCAGACACAGCCGGAACGCTCAGCCCGGAGGAGGGATTGCAAGGAGCAGAGGGGGGTGCCCCCTACCTCAAAGGCTGAACCTACAGCACAGAGGAAAGATACTTTGGACTATGAGTACATTACTTAAAAAATAAAACGTGACCAGAGAACAAAAAGAACTATGGAAGCCTATCAACATTTCAATGTCAAAACTATTACAGTCTTGGGTACCCACTACAAAATAAACAGCTACAGAAAACATATGCTACAGCAAAAAGTTACAAGCAAACCGCATGAGAGGGAGATAGTGACTTACAGTTTCCTTTCACTCCTTCCAATTATTTAGTATCTGTTACCCCAGATACTACACCCAAGAAGAACATGAGCTAGATCTTTCAATTACAGAAATGTAAAGTGAAGCTATTTTGAAATGGAAGACCTGGAACAGTCGTAACTTAGGTTGGCAAACACAGCTTAAAACCTTGTCACCTTAAGACACTTTAAATTAAATGTGAAATAGATCAGCTACACAGTCAGGGTGAAATGATTAGTCTCAGATAACTCAAGGCAGAGAGGCTTGCTAATACTCAACCAGCATATACTTCTCCTACCTTTTCTCTCTCTCCTCCTCACAGGATCATAGACATATCCAACACTGATACAGCAAAGCAGACTCCACGGGTATTTCCCAGAACCAGAGTGTAACACAGCACTCTACAGAGTCCATCAAATATCTGCTAACTGAGATCTTGAATGACACATAGCCCTGTTAGCCCAGGAACACATCTGAGTACTGAACTCTGCCTGCTCGTTAAGCTAGCTGAGATGATAACCTGGCACAGCTGTGACTCATCTAGGCATCAGTACTGAAAACAACTGGTGGTCTTTTCTGTTGATAAACCTAACTGGGGTTTCATGCTCAGGTGTCTCTATAACATGTTTCAGCAGCTGGTTTGTCTATGAAATAAGAATCCCCTAGTTTGGTCTATTAAAAGTCCTTTGTATAAATTTGTTTAAGGGAGAAGTGTGACAAATCTTCAAATTTGATAAATCCAGACTGACTGAAGGATGTACTCTCTGAAGGATGCACTCTCTGAAGAAAACTGTCTGAACGATGCCTTAAGCCTCCATCTTGTGTTTCAGAATGGAAGTGGAATAGTGGCCATTCCTCTCCAGCCCCCCTCCCTCCCCCTCTCTTGTTGCACCTGATGCACTGAAAAGACACACTGCCATCTGTACCACGCTCCTCTCGGTGTACGTTCCTTTACATCCCTTTCCCAGAAGTATATCAGTGTCATGGTTTCATTCTCCACATAACATGCAGTCAGAGCCCTGCTCAAGCATGGCGTGGGTCTGATACCACCCCAGGAAGGAACTGGAAAGGGCTTTCCTCAAGAAGTGAAATTCTTTCACCGTCCTTAAGCACAAAAGCAATATGAAATGTATAACATGTTTGGGAAGGGTGCAAACTATTTCTTTCAGTATGATTTTTCAGTTAATTCTGTGTTTTCAAATCCATGGCGCTTTCTTCTTTTTCTTCCTGCAGTCCTTTCACATTTTCACATCCTCGCAGCCACAAGATCAAAACAGCACTCAGCCCTTTTTTTTTGGTCTATAAGTGCTTGCAGTAGGTGCACAAGAGCCTAAGAAAGCAAATATTCCTTCAGGATTTGGTTTATTGATAATAAAAGATTACTAGTTAGACCAGAACACTGTTGGAAACAATAAAACTTTTATTACAGTGTCTCCATATGTCCTAGCCATTGTTGTCAGTTACTTTATTAATTAAATAATATAACTTTTTTACAATATCACCTTAGAAACCATGACAGCGAAGTTCGTTTTCTACGATTAGAAGGCTTTACTAAAAAAATTAAATGTTTGACCACACTGTGCTTGTGAATGACTGAATTTTTACCTTCATAGCATAATGTTTCCCTCTGTGCAGGGGAATTCATTGAACATCACTGGCTTTAGTTCTAAAGCACTGCTAACTCAAATAAAACCTCAATGTTAAATGAAAATGTCTTACTAAAGCCTAACAACATCAATGCATGGTTAAATTTCACTTATCAGCAAATCCTGTCACCTTCATCTATCTTTCACCTTCAGCAATTTCTGAACAGTAATCCTCAAAGTATGGCAGTCTTCCTGTGGGCACCCCATACTAAAACTGAGAATACTTTCTGTCCACAGCCAGAGGACCCACCATGATCATGACCTGCACTAATTATGAGCCACAGGGAATCCAACCAATAAGTTAATCAGTTCTGGGGAAAAAGAAAAAAATCATATCCAATTCAAAAAAATCTTTGTTTATTTGAAATGAATCATTTTGTATATTGTCATTTCTATCTTTACATCAATTTAGATACACAAAAAATTCAGAAGCTAAAACTAGGTATCTCCAAAGAAATTTTCCTTCATGGAGGACTGTGATTATTTGTCACTTGCTTTCCATCAGGATAAAAGTGGACTGTAACATTTCAAGCCTAGATGAGCTGGATGTCTGCACTTTAAGTTTCACTAAACTTTTCTGCAACTTCACCTTAGTTGAAGAGAAAACTTCTGGATATATGCTATCAAAAACATTACTATCCAGCTATTGGAAAGCTTTATAAAGCCTAGACTATAGGAGGTGGAGATACTCAGAGATTTGAAAAATGGCTTGACAGAGTCAGAAGCTATCCAGGAGTAAATCCCGCAGGACCAAGGCAGCAGTCTAATACTCAGTGGTGAAAAAGAGTCAGGGCAGCAGGCGACATGGAAACAGAAAATGGAGCATTTCTCCCATGAGGAGGTAGAGAGGCAGAGACACAGTACCGAGAGAAAACCAGTGACTTTCAAGTAGTAAATGAGTGCATATATGAACAGTGGAAGTTAAGGGCAAAAGAGATCTATTAAGACTGTTACCTTTGCATTCTTGCACTAAACCACCTACAACTCCAGAAGGACTCAACCTTCTCTTTTACGTTGAAGTCCTCCACATTTTTATTTATACAAACTTCTCAGTTGCCTGTAGTTAAACTACTCTATTAAATACTCCGTTATGCTGAAAACACAAACCATGATAGGAAAACAAATCCTAAGCTGGTGCTACAGCAGTCACTTTTAAAGTACACACTATGTAAAATACACAGAGGAAAGGACTGGTATTCTCAGTGACACCTCATACTCGCAGCTGATCACAGAACTCAGAATATCCTCACCAGGATTTTATCATCTCCTCAGTAACGTACAACTGTGGCCTCAATATCTTGTCATTTTTTATTGCATTTCATTATTGGCTCCTGTTTAAGACATTAAACAGGTAGATTTCAGAAGTACTCAGAATCTAATACTTTCAAATTATTTTCAAGGGATTTTATCTCATTTTTTTGTAATGTTTTATCAGGAGTAGTAATTAGAAATTTCTGATATCCCTCCACCCTCTTTTTTTCCCCATCAGAGATTTAGTTTTGTCATACGCTCTGCTTAGGTGGTTTGGAAAGTGAAACATCACCAACAATCTTCAAAATGTATTTCCTTAGTAGGTTAAAGAACTGCGTAACATTTAAAGTAACAGTACCCAGTGTCACTCACTGTCCCATGCCTCAGTGACTAAACCCACAAAATTTACACGAGCCACTTTTGAAAAAGAATGCAAATTAATTAAGACGTAAATTAAATAAGTTACAGGTGAACACAGAAGTCATGCTACCATATCATTTCACAATTTTCTCACAGCTCATTTGTCTGATCTTATTTTATTTCCAAATAATGACCATATCTATTTCTGCATTGCATATTATTTTTTTAAGGAAAATAACAATAAGGAAGGAAAAATACGTATTATGTTCTTCCATCAAGACATGAGAACAATTATTTAACAGGGGAGTAAAATGGGAAAGAATCCTTAAATAAAGAAGGCGTCTGAGAAGGAAAAAAACAATGTTTTCAAATTTCTGTTCATGCGCTGTTCCGTGATTATGTGTTACAGTATAAGAGCTACTTCTAATTGAGAGAAAGGATTTATTTGGATAAAAAATACCTTCAAGTCTTGCTAGATCATGGAATAACACAGCAAAGAGTGAAACTGTTATGACTACTGATGTTGTTCAACAAGCTCCTTGAGCGAGAATGAGCAAGAATTTGTAACACCAGGAGAGTTCTTACCCTTTGCTGCCCCTACTCTGAGCTGCTTTCTCCTGCCACTGTGAAGCTCTTCCTCTGAGTGCCACTGCCCGGTGTTTAAAAAGCTGCACGATGAACTGGAATAGCAAAATAACATACATTGAGAAATACCCTCTTTGAAACGTTTTTAACCCAAATCTATTCCCAGGGTAGCGCATGGCTGAATGAATGCCTGTGTCAGCACAAAGGCGATCTTATCAGCGAGATGCATGGAGGGAACAGCAAGACCTGCAGTAGAACCAATTTATGCCAATCTAGGCTACAGAACTATGATGTCATCAGTCACCAGCCCACTTGACAGGGACGGTAAGAGCCTCATTCGATTGTCACTGAAGTCTACGAGACCTTCTATTTATCTGACCCTCAGTAACCTATTTGTCTAATACCGTATATTCTATAAACCTATTCTATAAATCTGATCAAGAATTAAGATTTTATCTAAGGATATGGCTATGACAAGGCTATAAAAAACCCCAGGTTATTAAGTGTGGGGCACCTAAATCCCCATCACACTTTTGAAAGGCTGCCCTTAATTATCTGTAGAACTTTATACAGCCAGCAGCTTGCAGTTTCAGTGCAATTTCCTTACATTAAACTGTTATTCTCTGTTCTGTTCCTCAGCTTTACTGTATTTCAGGAATTATGCCAAGTTCAGCTGAGTATAAGTGAATACAGCTCCATTAACTCACAGATTTCACCTCAGGTGATCATGACCCTTGGTATTCCACTAAACTGACAGCTTTAGGTTGTTTTGGTTTGGTTTTTTTTTTAAAAGATACAGCTTCTTCCAACATATAAAGAACAGTTATGAGCTAGGCAGAGAAACACTTAAATGTCTTCA
>NW_009648793.1:846710-874353 GCF_000708025.1 Charadrius vociferus
AAGATCAGGAACAATTCTCTAGGAAAAGACCATCCATTTCAACTACTTGTAATCCATTCAAAACAGCTGTCCAGATGAAAGGATCGTACAATAAAGCTACCGACAGTGGTGCACAATTTATGCGCTTTCAGTAGTGTCACAATAAACTGCAGGTGTCTGGAAAAATTAAAACTATGTAACTGAAAGCATCACTATTGGTTTTCTGCTGTACAAAACCTACTTTTCATGCTGTTCTTGATTACTTCTGTTGGACTACATACACTTAACATATGGTCATTTTAAATGCAAATATTAAGGATATGAAAAGGCACAGTCACATGCTGAATTTTGGATGCCTCCCAGGAACTAAAGTGGCTTGATAATAAGACAAAATCACATTAGTTGCCCAAGCATAAATTTGCCTTGGCCATCCAAATATCAATATGCATTTGGCAAAATAATGTGAAACATGAAGGGAGACTTATGAGTGGAATTGTTGCCATAGTCTCTAGAGGAGGAAAGAGAATGAAGTATAATGGACAAGTTATAAATGATGAATGGATTGATACAACAAAACTACTAATGGTATGTGCCACTGACTATTTATGAAAGCAAAAGGTAATAGAAATTATCCAGAAAGTTTCTCTGACCATGAATAATGCAAACTTACTTGGCTCAATAGACCATAGTACATTCAACATACCTGAAGGAAATCGAAAATAAAGAATAAATGGCAAAGTTTTTCTGTGGGATTTGATGAAACAGAAAAAAAAACCGTCTAACTGAATTATGGAAATGTGGGTGACAGTAAACAGGACTGAAAGCAGTAACTGAACACAATTGCCTTCACTGAAATATGAATTTTTTAGAAAAAGGCAGATAAAGATTAAAAATGTTAAGACTTAAGGTAAGGAAAAACAAAGAGGAGGTGTGTGGTTTTGGCTTTTGTGTCTTTTGTGGAGCCAAAAGGGACTATGAAATGTATGCACTTAGGACAAAACTATTACAGGGAACTGTGTCAGACCGGAAAGCAAAGACATCAAATCATGAATCTCTAAAATGGCCAAACTCCTTGTTCATCTCAGGTTGCCCTAGGGCTAGGAGAGAATTACCTAGCTGCATCTGAATTGCTTGCGGGCTCCCACATCGGTGAGCATTCCCTGCCTGCACCCAGAGTTCGTGCTGAAGTCCCTGGGGATGCACGAAGCCTCTCTCATCTCCAGCCCATTTTTGTTGGGTACTTTCCATGAGAAGAGGAACAGTCCTTTCACCCTGACAGGTGGATGACGGGTGCAGCAAGACACCTAGGGCGTACAGATGCCACGTGGCCCAGGCACAGCCCTACAATATATTATCTTTCTCACTTATCTCTTTTTTTTTTTTTCCAGGTAAGAAGTTGATGATTTTTTCTTAGCTATATAGCTCTGTTTGAAACAGCCTTTATGACTGTAACATTATAGGCAGGTGTCAGTGTCACGTGTATCCCATAATACTAATAACTCATTTAATTACTATACAGATAAGTATTTTCTTCCATTTTTGTCCCTCTCCAGAAAAATATTTTATCTTCCTGTTAAATTTTAACAATTTTGCACTGCTAGAATTATAGACAGATGCAGAAGAATGTTGATACCTTTCATTCTGCATTGCTTTGTTCTGTTTTTTCTCTACATCTTAATGTTTATATTTGTTTTTAAAAATATAACTTTTCTCACTAAGAATTGTAATTTTTTAAAATACCTTTAAATACTATTTCTGTAAATATAAAGTGACCATCAACTATAAACAACTGAAAGGTTAATCCAAGTCTTAAAAACCTTATGAGTTTTACTAAGTTTTGACTTTCTTAATTTAGGCTTTGCTGAAAAAGTAATGTTATACTATGGAGCACTAGGATGTAACTACATTTTCTGCTCTGCTTTCTACAAGACTTAGCTCTTGACTCCCATAGTCACACACATGCTACAAATCAAAATAACATTTTTATTTATTACATTTCTGTTGAGTCTTTCAATTGAAATTATTTAAAATCAATTTATAAACACAGATTTATTGTCCATAGAAAAGCATTACTTGAATGTAGGAAGGCTGTTGCAACTCAAAATACTCTGAAACCAAACGCATAGTTTTAAAAGACATACTTGCATGTGCACATGTGTACACAAATACACAAGCAACACATGTATAAATAAATTAGGAGATTTAATTTGGACTTATGAGGCATTCATGTTTAGAATAACATGACTTCTATGTGCTTTCTGTGTCTTAAGCTTTTAAGATTTATTCAAGTCATATGCTCACGGTTTTCTACATAGATAAACAGCAACTTTCTATCCTTTATCAATCACAGTTTTCAGTTTCAGGACTCTGAGATTTGCAAAAAAACTTTAACATTGAAAAAATTGCTCTAGGATCTCAAGAATATATTTCCAGAGAGAAACAGAAATAGATGAGGGCAAATTTGTACTTGTGAAGAAGATACATCTCATTATATAATCCTCACAAGCTTTAACCTAGTCTGTGATAAGGAACCTGGGGACTGGGCACAGGCGGTGACTGGGTTATGCTCCACCGTCTGCTGTTTTTCTGCAACTTTAAACTTCCCTGATGGTTTCTGACATTCTCTTCTTTCTGACCCCCACTAAAGCCTGTCAGGCTGGCTTCACGTTCTCACTCTTTGGTTGTCTTTGTTTTGACAGCATGGTATGAGGTAGACTAATTCTACATATTTGCTATGAACTGAAATAGTCTGGCACTCACCTGTCCTGAATGATTTTCAGCCTATTGCTATGCCTGTCAATATTATGAAGTTTTGCAGGACCAGCATGCATGCATGGGTCTATCCATTTTGATCATTCTGAATTTATGTTTTGATTAGTACTTACCTTCTATTACTATATAATAACCATATATGCTGTTCAGTTGGATACCCTTATTTGCTAACAGAAGTAGAACTTAAAGTCATTGAAGTGCTTCTCCTACCACCCCATCATAAAAGCTATCTTTTTTTCCAGAAAGAACAACTCAGGAGGGACGTAAGAATGCACAGTGAATTTTAGGAGGAGCTCAGGAGAGCAGAGGTAAAAGGCCACACAGAAGAGAGAGAACAAGCGAAAGCTAAAGGGTCAGGTGAAGTAATTCTATTGCGGGCAAGAGTGATGAAGGGTCTGACCAAGTTTAGCAGTCTCCCAGACTTCTGTGTGAAGACAGTGGCTGTTACTGGAGTAGCAGTACACAAGGAGTGAGATGAGCTGTAATCTCCTTCAGTCACCTGTGATTCTCCCACCACACTCACTGTTTAAGCCGGGTGGTCTGAAAGAAGGTGCAAAAGCAAGCCAAAGGAATTCACCCTTCCACATCCACTGGAGATGTTTCATCCTCTCTCCCACTACTACTCAAGTCCTCACGGGAGGAGTGTCTCCTCTTGACAGTTTTTAAAGGTAGAAGGATGTGAAGGATGAAGTATTAATCACTTCACCTAGAACTGAATTAACTCATATATTTATGTATTTCAGGTAAGAATCCAGTTAAAAATATTCAATGCTGGGAGCCAATTAAGGCTTTAATTAGGAATAAAACAGGAAAGGAATAGGGGATTCACACATTATTGATATTTTCAAAGCTCGAAGTTACACTTGCAGGGAGGTCTTTGTTCTATATTAGAGAAAAAGAACTACGCTGAAACATTTCTCTCACAGTAGGAGCCTTTTGTCAATTTGCTGAAGAAATTATGATAAAAACTACACAAAGGCAAGTTTTTCTTACTCTTCCACTTGTCTGAAAACCAGAACTAGACAGAATTAGATAAAATGAAAGGAAACTTTCACCTGAGAAAATCACTGCCTTCCATTAAGGACTTCGTCAATGCACATTTTAGCAGACTAAAAAATATTCTGTTAGCCAGGGGGACAAAGAGACTACATACTAATTATTCCTTTTGATCTTCACTTGCAGGAAGACATCTGACAACTGTCAGAGATAAAGCTTACAATTAGGCAGCTTTTTTAAATAATTAAGCACAGGAACTGAAGCTTTCCCTAGAATTGCCTTTTTTTTTTTTCCCTACCTCTGGCTGTATTATTGCCAAGCCAGCTGAGAAGTCACATCCAGTGATTTTCTCCCATTGCCTACAGACAATCAAACCGAAAGTCTGTGAATGAAACTGCAGTCCACCTGAGTGACTAAGGTCACTAAGTTACCACCATGCTAGGCAGTCATTTAGTAGAAATTAATAATCAGTGACCCCTCTTATAACTCACTAAGGGAAAGTAACTTGTTTTGTTTTTACTTCCGAAACTACACAGTCTGTCTATTCAACCATTAAAATCTCTTCTGATGGTATTTACAACTTAAAAAAAAATAAAGCATCAACAGCAAAAGCTGAAAGAAAAAAAATAAAGGACTAAGATGACCTTGAGAAGGCGTTTTATTGCTCAGTTAATCCCAGCACAGAGAAGCACAGTTCTACCTGCATTCAATCTGTTTTACATAAACTCCACATCTAATAAAACATTTAGCTTTTATCTTGATAACAGAAACAAGTTAACAAGCACTAGAAGTTAAGTAATGCCTATTTCAAGAGCTGTCGTAATAATGTAAAGAGGACTTACGGAGGAAAGCCTGGAGAATGCTATTGCAGTGATTTTTTAAGCTGAAGAACACTTCCAACACTGACCTTTGCTTGTGTTCCCCAGACCTACTAATGTCAACAGAAATCAGGAATGATGGGATATCATCAAACCTAAATATCTTTCAAAATGTTTGGCTACCTGGAATACTACTCTTGTTTTGAAGGTGCAGATTTAAAATAAAATATTTTTTCTAGAAAAAGATGTATCAGTACACCTGCCTTAAACGCATCCTGTTTTTTTTAATATTCATGATGTGTTCTTCTTATACAAAAGTCTAGTTAAATGAAATATTCAAATACCTCCAGATGCTTATGTTAATCCTAAGAAAAAAAAAACCCCACAAACAAAGTGTGAATCTCTTGAAAGTTGCCTGTTGTATAATCTTGACAGTACAAATAGGGCATATTTAACAAGAATTTACTTTGTGAATTATTGAAATAGATGGTCAATAATGGGAATGTCAAGAATCATCAACAGTATACAGGTATTTGAACTAATTTGCTGTAAAGTGTTATCACTCTTTTCTTTTTCCTTTCCTAAATCAGTTTTATGCAGCCTAACTGTAAATTAATGATTCTAAACAAGCCTAGCTCTTCCACACAATCCTGACCAAAAAATGGGCTCAATCCAAAACTAACTGAAATAATGGAACATTTTTGCCTATTTCAAAAGTTTTGGACCAGGTCCCATAAGTATTATCTTAGTTGTAGTATGACAAGAAAATTTAAAAGGCTTTAAGATTGAGTTTTATGCTTACAGAGGAACCAACACATATGAATTAATTTTTCCAGATCAATATCCAGGAAAGCATGGTAGTAAACTGGTAATCAGGAATATTAATAAATCTTACTATAATTGTGTGCATTATTTAGTCCTGTGTTTGTTTTATGTCCATTTGGGTTTTATTTCTTTGGGAGAAGGGGTTATTTGGTTGCTTGCCTATTGTTTTGAGAAGGATTGCAAAATCTTGACTTTTGTTCAAGTTACTTTAGTTCAAGTGATTTATAAACCATGCTGTTTAGCCGTACTTCCTCTCTGAGTTTGATTGTTACAACAACAAAAGACACAGGAAGTTGCTTCAGTAACAAAATTATTTTTCTTGCTATCATAATGAATTCTGAAGATCATGCAAGCCCTGTACTTCTGTACTGAGGAAAGGGACTTGTACAGATTTGTGAAATTGCATTAAAAATGTCTAGTTAATTCCGTGGTAGCAGACTCAACTGTCTACTTCAAGAGGAACCTTACTTTTCACTTGCAAAGCTAAGTCCTATTTGGATACCTAGTCCTTATGTAACAAAATGATAATAATTGTTGTATGAGAAGGAGGCACATCTGATTTCTTTCTTGAAGCTAAATTTCTCACAGAACACCCCAAAGTAGTGCTGCTGTTCTACATCTCCAAACATAAAATGTTTTATGACACTTTCTCTGTGCACAAGCACAAATGACACTGATTTCCTCACGCCTCGTCTTTCTTCTTCCCCAAATAGGGTGGCGTTATCCGTACCAACAATTAGGAATAATCCCTTGCTTACCACATATCACCTGAGAAAATACTGTCACTGTCTGGAACCTTGCTAGAAAACAGGTCAACTGTCACATGTCACTTTTCAAGCCTGTGCCACAGTCTGTAGTAAGGTCATTAGTACAGACGAGCAAATCAGCTATGTTTCAAGAACTGAATTTTATCAATGAATTACATGAATTATATACAATGATACATTACCTAACTGAGTGTTCCAACCCTCTGATTCTTTCTTTTTTGGCTTGTCCTGGTGATTTAGAATTTTCAGGGATCACAAAAAAAAATCCCAGACGTCTTTTAAAAGTTATTTTCTCCCTAGAAGAACCCCCAAGGGAAATGAATCATGTGAACTGTGGTGCCTTCCCCACTGTGCCCTGTGCACTCTCCCTTGAAGGTTAAATTTCAAAGTCAAAAAATTTTCAGCACTCCTGTGGTATGTATTGTTCCTTGATTTATGCAAAAAACCACCAAGTATATTATCACCACCGCTATTCTCCTTCATGTTCTTGGGAGGTGGGAAGGAAAGAAAAGAAGTCAATCAGAGGCTTCTGTGCTTACGCAGCTCACAGGCTTTAGTTCAATAACTTGAATCACTTAATACTTTTGAAGAGGTTCCCATTACTTTTGTCACGGACTTTAAAGAGAAGACATGTAGTCTCCTTGCAACTTGAACAAAAAATCAAGTTTTCTTTTACAAGCTTCACTTTATGAGTTTCATCATCCTTTGAAATAGCCAGATTCTATGCCCCAGAAAAAAAAAAAATCATTCCACAGGAGAGATAAAAACCATTGGATATTGTGGAGCTTGTAGTGATTTTTCTCCCAACCACATCCTTAATTGCTTAAGAAGTATTATTAATTGCTATTACAAACTGTTCAGCAATCCTAATGGCTTATTGATGAAATGTTATCTTCTTGAGGCTCTAGACCTTGTTTTCATTTACCATGTTATCTCTATGGCTCATTCATTATAATATTATATCAATATTATGCCAACCTAATCAAATAATTTTTGCCTTTTCAAATTACTCTCTTCGCCTATATAAGCAAATCATTGTACACCCATCACCTTACGTTTTTTTAAAAACACTGCAACATTAAGTTTGTACATTTGCTCCTATCTCAAACTTAAAATTCATTAATATGCCACAGCGCTCCTTTCAAGCTTTATTTATTTTGCTTCGTACTTTGCGTTAGGGAATGTTCAGTTTGTCCACCCCCCTCTCAAGGCTGTCCACCTGCCCATCTACCTTAACAACTACATTCAGTTCAGTATGTGAGTGCTGGCTGTGTTCAGATATCCTTTTTGATGGTTGATGGCATTACAAAGTACTACTGGTGGTAAAACTAGAACAGGTCTAAACAAGACCTTGTTCAGTTGAACTGAAGGTAAACATGTGTCTGTAATTCCTAAGCACAGCCACAGTACAAAAGCACCATGCTAAACTCCTTTTTACTTCTGTTTTTGTTCTTTTCCTCACTCTTCATTGAACCTTTTTTTCATACACTTTACCTGTACAGATTAAAGCCTTGATTCGGTAAAACACATCTACTGTGGCAAAGTATATAACCAATAGACTCCATCCAAAACCTATACGGTAGTTAGAACTACTTCCACTACCTTCAGCACTCAGTCTTTAGAATATTTTAATTGCAGCTAGGGTGTACGAAGTTCAGCTTGAATTATGCAAAATACCATAAAAGAACATGACAATAAAAGCAGAGAAAATAATCAAAAAACCAAAACGTTTTAAGCAAAGCAAAGATTTGTCATTAACCAACAGAAAGCTAGGATGTGCAGATAAGTACTGTGTGAAAAGCAAATTTGTGACTGATTAGCATATTCACATCACAGTGAAAAAGTATGAGATGTTTATAATTTATATAATATACATATTTTAATAGTAAAAAGATGAAGAAACAGCTTCGCATTAATGGAGAAAGTAAGAATCCTTTAGATTTAAGACAAGAAGTATTGAGGTTTGGAGACACAAAGTTTATTCCGATTGTTTAAATTGCATATATCAGCAACACTATCACTTTTGTTCAACTCTGAGATAAGCTTCCTGGAGCAGCGTGATCTAGCAACTAGTGGGAAAAAAGGACTGATACCAAGAAACAAAAGTATTTACTTGTTAAAAGAATATAATAATAAGGATATTATAAAAAAGAAATATAATAATATTATTAAAAAAGAATATAATAAAAAGAATAAAATAATAATCAAAATTGTCGTGCAAACTATTGTTTTTTTCAAATTAAATCTGAATCTGTAAAAGTTGAGAGTAGGGATAAAAGAGTAGGATTTAAGCCATAACGATAACTTCTGAATATCTGAAACCTTGTAGTGGTACCTTCGAACCTCCAAAATTGCTAAAAAATAGAGTTTATAAGCATAGAGTAATGGTAAAAACTTATTTCCATGACAAATTATACACTGTTACCACTTCCTCACTCATGATCTCTCCAGTTCTTTTAGGGATAAGCCAAAAATAAAGAAAAGAAAAATAGTCAAAGTACCTTTGAAGCCATTAAAAACAAATAACTACCTCATGCTACAGGCATTTTCAGCTAACAAAGAAAGTATTTGGCCAAAAACATCCAAGCCAAAATAAAAACTTGAGCAAAAAAGGAAGCAAATATGCTGCGCTATATTGTAACAGCTACGTCGTAGAGGCTTTTACCCTATCCATCCTTCCATCTTCACCTCTTTCACTGCTTATCCAATCAACAACAAAAGATAAAATACAACAAAGGATCCGTGTTTTATGTTGAAACTCACCAAACTTCATGGAGATTCAGAAGAAACAACACATGTCTAGAAAGGATATCTACTTTTTTTCTAAAATGAATGTTTTTGCATTTGAGAGGTATTCATCCCTCATGTATTAGAAAGATAAGCATTTATTATCTGGTTAATAAAAAGCGAAGCCACAACATCAGGGGCTTTAAAAATAATTGTATGTGAATTTGATCGGCAGAATGTTATTAACACTGCAAGATGAAAAACAAACAGGATGGAAACTTGCCGCATTTGGAGACATCATTATATTCTGTTTTTGAAGAACAGAAGCAAACAAATCTTTGTTTAAGATTCTGGTCATGTTCAGCTCACCAGTATTATGTTAGAAAATTTATAATTCTCCGCAAATACACAGGATAACGGACTTGTCCTAGAGGAATACGAGGTTATAGAGCTCACCACACTTGAATCATCTATTTCATTTGGATTTGATAGAATTTCATATATGGGATTCTCACCTAACACAGGGAGCATTGCTAATTGACTGAGACTACAGGCAAAAGATTTTGATATTTTTGCATATGTGTGTTTCAGTTCTGTTTCCTCCTCTCACAAAATACCTGCAGGAAAATTATGACTTTTTCAAACATTCATTATTCCAAACCGTTCAAAGATTTCTCTGGTCTGAAAGCTTATGCTGAACATTTACAGTTGCTAGGTGATATCCAAGTGGTGGCCAGTAATTGTGATTGAAGATGTATGGCTTTCACGGCAATTTTCCATTTCCTGATTGGTGATCAAGAAAAAAAGCAGGCAGATTTTGGTATAAGCAATTCAAGATTTAGTCACCATCAATATACGACAAAGATATAGTGAATGTTCATGTTGTTATAATGCAGTTTCGATCAGCAAAATCAAGCATAAAAAAGGAGTGCTGCTGAAATAGATGAGTGAGTGAAATAATACATTTCAGTAAATATTTGCCAATAACTCTCTTGCTATATTACCCATTTTTATGCATTAATAATGTATGACCTCATTGTTATAAGGATAATAACATTCTAAAGTTGGTCTACACTCTCCAAATTTTGCACGCTTGTAAAGACCAATGTATTCTTCTGCTCCTCTTTACGCATGTGTACTTACTTACTCATTCATGGTTGCAATTAGGCTACATAGTTAGTTGTATACTGAGACTCCTATCAAATGTGTAAGAAAAACTGTATGGAAATATGCTTTTGTTGAAATTTCCTGGAACTGATTTTTTTTTGTGTACATTTAACAGAAAATGAAATAGGCTCAATTTCTGTCAAACTCCCCCTCTTCTTTCACAAACCACAACCCTTTACAAGGTTTCTCTTAGGCAGACTGCGTCCGTGCCTAAAGCAGTAAGACTGACCTGGAGTTATGGTCCCATCTATTTTTTGAAGCCTTTTGGAATTCTGCAATAAACTGCATTACAGGAATAAAACAGCATTGAGGTTTTGAGAAAATGAGAGATGCAAATAATTTGAAATCTCGGGTCCAGATTCTTCAATTGATTGGGAAGGGCTTCTTTCCATATCCAATGATCGATCAGTGAATGAGCATTATGCAATGATCAACTGACAAGAAACCGTTTCAGGAATGACACCCAATTACACACAGTGTTTGAAATAGATTAGAACAGAAGGAAAAAAAAAGTATAACCTTTCAGTGTTTCGCTGCTCAACTTTAAAAGGAAGAATAATAGACTGTGGTCTATAATAATAGGGGATAAGGGATAATAAGAAAAGAGGGAAGCCATAAACAAGAACAGAGAGACACAAACCTGACTGACAAAAGATAAGGGAAGCAGTAAGGAGAACCAAACCCGGTCAGTCACACTAACTGATGAAGGTACAGAAAACACAGGAAGGCTTACTTCCGTATTACCTGATCTAGGAAATTGCCAAATGGGATACTATGGAGAAGGGAGAAGCCATAAACAAAATATATGGTGACACAAACCTGCCAGAACAACATAAACGCAACAATGACCAGAAACAAACCTGGTCAGTCACGCTAACTGATAGGCTATCCAGAAACTGCAGGCAAACCAGGAGCCTGCAGCTCGGAAGAATGCAAACCTGAGGGTGCAGGATGTTGCCAGGGATCTTGGAGATATGCAAACCAACGGGGGAATGTGCAGGGGAAGGGGATCGAGGGGAAATAAAGTGGGAATAGACAGACAGGAGTACAAAGGGGTCAACCACTTGTAAAATGGAGCTGGTCAGCACACTCCTCTGACTGAGCCCTGTGCCTCATCCCCACAATCTGTCCTGTCTTCATGTTAAATCCCTTCTTGACCATCTCTGTGTAATCCCACTGTCTATCCCGTGTGTGCATGTGTGTGTGAGCGCTGCAAGGACCAAGTGCCAGCTCCTGGCAGGACCAATGTGAGTGGATCTGGGACCAGCAACTGGAGTCGGGCCAGAGGCGTAGGCTGGGAACTGGTCGGGGGTGTTGGACAGACAGCAGGGTCAGGCCGGTATTTGAGGGATCCACTGAAGCGCGCGCGTGTGGGAATCGAGAGTGTTGAGTGTGCGCTGTCAACAGTGAGCTTCAGTCTCTACCAGCCGAAGAGGAGGAAGGGACTTGGCTGTCTGCGCTTGTGTTCGTGTCACTCCTCCCCGTAGGTGATGCCAAAGGCAGCACCTTGTCCGTGGCAGCCTGCACAGCTGGCTGTGACACAGTCCTCTCTGCGCCACTCTGTGCGTGTGTCTGTGTGCCTGTGTGTCTGTGTGTCCTTTTCAGTATCAAGCACAGAATGGGCTTCTTGTTATTCTTCCCATTCATTGATTTCTTTTCATGACTTACTTAGCATTAAGTTATCTGACACCTCAGACAAGAACTGAGAAACAGTAAAGACAACATATTAATAAATTTCTTAAATTATCAGAGTTCTCTCAGTCACCCCGATGGAATAGGCTATCTCTGCTTGCATAATTGCTAACTTGAAGCAGAGAAAGAACTGACAAAATTATCAAATACTTCCACCCACATTGAATATCCATCTTGATTTCCCCGGGCTTAAAAAGTCAGAAATTTAGAGCGAACTGATTAATCATTAGACACTAAGATTTTCCTCACCATGGCCAGGAAGGTTAGCAATTATTCAATTCACAACTTATCAATAGTTTATTTTTCTTCTCATTACCATTCTCTGCTTCCTACTCAGCTATCAGATGTGCTTTCATTTTTATTACCAAAGAACAGCATCATATTGAAATGGAAGCAACAGCCTGTTACAAGTTATGTAGTGTCTATTTGCAGTTTTACAAAATATGACTGAAAATTGCCCAGCATACTGTCACATTAGGAATCCAGGAGACCCTGCTAGGGCTGTAAGAGTGTTGTGTCACTGGCATTCTTCAGAACAAGACATAGCTCAGCCACCTTAACTTGTAATCTACAGAATCTAACTGAAAATACAAACATCAAATACAATACCTTTTTCCAGTTTAAAACTTGCCAGTCCGGTCATTCAAAGGCAAAGTTAGAATATCCTTTTTTGGGTTTTTTTAACATGAAACCTGAAAAGGGGTAAAGTGTAAAATAAAGACCTATTTTTTCACTAAGCTTAGAAAGCAAGTAAAAAGTGTTAATAGTTAGGTTTGGGTCCTTTCTGTCATTTAAAAAAAAAGGTATTGGAAAGCTGGTGCCAAAATTGAATCAAAAAATGAATGCCTGCCTAATACATCCAAGTTCTATCATCTATTGAGAAACTGGAGATGGGATAGTGAGGAATCACAGAAGCATCTTGAAAGTGATCTGCAAACATTATATATAGCTCTAGAAACATTCCTCCTGTGCTCCACAGCTACTGCTGTCATCTCTTGACTTCTTCTTCCTGAAATTTAAGACTGAGAGAAAATCCAAACAGAACAAGCCACCTGGTTAGTTAATACCATGAAATAATGAAGTATGATATGATCCCAATGTTCCAAACAAGCATGTAAAAAATACATACCAAGATTAAATATTCAAGTGTTTCTATTCTAAGGATAGATGTAAAAAAACTAACAACAAAAAAAAAAAAACAGCAAAAAACAGAGAGTATGACATAGATACCTGCCTTTAAATTAAGATAGTGGTATATGATACTGTTTATACAAGCACCTCAGATACTTGGTGAAAGGAAAACCGTGGTACACTTTAAAAAAAATTACATTAAAGTAAAAAAGATGGGAAATGGAATTGTGCTGAAAAAAAACCCAACTCAAACATGGGTGAATGCATCTTTTATATAAAACTGTACCAGAGAACTTCTATTGAATTAAATTTATACCATAAGGAAAAATAATATTTATTCTTATGCTTGTCACTTACCACATGACAAGTAGGGGAACAACATAATGGAAGGGAGGCTGGAGAAGCTAATAATAAATCAGCCAATATCAATTTTTTAAGCATCAAAGAGCCAAATAGAGACGAATATAGAGAAAGAAAGATATTGAAGGTCTATACACTGACACCAGACACAGTAAATGTTAGACAGTATTAAGAAATGAATGGAGGATACCACTATCCCACTGACTCATTCCAAAGTACATTCAGCTTCAATGCTCTTCCATATGCAGAAATGCAAAAAGGACTTCAAATTCAGACACCTCAAAACCAGACTAAAGATCCAATTTAAATACTCAAATTACCTGATGTATGAACTATGCTGGCAGATATGAAAAGGCAAATATGAGACCCATGTACTCCTGGAGAGCTGACTGACAGTCAGAACACCCTGGCATCTAAAGTGGTACCCAGGTGCTTATATTTATACCCAATCCATCCATCATGTCTATAAAGCTGTGAAAAAAGTAGGCAGGGAATGACTATTCACACCTTCTCAAATACAAGATATGGGCATTAGCAGGTAGCAGATTTCAAGACAGGTAGTAACCAACACATTGTCACACCTCGTGAGCTGTGTGAGTGCGTGTAGCTCATAAGGCTGCTGGCTGGGATGCCTCCACGTACACACCAGCTGTCTGTCCTCTCGCCTCCACCAGATGGATGCTCGCTCTTAAAATGCGAGTGGCACCATTAAGGAGATGTGGCACAGCTACCGCTGGTTATAGGTTAGAAGACTGAAGGGTACTTCTCAAGAACAGATAGAAATCTGAGTTTAGAATATTGATTGCAGTACCTTTGCATTTCCTACTGGGGACACTTCTGGGTGGAAAAATCAAAGTGAGAACTTACAGGATTGATGACTTTTTGTAAATTAACAAACAAGTACAGAACACTGAACTTCAACTCTTTCTGTCAACCAGATATATAAATAAGTGAATTCCTCCATCTTATATCAGTGTATTAATGCATGAATGAAAAGGCACTGCAACTGTTCAGGGATGAGCCATCTAATTCCCAAGGTCACTAGATGGTTTAGATGTGAAGTTTCATTTTTCAAATGCAGCTCAGGAGCCTGATTGGACAAATCAATAGGGAATTCACTTTTAAGTTGCTCTTCTATTATCTTTAAAATAGGACCTAGGATATTTTTGAAGCATCTGTTGATTTAAGAATATGGAAATTAAAAATACTGATCCTCTCAAAAATACTGACACCTAGCCAACACTGCATCACTGATAGGGAAGGAAAGACAATCAAATCTATCAAATCTACATCATTATAAAGCATTTCCTGGAAGCCTTAGGGTGATCAGTGCTTTTCATGATGCTGTTCTCTGCATCTGAGTCTAATTCTTTATCTAATATGCTGAAAAAAGAGATTTGCTGATGGACATTTTAAAGATGAAAACATTGGACAACATCTAAAATCTTCACCATACGGGAAAGTTCATGGCCTCCAGCAGTAAAACAGGTCAGATGAACGGCAATAATAACCTTGTAAATCAATAAATCTTTTAGGTAGAGTATTTTGCAACTTTGACCTATACTGTGTGATACACAAAATATATTTTTCTTTCCTGTTACAAATGAATCATTCTGGAATCGCATTAAGGTTACTGAGCAGAAAGTAACTATGGCACTAAATTATCAGTCATCAGAGTCAAAACAAATGTGATGAATTGCAACATAGATTTTGACTTCTGGTAAGATTTCACTTTATACAAATTCCCTGAGTGCAATATATACTTATCTTTATTGATGGAATCTGTTTGCTCTGTTCTAATAAAACACACTTGCTCTGTCCTTACACTAAAAAGCAGCTGAAGAGCAACATAGTAATATTATTGCAATATTGCTGCCAACAAAGTCATAATAGGCACCTAATACCTAAAAAGCCACTATAGAAAACTGGACCATCACACCTGTTGCATACACACTAAGAGCAAATACTGCCCTTAACATTTTTTGTCTTTTTTTTTTCAGACCTTCATATATGCAAATTGTAATTTTTTCTTCTCATCTGAAGAATATTCAGGAACAGAAGTCAATGGTGTTAAGAAATCCAAAGGCTTCAGGTTGTTTTGATGAAGAATGTTTTTTCACAAGAGTGTCTGATTCTAGCCGGTTGTGTATTTCCAGCAAACAAGTATCAGACAGAATGGAAGACATATGTATCAGACATTTTGCTATTGTATTATTCAGGGTGCTTTTCTTGAGGGCATATTTTGTTCCAGATCTTACTGATTCGCATATGTTGAAGCATGACAAGTTCGGCCTCTAACAGCTCACCCCAATTTTGAAGCAAAGTTGTAAGCACTGGCCTGTTGAGTGACACGTTTAAGACCAAAGACAGATAGAAGTGTCAGTGACCCTGACACCACGTTTAGGAGGTGAATTAGAAGACATGCGGCATCTCTTCAAACAAAACCAGAGTTTAAACATTCCTCATGGGAAGAGATCTTGGAAACAGCAGCATTTTTCCCCTAAACAAAACCTGAATTATTGGGAGGACTGACATCCTGATGAAAGAGCACTTATGCATTTTACATTAGATTGTTATAAAACACCCAGTAATGTCAGGAACTCAGGACTTAACCTTAACTCCCAGTTTTAGGTGACTACTGAAATGAGTAAGCCCCAGTATTACACATACTCCTTTTTGTTTCCTTTTTATCTCCATATCACTTTTGTTCTACTCTACATGGAAGCAGAACCTTGAATAAGAAGGGTGCAAGATGTCTCTATCCCCAAACTACTCTAAAATTGGTGGGAAGGATACTCAGTCATCCACATGGCAGAGGGGGGAAGGAGGTCTTGCATATGCTTGTGCTGTGAGTTTTCTAATAACTAAGTTTAGGTCACTCACGCAGATTTTCTGGATCACCATTCTTTAAACCAATGACATAGAACACCAGTGCTCCATCAAATGAATGGTGATACGTAAGTACTAGACATGGGGTAGGATCATAGGCAACACAAGTTATTTTCAATTAGAGTACATATCCAGGGATGATTTACTTGCACAGCTCTACATCTGAATTACACTTTTATACTTTAATTATTAAACAGTGTTGCTTCTGTTTCTCCCCTTGGTCTCTTAACAGCGGAAGAAACATAGCATGCAGGTTAATACACTTTGCTTATATTTTCTCTACATTTTTATCACGGTATGCAGTAGCACAGGTATTTGAATTCATTATCACAGAGGTACAAACTGATTGTATCAGCCTAGGAAGACAATTTTTAGTTCACATAAAAAGAATGTCAAGGAGTAAAATTTGTGAGGAAATAAACATTGCATCAATGTGACACAAAAAACATTGTTTGAAATTAGTATGAAAATACTGAACATCTTTTAAACCACTGATATGTGGTTTAACTTAAACAGATTTTGCATTCACTTTTTAAAAGTTTGGGATCAATTCTTATTTATACCAAACTCTGGTCTAAATGAGAGGCAGCCTAACAGATAATACTTCCTGCAATTAACTTTAAAAAATGTTTGAACTAATAGTGACAGATAGATACATTACTTCAGCATAATAAAGGCACATTAGCTTAAATGAAAAGCACAGCCTTTTGTTTCTCTTAATAGAACTAAAATATCAAGGGAGAAAAAGTCAAAATTGAAATTCGCCTGAATGCACCATTTGATACTTAATGAAGTGCAAAGCTTGAGGAAGTTAACGTGTGAAGATACTGATGTGAGTTAACACTGTCCTTCAACAATGCAGTTTTCAGCACTGGGAGATACTTCTCTATTTTTTTAGACTTACTGTACCAGTAAGGTCATGGCCATCTGTATCTAAAGGAATTTTCATCAATTTGGCAGCATAGGACACATAAAAATTATTTCCTTGTTCTCCATCTATGGCAGCTATTATACATCCCATCTCAGATATGGATAACTGGAACAAGCTTTCAGAATGACAAAAACCACGGACCATCATTGACTTAGTAAATGAGATGTTTGAAAATTACTTTTGATTTTCTAACATTGATCAGAGACTTCAAAAATACACATTGAATTTCCATAACACTGCCACTATTTCTGACTGGCCCCTCCACTAGGCAAGTTTTTAATGAATACAGAAGTTGTGGCTTTTTCTAAAAAACAGACAAACAAACAAAACCCAAACTAAAGGGGAATAGATGCATGAGAATGTCTGCAGTCAGTGGAAAACAAAATTTTAAACATCAGATAATCTAAAAGAAAACTATTAGCCAGTTTATTAGAAGTAGATGGATGTTGCTGTTAGCAACAGATGAACATAGACTTCCTTCCACAATTACTTTAATTTATAACATGGTTGTCATAAACAAGTAGACACTCTAAGAGAAGAGTTAATGGCGGGTTATGTACAATGAATGTTAAAAATAAACTCACTAAAATAATTTCCAAACAATATTTTAGGAGAAGATAAATTTTCAAAATATATATTTGACAAACTTCACCTTAAAAATTAAGTATTTTCTACATACATTAACAACTTAGTCTCAAGCAGTTCTCAGTTGAAATCTTTGTGACTGCACCTTTCATTCCAATCTGTTGCAATAACGTTCCACCCTGAGATCACCCCTTATCCACGGAGAACTACCCCACTCCCTGTTAACCCATCTTCATAATTGAATTTCCTACTTCCTTATCGGCTTTTCTTAGTAATTTCTATGAGAATGCTCGGAAACACCATTTCTAAAACAAGGTAAAACAAGGCATAGGTACAGGGTTGATTTAACAAGAATCTGTCCCAAGATTATTCAACCTAAGATAGAGGGTGTAATTTCCTATGGAGAAAGATGATAATCATTTACTTCCACCTCTTTTAAGTATGATTTAATAGAGTGAGGGCATACACTCTGAAGACCAGAAAATCCCTATTTTCCCACATTTATCTCTGGGAACTGCTAGATAAGCAATTTATATTTGTAATGACTCGTAAAAACTTTCATAAAAATTAGTCAAAACCAAGAGCAACCTGCAAACATATCTTGCCTATAATGCGTGTAAATATACAAGAGAAACTATGATTTGAAAGATCTAAATGGAAAGAGAAGTGTGTGCACAGGAGGGGCAAAGAGGGAGACAGAAAAAGCATCAGAAAAAAACAGTAGAAGGGTTGAATGAATAGCCTTCATTAACAACCAAGAACAAAATAGCAATGAAACATCAAAGAGTACATTGCTTGCATGAAGGCCAGAAGTGGTCACATTAGCAGAAGACCTTACACTTTATGAAAAGCAAGATAATAATGGATTTATTCATTTTCCTGTTAGCCCTAAGATACCTAAACAGAGGAAAGACAAACAATGAGCACGGACTTCTTAAAACGTATCAATACTGAAGTAAACAAAATTCTGATGTAAAAAGATAAGATCCTAAGAATTGTTAAGTTTTGGTCAGCATTTTCCCCTTCCATAAGATCTCACACAGACTTTTATTAGACTGATTTTCTACAAATCAATATGATGTTTGACATCTTGGCTTATTTTAGAAGGCTGAGAAAGATGCTCACTTTTTATTTTCTGTTAATCTAGAATAGGCCTGGACAGATGCAGAATAAAATTAATCAACAGAACTTTCCAGTTAAGCAAGTTCTGTGGAAAAATACAGATCATCACATAGTCTTATGGGATAAAAAAAAAAAAATAAAAAAAAGCTTCAGTTCCTTTCAGCTACAAACCAATAGACTAAGCAAATAATTACTGAAGAGATTATGGTCTTTATACAATACTGTACACATAAACTTTTACACAGAAACAATTGTAAAGTTATTATAGGGGAACGGAATTCTAATTACCATATTAGAAAAAAAATTGGATATATTCTCGAAGGTAACAGCATGATTAAAAACAAAATAAGGCTACACTGTGAAACCAATACTGAGCTATTTCATCTTCCTGTGTGTATACTGGCTTAACAATTGTCTCCATTCATACTTCCGCTTCTTCTTAATAGGATTGCTCTAACTGCAGTGTGTTTGGTGGTGCAGTGCAATCCAACTCAAAATCACTCTGCAATACAGTCTCTTCTCACTGGGATTACATCATTTATTGCATCAACCAAAGAGGACAGAGCTGTTTTATTAATTTTCAGCACTGAAAGTTCAAAAGTTCACCTCTAATTCTAACATGATAGAATTTTCATGTTCTGCTCATCAGAGATTGAGGGTTGTAGAGAGGACAGGAAAAGAATAATGGCAATACATGTCATTTATGATAGATGTATGTCACACTTTTTGTTTTATTTTTTCGCTGTAATCTAAAAGATACCTCTTTAGCTAGAAAAATATTTAGTTTCTTTTAAATAGAATCTGCTTAGAAAGCAATGTACACTGCAAAGTGCAAAGGAACAAGTTTCAGACTAAGGGGAAAGAATCCATACTCTTTTCCTACAACCTCAAAATATAGTGCAAGAGATTTACAATTTCCAGAAATTTTAAAGTTTGTTAATCCCTGGCTCAACACAGAATAAATTCCTATCAGATAGTTACCCTGTTTAGGTTAGCTGACTGACTTGTCCATAAAGAACAAATTCTGAGCCGCACAGGGGAACGAATGCACAGGCTGTCCCTTTCATCGGGTGATGACACGAAGTGTGATTTTTTCAGATCCAGTAATGCGAGATTAGGAGGGGATGAGGCAGAGAATTTTCCGCCTCAGCATATCATAAGGCTTTTGCATGCACAGGCATAACAAAGAATGGAACAGGGGACAGAGAAATGCAGGCAAGCTCTAAACATAGCAAACCATTACCCTTGTCCATGGCACGTTCCTCCAAGCTACTTAAATATTTGCTGAGGTGTACATACAAATCAGTCAGAAAAAGCGGGAGAATACACCGTCCAGGGAAATTTATCTTTATGTAAATTATCTGTTTATTATAGAAAGATAGTAAACCTATCTATTTACTGTTGCTGTGCAGAACTGTTCATTCATACTCTCATCCTGAAGGTGTCTTGCTGTCATGTGGGCACTTGCTACAGATGTAAAAAGACCGGCCACTGCGGCGGGTACCTGACACGTCTTCTTTTACTGCAGCAGCTGCTCTTTCTGTTTTCTCTCTCCCTTTGACCCCCTACTCCCCAGACCCACTCAAGATTTCTGTTTCTTCAGCTATGCTAAATTAGCTCAGGCCACCCTCCGAGTGGTTGGAAACTCCTACTACATGGACAGAAATAAGCAACCCAGAGAAATTAAATAGTCAAATGTGTGGCAAAAATATATCTAACAACATTCCTTGTATCACCATGTTTCGACATTGCCACATTGACAGTATGACAAAGACATTTAAAAAAACATCATCAGGGAAGGAAATAGACTGGCTCAATCTCCTTATTTTCAGAAGTTTTAAATCCTATTCAAACTTGAGAGAAAAAACGAGTTGGAGCAAAGAGTAACAATACGCATGGTAAGCTGTGCCCTGTTGTGCCCCTTAGAATCTACACTCAATGGATTTCTTGCACAGACCTTTTTCTGTTTTCCTATTCTTTGTGCAGGCACTTTTTCTCCAAACACAGACAAATCATAAAAGTTCTTTAATCGTCACCTGCCATTCATGATAGGCACAACATCTTTAGACGCTCATTCAGTCTCATGATTATTTTCTAATTGGTTTCCCCTTTGGTGCTCCACTGTCAAAATATTCTAATAGCTCTTTAACTGCTGTTTAATAACTAAAAGCAGCTTCACATATTTTAAAGAACAGAGAAAGATTACCTATTGTTTTGCTTCTTAAAGATATAGCACAGTGAATAATCATTACTAAAAATGATGAATATCATCACCAGTTAGCTGCATTTCTCCAGTCCATCCCAACTCTCGAGATTCTTATAAAATAATATGTAATTGTACTGCAAAAATAAGAGCAGTGATCTGTTGTCTCTTTCAAAACACAAATGCATACTCTTGCTATGAAAAGTCACACCACAACAGCAAGTCTATCAACATAGCCTCAAAACTATTTCAAAGAAAATAATAAATCATCACAAGAGTTCTGGCAATTTCACATTCACTTTAATAGCGCCTGATGTCTTTTCAATTTGGATTCTCTCAAAATGCAATTATAGAATGTCATAACTGGGGTTTTCTTGCAGATCTAAAGCAACTACCGCATCCTTCTGTGGAAAAAAAATGAAGCGATTTAAGAATGGGAGAAAAATGTCTTTGTCTTACATATCAAAAATAATGGCAGCATAGAGCATCCTTTATGTAGCATTGTCTCTAAGTAGATACATTCCCTCAGCTGCAACTTTCCACCACAAGCCCTAGTCTTTATTCTTCCAGCAACAGCAATTACTTTACATTTCAATTACAGGTCTGAAAAAAACTCTCAAGAAATGACTTTCCTTTTTCATTAAGAAAGGTGGCAAGAGTCACAGAGAGCCTATAAGCTAGTGAGACATCATACAACTCTGAGAACCCTCCAATTTGAAATTACATTGCCAAAGTCAACTGGAGATGTTGACTAAGCAAAAACGTGCTTACTGTTTTGTCCTTACTGTTAGTAACAGAACACATTAATAGTATCACAGTTCATTTTGAATCCACTAAAAAAAAGAAATCACATTACAGAATACCCAAAGAAACATCACATATGTTGCATACTGTAAGAAATATGTCACCCTATCTAATTGCTATGCAATTATGGATAACTATTTCTGATGTTCTCTCCTCATGTCATTTGCAGTGCTGCTGAAGAAATCAGGAAATGTTGAATTAAATGCACATTCAGAGAATCAGGAAACAGTCACAACAGGCATCTCAGGCATAGTTCTGGGATCGTCAAACTGTGGTTTTATTTTAATTTGTCATAGCAGCACCAACAGAAATGAAAAAAAAAATATTTCTTATTAACCAGTTGAGTCATGAACTTTGCAGACACTGTTGCAACATCAGGACAGTTCATTTTGAATCTGGGTGATGCAACAGTGGTTCTGGAGCATTTCATTACTGAATACTATTTATTCATAAGATAGTACTCATGCTGTACATGCATGTAATTGATTAAAAAAAAAAACTATCTCAAAAATTATGTTTTCTTTTGAAGTAGGAGCCATTAAGAGATTTCTGGCTGATGAACCACATCACAACCTTTCAATGAACTTGTTAGGAGAAGCAATCACTATTTTCTTTCTCCTTATAACATCTTTGATTCTTCGTAACTCTCTGCTTGTTGCTCCTGAGCAATTCAACATAACGTTATAAGCAGAGCTCTCCCAAGCTTTGCAGAAGCATTTTAAAATATAGAAAGAAAAATTAGAAGCATTTGCCTTTAGATGTGATTGTGCTTTTCAAAAGCATAAATATAATTAGTAGAGTATATGCATTTTTATATCATCACAGATTGTAGATTAAATAGAATCATGGAATCATAGAATAGTTTGGGTTGGAAGGGACCTTTAAAGGTCATCTAGTCCAACCCCCCTGCAATAAGCAGGGACATCTTCAACCAGATCAGGTTGCTCAGAGCCCACTCCAACCTGACCTCCAATGTTTCCAAGGATAGGGCATCTACCACCTCTCTGGGCAACAGGTTCCAGTGTTTCACCACCCTCATTTCTTCCTTAAATCCAGTCTAAATCTACCCTCTTACTTTAAAACCATTACCGCTTGCCCTATTGCTACAAGACCTACTGAAAATCTGTCCTCACCTTTCTTACAAGCCCCCTTTAGGTACGGAAAGGATGCAATAAGGTCTCCCAGGATCTTTTTCTTCTCAGGCCAAACAACCTCAAGAAAGGTTATTATATGCAGTTGTGGAACATGTAGTCATTAAATTAGTAATATGCACCACAAGAATTGATCTTTGTATGATATATTGATGTTTTGGTGAACACTTTTTAGGACAATGTGTTCTATACCCCAAACACCTATTGGTATGAGATGACACACATGAAAAGGAATATGGGAAAGAAGACACGGTCCAAACATGTTCCTTATTATACTTAACTTGTGTGTATATAATTACTGTAAGTGTATTTTAAATTACTGCTGTAAGAGAAATGATAGGGTATTTCAACATGTGATATTCAGATAACAGCAGAAGACTGGGCTTTCTGTAGTTGTCTTACACAGCAAACACTTAAAGAGGCTGTATTTAAAACATAATATAATACCTAAAAATAAGTACATTTGTAGAATTTGAAGGGCTTTGACAGTAGGGGAGGGTAAGAAAGTTTTCACGCCTATTAATGTTGCTTATTCTAGTAGAGACTACAGCGCACTTCTCTTCACTTTGAAATGTCTGTCTGTAGTCAGGAAACTCAAATTGTTATTTAGCCAGGAAAGTTCAGAGTGAAACACTCAATATAATCTAAATCATCACCACCACCTTTATGTGGTGGTATATAGTCTTCAAATGGCAGGACATACTCACGCTGTCAGGCTGGATGCCCAACATCATCCATCCATCATTTGCAATCTCGCTGTACCACAGAACATTTTTGTGACTGTAGGATCAGTGACATGAAGCAATATTCCTCAGAAAACTCAAGTTAATAAATCACTGGTTTCTCTCCCTCCTCGCTCCTTTAAAAAATAACTGACCTAGCAAAGCTTCTTCATTCCAGAGAGTATTTTGGAATCTGTTGGTAAATTTGACTGTAACATCTTTACTGAGCTAGTAAAGTGAGCTTTACTCAGCTAGTCCTAACATTTAGTACAGAGCACCTAATGACATGGATAGAATTTAAAATACAGTCTACGTTGTGACTAATCATCATGAAGAATGATGACAACTAGTCTTTGTTAGAGGATTTTAGAAATGTTGCGCGTCTTCATTTGTGTGAAGGCAGGGCTTGCATTGCCCCCATTTGCAGCTATCTGTTCAGAAAAAGGAATGATGAAATATATACCAGTAAATATGATTTATTAACACTACTAGTAAAAGGTCAAAGACTATACTGACCTGACAGTGCATGGTCTCAGGATTTTTCGGGGTTTGTTTTGGCCCGAGCTGATTTTATGTTGGTCAGTTGAGATAGCAATTGCCAAGAAATCAGGTAAGTATTGCCGAAACAGTTACGGTTTTTTTCTTAGCTTCAGTTTATATTGAGAACAAGTACTTAATCAACGTATTTTGAATTGTCTATGACTCTAGAATAAAATTATGTGGAAGAAAACACACATAAAACGGCACCAGAAGCCCTCGACTGTGAAGAAAAATCACAACGCTCAGTCACTATTGAAATGCAACCTTACACAGTTCAATTAAAACCAATTTTAGAGACAACAAAGAGAACAGAAACGCTGAACAATTGGACTAGCAACAGATTACTGACTGCATTGTAAGCGGTGTTCCTCCTTTTGCCCATAAGATTTTGAGTGTGACAGGGGTCCTTTCCAGCCAGCAATCCCATGACTAAGCCTTCTCCACACCAACACTTTCATCTATCTCACTGAAAACACAGACTTTCAGAAGGCATAAAGCATAAACATATTGGGGGGTTGGACACTCACACACACACACACACACAGAGTTCTTCATAAATTTCCCCATTTTCTTAAACGAAAGTCTGTTCAGGTGGGCAACAAGGAATGCCTTTCTCAATTCAAGTTTCTTCAAGCAGTCACCTTCTTTACAACACAAATACAAGACACAGCACCTACACCCACTAAGACAGTAAGTCAAAGGAGAACTGCGATTACTGCTTTCATACCCATGTAAATATAAACATGTAGAATAAAAGGGAAGGCATGTAAAAGTAGGCAACACTGAAGAGAAAGGAAATACTGCAGAGGTACCTTTATTTTTGAGACAGATAAAAATAACAATGTATACCACTAATTTCAGCATTATCAGAACAAAAGAAATAATTTCTCTTTGCTTAGTATACAGAGACAGGGATAACAGGGTTGCCATTTTCCTTTTGATTTAATTTCAGTTTATTATTTCTTGATATACGCTTGTCTCTGTATAAAGGTCCTTCCCAAGTCACATTAGGTGGATGATGTTTTGTTTTCAGAACCTCCTAAGTGTACTTGCTTATCTGAAGGCTGTTTAATGGGTTTGTGATTCTTTTAAGTTTTACTTGCTTGTTTGAAATAATAGCATTTTCCCTACCATTCAATATATTGAACTAAAACAAACAAGCTAAGGAACCTCTCAGGAATTGGTATGCAGTTTAATGCTCATTTTATTAGTGACATTTCACCCACAACTATTCAGTTACTAACTGAGATGTCATAACTAGGGTGTGCTGGCAACTAATAATTGATTCAATTGTTATTCACCAAAATACAGAACTCAGACAATGGAATAACCAAAATAATCTTACTAACTCACTTGAGTTTTATGAGCTTCATTGGGGCTTAAAACATTCGTGCTACTGAAAACACTCTTGAGCCGGTATCTTGGTAAAAATAATGTGTGTGAAGCAACAAAAATCCAAATTGTTTGGAAATTAACATTTTTCTTTTAAGTATATTCTTCCAAATACCACAGAAAATACACTGTTCAGCACCACTGAAAACATCAGTAGAAAAGTGACTGATATCCAGAAGTCACTCAATACATAAAGAAACTAAATTCAAGAACAAAAGATAAACTGTAATGGTTCAACCGCAATAATGAGCATAGTCAAGTAGCTTTATTCTATAACAAATCCCTTAAACAGCTCTTTAACAAACTAAATTGAAGAACCACAATATGAAGACATTAAAGTTAAGTTGGCATGCTAAAATAAACAGTGTATATTGCACCCACTATGTCCTTGGATATATTGAGTGAATTCGTAATCTTTCATGTGATCTAAAATTTACCTAGATGTCTTTTCTTCAAAACTATATTTTAAAGCTGAACAACCTGTGAAAATAATAGATGCCATGCCACAGGTGACACAACAAACTATAGCACAGAACTTGCTCATAAGTACAAATAAACCCTTTGTACAAGTTCACAGGCTGTTGCATTTATAGGTAAGTATTTCCAGTCCCAGTGAAAAAATAGCATCACTTCAGCTAATAAAAAACATTCAAATTGTTATGTTAAATTATATTGGCCTGCACTACAATAAAAATAAGAAAAAAATCCTCCACAATAATTTACCTATTGCTTTGAAAATTCGTAAGTGTTCTTAGGATGAAGCTCAGAGTGTATTTACAACAGTTTGAAAGACCATATATTATACATTGTAAATGAAAGACAACTGAGGAAAATGCAACAACTCCGATAGAACTCCCAGCTTCATTTAAAAAATACATTAAATGTCATTATAAGGATCTCAGCTGAACAAGCCATAGACAAATCTACCATGTTAAAGTTAGGATAGTGCAAATGGATACATTGGTACATCCAAAGGGAACGGGCAGTATAAGTGAACAAACATCAGACCTTGGAAACAGTACTACAGCCTTGTCAACCTGTGCCCAAAAGTACAACGGCTTTCTGACCTGTAATGCCACTGCCACCATGAAATTCCCATGGTCTCAGCCAGTTTAGAAACACGTGAACTTCACTCAGTTGCATGGCACAGTTGTGGCCAGGAAGGGAGTGCTCAATGCCATACCAAGAACTTAAGATACGATCAAACTTTTGTGGAATCAAAAAATATTAACCCAAGCTGGTAAAGCTCCAGATTTGATAAAGAGAAATTTAATATTAACACTTTTCAAAACATTCTCAGCCAATTCTAGAATTATTTTACCTGTACTATGAATATAGTATTCTGTTTCAAATTAGCAATCTGCCAGCCATGCATAAGAAGACACATATGTTTACAACAACTATACTTGAGCAAGTCTCTTTCAGTATCTCCAAGCAGAACTGTTTCACATTGCATGAAGAGTTTTAGTGGAACACAGCATAAACCCAAAATCAGGTAGTCTATGAAAATGTCAAAAAATCTAGTCCATCTCTCCT
The DNA here is from genome assembly GCF_000708025.1 of Charadrius vociferus. Taxonomy (NCBI): domain Eukaryota; kingdom Metazoa; phylum Chordata; class Aves; order Charadriiformes; family Charadriidae; genus Charadrius; species Charadrius vociferus. The sequence continues at coordinate 873,820 of NW_009648793.1, forward strand.
AATCACATCCACAGAACATCAGGCGAATTCAGTTTTTTTGTCCCATTGAAAATAACTTTAGGGCACAGAGGTGCACTGTTATTCAGAAACAAATTTCTTCAGTAATGATTTATTATTTTTATGCCAACATATGGATAGTTCCCTAATTATTGGCAACTTTTCACATGTATTATAAGCTATCCCAGTGAAGTCAATTTCAGAACTGTATTTGGGAAGTTACACACTTAGGTTGCAGTTCTTCCTCATATTAGTGTGGTACTATTTACGATGGCAGATCCATGGGCTTTGGTTCTCCAAGCAACAAAAGAAATGGAGAAAGTCTGAGGTTTATTTTAGAACTCCTAAAAGAATAAACAATTTGGAAAAATGGAGCCCTTTGTAGATCTGAGGATATTTACCTTAAGGCATCTCTCCCCCAGACTTGCATAGCAACAGGAATTAATGGCCTAATACAATTACCATTATATTCAAAGAGAAAACTTGTATTACATTAAGTGAACAAGAAAATGAAAAAAGGATAGTTGTTTCACCTAT
>NW_009648793.1:874378-895545 GCF_000708025.1 Charadrius vociferus
GTTTCATAAGAGTAGTGCCGATGAAGTCTGATAACATATCTAAACACCTGAAAAATAAATACAGCTCTGTAAACATTAAGATCCCCCTGCATTATGAACCATGTATTGCTTAAGACAGGGGCTAAAATGTCTTTGATATGAATGACATAAGAAACAAGGAAAAGGAGTCACTCTGCATTCCCTAGGGTCCCAAAACTATGTTTCATTCACTAACTAGTAGAAGACACCACTGATAGTAATACTGTCTGCACAGGCAGCAATTCTGTTTTTTCAAATATATTTTCCAATAAGTGAATGCAGCACTGGCTTGCTAATCCTGAAGAAGACCGTTTGCTTCTTTTCTTCCGACTCACCATCAAAGTAACGCAGAAACAGGCCAGTTACCGGAGTAAAGTCCCCAGGGCAAAAGTCTATAGAGCCTCAAGTGAAGCCAAGAATTCCCCACGGTGGAAAGTTCAAACCACACATTGTCATGTTTCAGTGAAACTCAGTGTTGAATGAAGTGCTGCATGGGCAGGTGGGACACAGAACTACGTCAGTGAGGCTGAAAGCAATATTTGGGTTGAAACATGCCATGGACCACACCCCGTAGCTCTTTTTATATGGAAAAAGTTGATCATCCTTAAAACTCCTAAATTCATTTTCTGAGAAGAACTGTAGATAAATAGATAATTAAATTATTTTTGATCCTTTTTTGGAAGAGTATAAAATGCCTCCTATGAATTTTTACGTTTGTACTTTTTTTCTTTCTTCCTCCTTTGCCTGCACCCAGAGCAGAAATTTTGGAAATCACAGAATCATAGAAATAAACAATTTCAGTGTGATACTGTGAAAAGAATGAGGTGAGACAGTAAATAAACTGCCAGAAGAGGCTTTCTCCATGTGACAAATCTTTTATTTTAGTCAGACATACAGCAACTGCACGAGAATGACACATGCCTTTGAAAAACTGTGTGTAGTATGAGCATGCAAAGGAAGATAGGTACTGCAATTCATCATGCTGCTCTTCCATTTTATCTTCTTTGTAAAGCTAATGGGACTGCTCAGGAGAATAGAGGGTGTAGGTTCAGAAATTAAAAAGATGAGCTTTTTTTCACAGGGGGATGGGGAAGGCAAGATTGCCACCAATACTCATAATTGTACAAAGAATGGGGAAAAATGAGTCGGAAAAGGAGAAATGTACAATTTCTGAAGAAGAAAGCTGACATGAATTCAAAGAAATGATTTACTGATTTATTGATTTACTCCATAAGTTATCCTATCCCAGAATGTAAGACCTTTGAATCAAAAGGCTTATTTTAAAAAATCTTAAGCTGTTAAAATTGTTAAAATATGACCCAAAATGTGTACAGTCCTTATGCAAGAACAAAACTCAATTGTTCTTACACATTTTACGTTCTGGCTAGGTTTTCTGTATTTTTACATTTTGCAGTATATTCCAAATCTCTTCTTTCTGCTCCCTCTCCTTTTTTTTTTTTTTAGCGGCACTCAATCTATTACATTTTCAGTTCTAATGCTGTCCTGTTGCACTCCCTTTCTTTTTTCATTTCATTGTTCTGTCTACTGCCTTGATTATCTCCTGACCAAATCTACATTCACATTCCCCTTCTGACCTTCATCAAAAGCATAGTTGCAAAACCTGCATTAAATTGCTTTTATTACTTTAGTGAAACTGTTCTACTCCTCGACAGCATGAAGCACTACAGTTTTGGACTCATCCATTTGGAACAATGTCATGAGAAGGGCCACAGATCTATTAATTTCCCTAATGCTAAAATAAGTTACCGGTCAGAAACAAATTGGGTTCAGAGTATTACTTCCAGGTGCGTGTCCTAAGTGGGTATTTAAGCTTAGGCAGTAAGATAGCAATTGGTGTCTAAGTATTCTGTGAATTCAGCCATACATCTTCTATGTAAGCATACACTTTAACATAGTGAGACCAGTTATTTACATGCTGCTAAAAACTAATAAAAGGACAAATATGAACAAAATAATATTGGCAACGAATGTTTAACAATTTCTATGGTGTAAATATATTGTTAAATTAGCTGCTCATACAGTCGATCTCTATTCAGGCCTCAGGATGAGACTACAACAGAAATAATAAAAATGCCGTTCTTCACAAAGGGCATGTCTCTGTTCTCATTCTTTTCCCAATGTATTTTCCTACAGCAGATGTACAAAATATTTTTTCTTAATTATTTGTCACTAAGAGGTACCCTACTTTTGGAAAAAAAGAGCAATTCTATATGACACTATTAGCAATACTGTTAAACCTCAATAATGAAATCTATGTAATACTTGCAGAGGAGAGATACAACTGGAAATGAATAATGAAATATTGATACATATAGCTATATCTTCAGTTAATGCAGATTTCCATAACTACAATTTTCTCATATTTGGTGTCAAACAGCCTTGTTTAAAAAGTCTTGAACAAGCAGCGGTTGTCTTTAGCTGTCCACATGCCTGAAAGCATGCTAATGTGTTTGATTGAATTCAGCGTGTGATATGACAAGTCCAATGTGCCAGTGTATAGACCTTCAATATCTTTCTTTCTCATATGTCACTCAATATTCTTCTCCTAACATCCTCACTAAACACACTTCCTACCAGCTTATATTCTGGGATAAGTTGGACTGGGTATAGAAAAAGTCTCCTTATACAAGACTGAGTTTGGATCTAATGTACTTAATGTGCTTTGCATGAACGAAGGAAAAGAAATACCTTAGGTAGCTGAACTGAGCTGAACTTTACATTTCTTCTTTATGTTTACAGTGCCAAATCACTGTGAGCGACAGCACCAAATTCACATGGGGTCTCTAACACAGAGGTTTAAGAGCTGGAGAGATAACAGTTGTGAACGGGGAATGGGAGACATGCAAGAAGGCTTCAGATCATTACACCTACAAATTAGCAAATTAAAAACCAACCAAGCAATAAAATAAGCACAGCAGCTTTACACTGCTCTCTGGATTTGCCTGATGTCCTTGGTTTCTTTCCTCAGTATCCCCATCTATACAGCCCGCACACCTGCACAACTTCTCCACCTTACTGGTAGTTTGTCTGGCAAGAGACATACGTTACACCTACTAAGGCAATAACCAGATTAGACACATATACCTGAGACAAAGATACATACTGGAGGCAAAAGATAGTCTTTTATGTCATGTTCTTAACCCAATGGATTAACAGCTGCTATTTAATTCTTTTTTGTCAGCCATATAGTACCGTAGCACGCTTCTGGAACCCTAGCTGTAAAGCAATGAGTTAATGAAGATCTCCACATTTTCAGCTTTCAGGATCTATTAGGTAGACATTATGTCTCTAGCCACAGCTTCTAAAATCCTGTTTTGGAGATTATAACAATGAAATTTCAATAGAAATTTCAGTATAAATTTTCGGAAATGGAGTTTCAGTTGTGATTCCAACTACCAAGACTATATCAGCTGAGAAAAGCTTGCTATAATTTTGTTCCAAAATATGCAATTACTAGGAAAAATTAAACCAAATTATGCATAAAACTAAGTTTAATGTAATATTTTAATATAATCTTAATGTAATATTTTAATAATATATTAATGAAAATTAGGAGAAATTGAAAAATATACAAAATATGACGAAGCAAGAACCTGGATGGCAATAACTGTGTAAAAGGTTAAGACTAAACATATATTTAGTATTTAAAATGTGAGAGGGCCAAAATGCCTCCAGGCAGTTAGAAATAAGCTTGGGATTCAAACAGGGACAATTTGGTGCAAACTGCACTTTTAATGTTTATCAAATGTGTACACACATGTGTACACAGATACTTACATTTGTCTTTTTTTTTTTTTAATCTCAAACTATTGCCCAAGAAACCTGCAAAATCCCATAGAAAAATAACTAACTATTGGGTATGGGCATCATTTAACTTTTATCTCCTGTCAAGTGCCTATCCATCCATCATGGATAGGTGGAATGCAAATTTAATTAAACAGACTGCAGCTCTGGAAATTATTTTCATTTCTTCTATCTCATAATTCTGCTTCAGATCAGAATAAAAACCTCACTGTAGACAAAATATGTATGTAAAAAATGATTGTTTTAAAAAATCACATAAAAGACCTTTCCTATATGGCATGTACTTGTATTTTTACTCTCAGATTTATTATCGAGTTATTTTTTCTTCAAACAAAAAGGTCTGTAAACACATAGCTTGAGTCAATAAATTTTAGGTCAAGCTAAATTTTAGCTTGACTAAATAAGTTTTAAGCTCAGAGGCATATTTTGATATAATTTTATCTCCAGAAACTTTCCCTATAATTATAATCTTAGTAAGTAGGACAACGTTTTCAGTGAAGGGCTCCTAAGGGGGATTTTTTCCATTTAGTCAGTGTGTCTAGGTTCCATGCATTAATCACTTTCAAAGACAGACAAATCAGTTTAAAGTAAATGGCTGAAAATGTAAATAGGATATTAAAATCTTCAAAATGTCTTTAAGACTTTACTAGTGCTTTGAATAATGCAGTCATATCAAATACTTTTAATAAATAAAAACAATTTCCTTAATCTAGAGTTTCTTCATTTAGTTTTAATCCTGACCTCCAAATTAAATTAGGCTGATGACACAGTACTCTCTTCAAATCTGGCTGTCATCTTCCCTTAAACTTGGATACCCGTTAATTAATTTCAACACGCTGAATTTTTTGGCAAAGATCTAGAACTCTCAGAGGTACTATATGCTAAAATAATCTTGCACAACCCACAGTTAAGGGTAGATTTCTGTTTGCCATTATTTATTATGCTACACATTGTAATTTCTATTCTAAAAAGACATGAACCACCGCCATTTATCACTATCCTTGCATTTGGAAAAACACAGTTTTTACTGTTTTCTGGTTGCATAAACATCATAAAGTATGAAGATTAAATTTCTACTAAAGATATTCTTGCCTTTTTTTTTTACAGGATATTTGACTAATCTTTACTTTTTCAGCAGTTCCAGTCTTTAAAAAAATGGCAAAAAGATTTCTTTGATCTTTCTTTAAAAAACAGCTGATTTTTGTAAATATTGTAGTTTTCAGCAGTTTCACTAGCATAAATTTGAATTATTGACACAATAGACAGAAATAATTCGATACAGACTAACTGAAAACAAATCTCTGCAACTTCCCTTTCTACAGTACTAGCTCTTACTATTAGTGTTATATTTATTTAGTAGTTCAATTGCCACTAAGCACTGAATATAGCAAGAACTTTTATGATCATTTTTAAATGTATGACAGCAACCCTTTAACATCATTCCTCTATCTTCATTGGCATTTCCTTTTGGTTTATTCTCTTCCAATGCCTCTTTCCTATTCCTGTTGTAGTTCTAATATGATAAAGGCAGCTGATAAGATGATTCATCTCACTCATTTACACTGCTAAATATTTACAGCATATAAACTAGAAAACAGTATATAAACTTACATCTTGACTGGAAGGAGGACGTGTATATCTGTGTATTAATGCTGGATACTACTCTATCGAGGGAGTGTTACTCTAAGTTTTACCTGAAGTTAGGCATGGTTGGATATTAAAAACCTTAAACAAAATTATCTTAATTTAAACCACGTGTTTCTGGAAATGCCTTGTCTTTGTTGTTCACTTAGTTGTTCTGAATGGCATCTGCAGTTGCACAAGTGTACGTAACGTTGCTGGATTTTCTTTAAAGTTAAATATACTAATCAATTAGCAAACTAAATATTTTCATCTGTCTTTTTTTTTTTCAATCTTCCAATGATTAGTTAACAATTTTTTCTGGGTTTGACTTCAGAGACATAAATACTGCAGAGCAAATCTTCTGTCACTTTTGCTGTGACTTTGTTTTTTAAGTAGGTACATAAAGTGAAAGCCCATGGTATGAGTAGGGCAGGCATTATGATCAGATGTGCTCAGATTTATTCCATCTGACAAGTATCTGGACTTGGGTATTAGGTTCCTAAGAAGAGAACTCATCTTCAGAAGATTTTTTTAGGTTGAAGTGTTGTGGGGTGGTTTGGTTTTTTTGAGGGAAAAAATAAAATGTTTTTTAAAGTAATTTTTCATTCTTGCATGAAAATACTAAGAAGACGACCTTGACAGCACGAATCTAGACTATTTCTGGAAGAGTTTGTACTAAATGTAAGAAAAATGTTTGAAAAGGAAGGAGGTTGGTTTGAAATCCTTGAAAATGATACACACTACCTGAAAGACAGCACTTGAGGCTATACTGAAGTTAGGAAAAAAAAAAAAAGAAAGAATATAAGTTATCTAGGGAATAAGGAGAAAAAATTCCAAAGGTGGCAATTCAGAAAATAAATAAAAAATAACTGAAGTAAAAGCAAAAATGACATTGAAGTTTAAAAAGCGATAGGATTGAATTCTTTCTTTTATTTAACCCCCCTTCTTCTATTGCCCAACTTTAGTTCAATACTTTCTCTGCTTGAGTATCTTTTTCTTCAAAATAAGAGCAGCTATATAAAAACTAAGAATATAGAGACTTCATAGAAAGACCAATGTCCTTCACTATCAAATAATGGGAGCTTTTTCTCTGTTTTGCTGGTTTTAAGTCAGTGCTGCTTTAAAGTACTTTTTACAGTCTGATTTACATTGGTGTGAGTTAGAGGTAACCATGCAGGATCAGTGCAGTCAAAATAGTGTAAGACAAGAGTAGCGTGAGGAAAATCAAGTCTGGTGATCCAAAGATGAAAGGCACTTTCACATTACTACAATAGTTCAAATTTTGCTTGACACAGCATTGACTTTCCTTATTAAACCGGAATGTCAATTTTATTCTACTGTTTAAGAAACAGGCATACTCTGCCCTGGACACATGATCTGAAAGGCCCCTGAGAATGTTCTCTCTGAAATTTCTGACAGTGGCTGACGAGCTTTCCAAACAGACTGGTGGTCCTGGTTCCCGTCGGACGGATTATTCACAGCATTGAAACCCAAAAAGAAAATCTCAAAAAATTCCAAGTTGGAGCTAATTGGAATGTGTTTTTTAGAAGGAACATGCAGGCTCAAACGATCTCTGCCTTCAAAGGCTGTTTTTCTGGATGTCAAGAGTTAGTCAGTGGAGACAACACCTCTTTTACAGAAAGAATCTGAAGCTTTAGAGGTCAGGGCTCTTTACAAACTCGAAAAGCAGTGGATTTAAAGAAACGTTGCTGTCATTCACAACTACAATTGTGATTTTTATTTTTTTTTCAGATGTTAGGATCCTGATTTTTAGCATGACCCTTACAGGTCAGAGGCTTCACTCAAGTGTGTCAAATGCCAAGCGTGTCTGGGCTGCCTGGTTCAAACAACACATTTACAAAGTGTTATTTTTCTGAACAAGTTTTTCAGAGAAAACATGTAAGACCTATTACATATCTTTGTTCAGCATGCTTTCCTGAAGAGATATTTTAAAAAAAATTAGAAGTGTGGCCTTTAAGTAATCCCATATGGTAGGAAAGATATCAAGTCTTAATATGCTAATTATGTAGACAAATAAGAAAATTTATTTTGAACTTTTAGCTGTAAAACAAAAGCAGAAATCTATGCTGATATTTATGGCTATTTATTTTGATCTTTCTTAATTTAAATTTAGAAAAGGCTTTTAATTTAAAGGCTCTTATTTTAAATTTCAAAATTTTAATTTTGCCCAAATATTTGTAAAAAGATTCCAACAAGTATCAATACGTAAACACCAAGCATGAAGTAGCTTCATATCTAGATACGGTACTCATTTAAATTAGCCCAAAAAGAACATGAAATCACTGTCGATAGTAATAGGCCCCAGTTTGGCAAGATACTAAATTTAAGCACTATTAGACTACATGAAATGATCCGAGACAGACGAATTTCATGATTATTCAGCGGGAGCAATTCAGTAGTTGTTAATTGCTATCAGGGGACATAGAGCCCATGCCTCTCAAATGGGCAAGCTCTCCTGGGGAGAAATACCGCTAGCATAAGGCCTTTTCTGCACACACACTGATTAAATGAACCAATTAATTAAGCGCTCACATGTGAATTACCATGTGCCCAGAGTTAGGGGGAGCATTCAGCTAGAGTAGCAAACTGAGGAGGCAACTGCAAGTCAGGAAAAGAGCCATGGCAGGTGTCAGAGCCTTTCACCACTGGGAGAGCTAATTTCCTCCCTCATATCCTTTTGCTCTGCTGACCAAAGGCAAAGCTAATGAGCCTGCTACTCTCTATATTACATACAAATAAGTAGCAAATAAGTACTCCTCTTTGAGTGGGTTCATGGCAATAATCATCATGTCATTGATAATCACTCAGTTACCAAGTCAAAAGTAAGCTCCTGAAGCTGTCTTTGAACATCTATGCATTTCTGAAAAACTATTCTTCCACCCTAACCTACCCTGACCAATATAATTAGCTCCAAAGCAGCTTTTTCCCATTTTGCCTTCACTCATAAAAGCTTCTGAAAAAATTAAACCTCAATCTGTCCAAAGTCTATTTACATGCCAAAACTGTTCTCCGAATCATTCATCTTTAAATCTATCTCCTAGATTCTCCTTCCTCCTGTAACATTTTTACATCCATCACAGACACATATTAATGGCTATTTATGAATATCAAAAAACTGATTTTCCATATTTTTGGTCAGTGAAGATCATACAGAGGTTGGGGACAAATCCTTGGTTAATGTAATTTTCCACACATAAATTAGGAATAAAAAAAATGCCACAGACCTACCTAAACAGGTTTTTTCCATTACAGCACTTGATATTACAGATACCAGATCCCAAACCATCTAAAATTGATAAAGCTTCACTTCATCTAGGTTGTTTGTAGGGTTTTTTTCGCTTATTTTAGAAGGCTGAACCAGAATATCACAACTCGAATAGTTATCAGCCTTTATGTTGCTACCCAATCTGATCCACAGACACCTAATATGCATTTCTTCATATCCCAGCATTGACTTAATGTCTAGTACTGATATTTACCTCCCTAAAGTGCTTATGTGGAACAAATCATACCTTCTCTCAGATTTTATTTTAAGGGTCAAAAGCCAAGATACTTTTCTAGCACATTTCTGCACCTATTAATGATTAAATCCATCTATTTTTAAAACAAGATAACCAAAACAATACTTAACATTACAAGTAAGGTCTCTATACCTGTTTGTGGATTTCCTTTTCTCTCCTAGAAATATATTAGCTAACACACTCTTGGATTGTATTGTATCAGAAACTTATAGCCATTCTGTGATTGACTACTGCACCTCAGCTGATCAGTGCCCAGCTTATTGCAGAAACGCTTGTTATTAGTCCCTTAGGGTATGACCTTCCATGCTGTGCTATTGAATTTCATCCCATTTCTATTTACTTGAGTCTTCAGGGTCATCCAATATACCCCTTGGCTATTTCACTCAACTAATGATCCCAGCCTTCATATTTGTCTCTTATTCCCATTTCTGTGAGTTCTTCCTTCCTGCCCAGCAGTTCCTGACTCAAAGACTTACCTTTTAGTAAGGCCCAACACTTCTAATTCAGCACAGTTTTGTGCTAGAAAATTCCCAGAATATATAATCACTTCTCACACATTTCTGTCTCAATATTCTCACCTATTTTTACTGGGGGAAAAAATAATGAAGAAAATATTCATATGTTTCTAATAAGTTACACAGGAATGAGGTTTTTCCCTCTCCTCAAAAAAACAGAATTTAAGAAACAGAAGACAAGCTACTAGAGAGTGGCAATCCATGTGTCAATATGAGTTTAAATATACCCACTGATTATAGCTAATATTAGCTTTGAATGCAGCACTTCTTATTTAAGAGCAAAAACATTTTGTAGAAGTTTTACACTGGGAAATCAAGGTCAGAAATACAAGATCAATAGTCTCACTTAGAATTTATCTGGTACAAAACTGTGACAGTAAAAAGTTATGATTATTACACTTTAACTTTAACTCAGATGGGCAAATAATTTTGCATAGAATATTCCTAATTCCAAAACCACAGAATTTTCTTAGTTTGGCCTTGTTTAAATATTCCTGATTAGAGAATACCTATGCAATTAAACACTTCATAATAATCTATGTTATACTACCCTAAAAAGCTCCACAGTCTGTGATAAGCAGCTTGCTCCACCTCCCAACTAAGGGCATTTCCTTTTTTTTTCCTCCTTCTGAAGAGACAGTCTTGTGAAATTTTAATAACACTACAAACCAGCCGGTCATCACTACGAGACATACTTAATGTTCAGAAAACTGTGACTAGCCCATGATAAAGCAGTGAATTTATATCAGCCTTCTACATTATTTAATTTCTTACCTACTATTACCAATGATCCTGCAGGTATCCAAAATATTTCAGCTAGTGTAAGACAATGAGAAATGCCTAGCATACAAATACTAATTTCCTGAAGTACTTAGCACATTACAATATTTAATGGGCAATCAGCTTAAGTGAAGTGAATGATACAGATTGCAACAAAACTGCAATGATTAAAACCAAGTTAAAAACAAGTAAGACACAGAGGCATCAATTCAGCTCTGTGTCAAAGCACTCCCTATTTAACATGAATTCCTTCACTGTATTAAATAAATTAGAATAGCAATAGTGCCTAGAGGTCCCGATCTCATGTCAAAACTTACTGTTCTATGAATAAATATAATGAGAAAACAGTTGCTCTGCTAGAGAGTTTAAAGTTGCTACTGTTTTCTCTCGGGAGTAGAGATGGCTTTGCGTTTTTGAAGCCATCTCCATTCATAATTCATCCTCAATTTAATATTTTTCAAACAGAGAAAGAAGGAAATAGAAAGTCTCTCTTAAGTAAGAGCACGTAAAGGCATAATGGTCCCAGATCTCCTTTAAGTTTTTTGTCTGTTTCGGTTCAGATTCTTTCCCAACGCCAAACAACTTTGCCTCACCTAGGCCTAGCTACATGCTGTATTTTAAAAACATAAGCATACTTAAACCCAGCAAACACATCCTAAATTTTAAAGTGTGACAGCAGTTAGTTTATGTGAGCTCCTCCTAAATCTAGCAGAGGTTATGTTCTCTAGCACTTGTTTCTGTATCTCTTACAGGTTGTCTCAAAGTAGGCTATTAACCTACCAAAGTTCCATCTTCTGAACAAACGTGGGCATACGAATCCGGTTAAGTGTGATGCAGATCACAAATTTACATATTTTTTCCTCTCTCTCCCACCCACTTTATCTTATCTCTTTATCTTTATCTCTCAACAATAAAAAAAATGTATGACTTCTTATGTTTCTCAATCAAGAAATTAACATTTCCCAGAAGGATTACGTATTTGGCATCTAGTTTGAATGCCACTTACTACATTGTGACTATCCAAAATTTAACCAAGGAAAACATCATCTCCTGTATATCTGGGAAAAAGACCCACACAAATTGTCTAGCTAGCCCAGGATCACATGCAGCAAATATCAAAAAGAGGTATAGTTTAATTTAATAAGAGTTTGGAATTCCTTATCTCACTAAGCTAACCTATACTCACACTGTTTGCAGCTTATAGTTTAATACATATATATAAATGAAAAAATACTTTCAGCCACAATGCTAAAAATCTGATATTTAACATGAGTTTATATAAAAAATGAATTTGGGGAATACAGTATCTAAAAGAAAGACGGGTTTTGAGTGTTTCTAGAACAACTCTAAATTCCACAGATCCTTAAAATGCACCTTTCACCCAAACATGTGAAAATACACTAAAGCAATTAATTCAGTCTAGAACTAGCAATTATGCTCAATTTTATCTCAAATTCAACAGAAAGATTTGACTTATTAAACATGTCCTTTTTGACATAACAGGAACAGTGGATGCTTTTGAGTTTAATGAAGAAACCAAGGTGGCTGCCACTATTGCTACAGTAGAAGTTTTATTACGGGACACAGTTGTCTATTACATATTCCGCAATATCCTGTCATGATTCAGACTTCCACTGTGATAAGACAGAAAGCTTTTCTTTTTTTTTTAAGATTAGTAACTAATAAGGTAGAATTTGAGTATGCTACAAGTCACAAATGGCAAAAAGTGCACTATATTAGCATGTCCATTCTGTTTTTCCTAAGCTCTTCTCACAGTTCTCCTACATAAATTGTACTCAAATAGAAGTTGTAACTCCTCATCTCCTGCATGCACTTGCTTTTCATCGCAGCTAAGTTTTTTGGGTTTCAGGTTTTTTTTTTTTATTTAAAGTAGTTAAAAATATTAAGGTACTAGTGCAAAGTAGTAAAGAAGACTATAACCTTAATTACAATTAGTTAGGCATAAGAAGACTAGACACAGCTGGGTGACACTGCTGTCCCAGAGAACAGCTTAGTCAATGAACTGAAAGGAAATGCTTCCCCCAGGTGCCTTGGAAGATGTCATGATCTCTTCAACATGATGAAGCTAACAGGGTTATGGAGATCAGGGCAAAAGGCAGTTACGGGGTTAAAAGGTACAGCCATCACAGTTTGAACCTTGAATCTTGAAGAAGTTACAGTTTTCTCTTCTTATGGCTGCCATAAGGACATCTGAATGCAGGCTTCATATTATTCAAGTTAAACAAGTGAAGAAAACCTTAAGGTCACTTGATAACAAGTGGAAATATTCTGCAAGCTGAGCAATCCAGCATTCAATGCCTTCTGATGCTAGTCTCTGAGACTGCAAGTTTTAGAGATGTAAGTATTCCAGAAGAAAGCTTTCCACCACTGCCAGCAGGGTGACTCGTGCTTATTCTTCTGGTTCGCTACCAAGTGTCAAATATTACAATGCTATCACACCTAATCTCAGATACACACAAAGCATTTATCTAAGATGTCAGGGTAAAATTTGGCCTGCTCATCATGGCATAGATGAAACCACAGATGAAATTCAGTTTCATTTAACAGATGCTTTCTGTCCCTTCTAGGTCAGTTTTTCTTCCAGGCAGGGAAAATCTATTGCGAACAGATCTAACATCCAAACCCAGGGGCTGCTGAGTCTGTAAAGAGCCCAACAACTGGTTTTAACTCTTGCCAGTTCCCTGTCAGAAGCCACTATTGGGACAGAAAGCATTGCTTTACTCATAAAGCCTCCACTCCCTGCCCCATTTCAAACCAGATGTAAAAAATCCATGAAATCTGCAGAAATCTTGCATTACAAATAACTATGCTGCTATGCTATGCCCTTGCAGCTAGCAGTTGCTACAACTTCTTGGAAAACTCTTTTAAAAAAATGTTCTTGACACCATTCTTCCTATTAACGTAACTGTACATAATTTTTGTGGTTGACTTTTTTAGACTGCTCAGAATGAATTATCCCCCAATTCATTCTGTGTTGTTACTGGGGCTTGCAGTTCGGCCCCAAGTCATAATTACCACAACTGCCAAGTAGCAGTAGACCCTTGTTGCTTAACATGCCAGAGCTCAGCACGCTGCCCAGCCAAGATCTTCCCAGACAAAGTAAGAAACTAATGCCTCCTTTCTTCCTCCTCCCATCTGAATCCTAAGACACCTGTATCAGTTCACTTCTGTGTTCACATGAATGGAGTTGATGAACTATGTCTTGCAGAAACAATAGTGTATAAGGTCAGGCTTTCGCTGCAAAAAAACTCACGTCAAAGTGACAACAGCTCTGGCAAGTCAGGTCTTACTGAACCTTTTCTTTTTGCTTTAAATGTTACTTCAAATATCAGAAAGCTATCAGGCACCACTAACACTGTTTTGTAATAGAATGATATTAATCATGATAACATTCTGATGAAGCAGCATATTTTCCAGGTCAACTGTTTTGGCAGTTTCTTACAGTATTACATGGAGCAAGCCAGTACTGAAAATGAACAAAAGATAAAATCGTATTTGATACATATGTGTTCCTCTGCAACATTATTACCTTACAATATGAAGTTAAAGGGCAGCTCATAACTACCTTTAGATAAGGTCGTCATAAAGGCTTGCATTATGAACGTTTCACTGAAAGGTTTATATTTATGCAATATATAGTGACGTAAAGAAGTTTATGTAACACGTAGCAGAAGCCTGGTTTTGTTGTATCTTGGAAAAAGATTAATATACCTGGTATAAATCAGGAGTCTCACACGGGTGATAAATCAAGTGTTAGAAAGATAAAGTTAGTTACAGGGAAATGGAAGATCAGCAGCGAGTGAATTTAGCTGCTGGTAAACTAGAAAAGAGTTCAAGAAAAAACACATACATGAAGTCAGGCAACTGTGTGGTTATCTTCATACCTGCAAACTAAGATAGGCATAGAAGTTGATATTCTGCAGCTGACACTAGTTTACCAGAGTATAGCCCTGTGCAAATCAGGTAAGCACTGCTGTTTCCCCAAAAGAGAGGAGACCATGTCAGGCAACTGCCCAGAACAGCACATCGCCTTGACCATGACTCTCCTTTTCAAAGTCAAGCAGAGTATGCAAGAGGCCCACCACCATCACCACTGGTCAGAGGCAGCTTTTCCTTCTTCAGAAATGTTACACCCATTCTGCATACGGATCTGCCCACAGAGACCCGTATGCTAATCACTTCTAGACTGGGTGACTGCAACCCACCATTATTGGAGCTGAAAGAGAACAGTATCCCGGTTCTTTCATGTATTGGTGGTACACTGTTCTGTGCTCCTCTGTTATCACGCAGCAAACTTGCAAGCTGCAGGATCCAGGGTAAGAATCATTCTTCCTTGCCAAATATTCAGGGTAGATGAGATTTCGTCAGAAATTTAATGATAAAGAAACCCAGAAAAAGGATTCCAAGATCAACAAATAAACTTCTTTAGTAAAAGAAATAATGCAAGGTTTGATATATACAGAGATATATATCGGCGTCCTCCTCCAAACAATGGGGTCAACAATGTTTCCATGAAGTACCTAGAAAACTTCACTTTTATTGGGGTGAGGCACTGGAGGCACTGAATTTTTTGTTTCTTTTAAAACACCAAAGGATCCATCACAAAGATTTATACAGTTTTTCATTAAATGTATTCTCACCAATCTCAAAGGAGA
The DNA here is from genome assembly GCF_000708025.1 of Charadrius vociferus. Taxonomy (NCBI): domain Eukaryota; kingdom Metazoa; phylum Chordata; class Aves; order Charadriiformes; family Charadriidae; genus Charadrius; species Charadrius vociferus. Next base: position 889,358 of record NW_009648793.1, read on the forward strand.
GCCTTCATCTTTTATCTATGCTCTTTCTTCTGGTACGTTTTTTGAAAGACAAATCTACAGCACAAGTAAATATTTCCATTGTTTAAAAAGGATGTTACAGATGCTTTCTTCTAAAACATATGATTGATATGACTGATCTAATTTAAAACACACACAGAAGAGTGAAAAATCAGTGAAAATAAAATTTAGATTCCATAAAAGATGAGGAAGCCCTAGAACAATTACATGAAAATTGCAGACATAAAATCTGTTCTCATGCCAACCTGCCCAAACTGCTTCTCAGTCTTTCCTACACTCTGCTTTTGAATTCTCCTCCTTACAAAATTTCCTACTTTTTACTCTTGCTCCCTACTTCTAATTTGTATCAGACCTGTTCTACTTCTGCTGAAATGATATTCCAGGACTACATGCACCAAAACAAACAAATTATTTCATTCTAAGATCCTTCCTCCACTTGTTTTTTTGTGATTCTTCCTCTAAGAGGTATATTTCTGGCTCTCCTTTAATTATTGGACATCTGAGAAAAAATCTAATCAAATTAAAACATATTAAACTACATATTTTCCACTGTCCTTGCATGTTCCAAGTCATGTTCGTCTTCTCTTGCTGAATGACCATTAAGAACCATATTTACAGTATATACAGTATGCTTCCAGCATTTTTAGAAGTCATTGAGACACTGCAGATAGATAACTGTAACTATAAATAGATATTATCTGCATATATATAATATATATACACAAGTTGGCTTTATATGTATTATAATACAAGGTTATTTGTTAAAATGACAACATAATTTCCCTACTAGACACAATAGCTATTTCTTCCATGTATAAATTGATGTAAGTGAAAAAATTATAACACAGTCATGATAACCTGGAAAGAAAGAGCAAATGTTGCAATAACTGGCACAACCTTGCTGAATTTTAATAAGCAATAATGGTATAATACTGTAGAAATTGCTCCCATGTATTTACTAAATTTAATACAATCCCACCATATTATGGAGAATATAGCAACATTGAAGACTTTATTATATATAACAAGATATTCATTTTCAACATGAACATTTTCTTTTATTTTGGCTTCTTTTTTTTTTTGTTACACATATATTTTTTGCAGTCAAGTCCCTACTGATCCAAACTTTCCCAATGGAAATATATCTAAAACATATCTGTTGTGAGTTTTCTTCTATCAGTTGCTAAAACCAGCATAATTTACAGAAGTGACCTTCCATGTGGTATTAGCAATCCTCATGGGGCTGCCAATATCTGTATGTTTGCTTTGATGCAAGCTTAATATTCCATGAATTTTAGTATTCCTCATGAAATATAACTGAATTATTTTATGTGGTGTTTGAATCATTTTATTTGCATAGGGATTTACTCACAAAAATCTGAAATCTATATAACCCTCTAAAACACTCAGCTGACTTGTTTAAAAAATTAAAAAATAAACAAGAACACCTAAAAAAAGCAGGCTACGTGTCTCAGCAGAGATTTTTTTTTTTTTTCAAACTACGTGAGATCTGATCATCGTGGATCATTTCTGAAGCATGCATTCAACACAGGGTACTGTACTGGAATATATAACACAAAAAAACCAAAACACTTTTAAAGTAAAAGCACATCTGTTTATGAAACTTCAATATAAATGTATGATTTTAAATTCATGGGATCATAGAATGGTTGGAAGGGACCTTAAAGATCATCTAGTTCCAACCCCTCTGCCATGGGCAGGGACACCTCCCACTAGACCAAGTTGCTCAAAGCCCCATCCAGCCTGGACTGGAACACCTCCAGGGATGAGGCATCCACAAGGTCCCTGGGAAATCTGTTCCAGTGTCTCACCACCCTCAGTAAAGAATTTCTTGCTAATGTCTAATCTAAATCTAACCTCCTTTAGTTTGAAGCCATTCCCCTTTGTCCTATCACTACATGCCCTTGCAAAAAGTCCCTCCCCAGCTTTCCTGTAGGCCCCTTCAGATAGCAGAAGGCCACTACAAGGTCTCCCTGGAGCCTTCTCTTCTCCAGGCTGAACAACCCCAACTCTCTCAGCCTGTCCTCATCAGAGAGGTGCTCCAGCCCTCTGATCATCTTTGTGGCCCTCCTTTGGACTTGCTCCAACAGGTCCGTGTCCTTCTTGTGTTGAGGGCCCCAGAGCCTGATGGAGTATTCCAGATGGGGTCTCACCAGAGCAGAGTAGATGGGCAGAATCACCTCCCTTGACTTACTGGCCACACTTCTTTTGATGCAGCTCAGGATATGGTTGGCTTTCCAGTCTGCGAGCGCACATTTCCAGCTCATGTTCAGCTTCTCATCCACCAACACCCCCAAGACCTTCTCCTCAGGGCTGCTCTTAATCCATTCTCTGCCCAGCCTGTATATAATGGCCTTTTAAAAGTGTAATTTTTTTTTCCTTCCTTCTCAGCATAAGTTTGCCACCATGTGCAGCTGTTCCTGTTCCCTTTTTTATTTGTTTTTCTAATTTCTGTCTCAAAGCTCTTTCTGGTCCCTAACTCTACGCACACATATCGCAAATTCCCAGTTGAAACATGGTGCTGACCCCAGTGCTCAGTACTCTTACTTTTGAAATCTATTGAATTCAAGAAAAAAATTATTTGAAATAATAATTACAACTCTTGAATGACGAATCACACACTATAAGAAAGTGAATCAGTTAGTAGGCAGCAATCCGACGTGATAAATATAATTTAAACTAAAATAAAAAATGTGTTTAAGTGGTTTGCTGGGTTGAGGCCTAAATACATCCTCACTGAATTCAATAACCATGAGCACTTAGATTAGGACTAGAGGAGGGAAAAGAAAAACATTAAATTTGATTTATTTGACTTTTATATTTTCCAAATACCATTTGTACATTACTCCTTAGGTAGCTCAATTTACGTGAAAGAAGTTTTGTGCTATTTTAAAGTAGGCGGCACAGAAAAATTACACTTGTCAATTCATTTGAGGGTAATTTTTAATGATGTGAGCTGAAACAGAGTTTGCCCAATTTTCCTGAGACTTTGGAGAACCATTTTTTCTGTCGTTTCATGGTATATCTGTCAATTTGGAAGCCAACATAAATTAGTTTTCCCACTCAAAAGCTAGAAAGAAATTGAAAATACAGTTTAGAATGGAATTTAATTTCCTCTACCTAACTTAATGATTACACATATCCCAAATAAAATAGGAATATAAAGTCATATATCTGGTGCTTTATTATTACTTATGTTTTGTGTGCATATATACACACACATTCACATAAAAAAAAGTAGTCGGAAAGTGTTTTATTTTAAAAATTTACTTAAAATTATGTGGTTTCTTTATCTTACCCAAACCTTACAAGAAAAAATTGTTAACAATAAAGCCTATATAAAGAATTATACAAGAAATATATTATAGTATATGCATTTAATTAATAAAATAGAATGCAGGCAGTATTCTGACAGTACCTAGCCAGAAAACTTGGTATTTATGTCCTACACTTTACTACATGTCCTCAGGGGTGCTGTGTGTGAAGTGGGGAAATTGCTTCTCTACCAGGGAATAAAGTCTGCTGATGCCTCTTTTTTGAAAATGGTGTTATACAAATTAACAGGTTCTTGGAGTAAGAGATAATATAAAATTGTCCATGAGGATAACCACCTCTCTAAGACACTTCCAGGATGCTGAGGCAATTTTTTGTGAAAGCAAGGATGGTGAAAGTAGGTCAGAGTATCAGCGCCTCCCACTGAGAAGAATTGGATCCCCTTCAGCTCCTTGCCACTTACTATTCTTTAACTCAAAAGAGAGTTTGTTCTGATATAGCTTCTTAAGGCATTACTTTATGTTCTGTTGAGTATGGTCTAGGTATTTGTAAGCTTTGTCTAAGTCCAGGCTGAAGTTTAATTAGCCAAACCAAAACTACAATTACCTTGCTGATTTTTAAGAGAGTATATATACAAGCAGCAAAAAACTCCAACTAAGTAACAAGCCTGGATATCTAAAAGGTGGTTAAAATTAAATCCTTCATGCAGAAAAATGCAAGTCACTCTGTAAATAGTTCAGAGAAATGGAAATACAATTCTATTGACCTCAGGTTTTGTTAATTTTATTTCATTTTAGTTGCTATTATCTTAAAGTACTTTGAGTAAGTATGTCTTCAGGGCCTTTCTAGAGCTATCATGATGATTTAGTGTGTCAAATTACACCAGGACTGTTCCTGAAATGATCTCTCAGTTTTATAATTGGTTGTAAAAGACTGCAATGATTTCACTTTTTCTATACCCAGTTTTTCTCTATATCAAATATTTCTTTTTTATTTCATTTGATAGACATAACAACATAACATCATAACAAAGGATTTTTAAGAAAGGCTATTTTTTTATGGTTTCTGTGGGGAAAAAGTGAAAATGAAACAAAATTACTATAAATAAATTTTTTGATGCATTTCTATAAACTCAGGAGCTGAGACAAGGTAGTTGTGCTTAAAGTAACCCTTAATGCTTTAACATCTACTGAACCAAGGCTTATCTATGGTTAATTACCGATAAAACTTTGCACAACCAGTTATTTCTTTCTTTTTTTCTCCTTTTTTTTTTTTTTTAATTTACCCCAAGCAATTTCATTCACGTTTTATTCTGTTAATAAAATGGGTTGATTTTGTGGAGAATCCTGGGTTGACTTTTCCCAAGAAAAATTTTTAAATGTCTAAAAAGTTTAAAAAGCTAAGAATAAAGATGTAGAAAGTTCCCTCTCCACGGACGCTGAAAGAAATCCCATGGCAGTAGGTACATCTTGTGAAACCAGCAGATTGCTGCCATTAGCTTTTATGACAACCAGATTTTTATGATTTTTAACTCCCTCACTCACTTTGTCATTAGCAGAAGGCAACAGAAGATTGGCAAAAATGAATCTGCTGGAGTGAAGAATAGCATAAGTGGAGGGGGAAGGAGGAAGGGGAAGAGTAGCTAAATGAGGGTAGGTGGAATTTCTCTGCTTCAGAAAGAAGAATTCATTAAATAACTGCTAAATGGAAGATGGATAAATAAGTAATGCTTTAAAAAAAAAACAAAAACAAAAACAAAACACTTTTATCTTATGATTCTAAGATATGCAATAGCACAACTTCAGCAAAAGAGTGTGTTGGGGCTTCGAAGCCTGTGACACTATCCTGCAAGGTATTAAAAAACACAGCCTAATGCTTCTACTTTTTGTGCAATTCTCTAGCCAGGGGAACATTTTATATAAAAAGTGCATTTAAGAAAACGGAGTGTTGTTCACAGTTATCTGCAGAAGTGGATTCTTTAAATCAAATGAAAAGAAATGTCTGCCTGGAGTCCTAAGTCAGATGAAAGACTTCAGAGAGCAGTCAGAACTAACCGAGTATTGACTAGATGTACGTGGCTCACTCTTACAGTGAAGAGATTTTCTAATCTTATTTGAAGGTACCTAACTCTCCTGATTTCACCATATGGGGGATCTTTAATACCTGTGTCAGGGCTCTATTTAGAAAACTAGACAGAGAAAACTAAATCCAGCAGCTCTTCTTTTTTCATTCAGCTACAATCTCTAATCTCAGTAACATGGACATGTCCTTTAAGTGCACTGTCCTTCCACTTCCACCCTAGCGATTGGGAGTCTGGATTATTTATTTGCTCTTTCAACAAAGGTCTGTGTTGTATGAAATGCTTGCATAGTATCAACTATGCAGAACAAGAAAAAAAAAAACAGTCATAAATAAACAGCGAGGAAAAACACTTCTAACAATTTGACAAGGAAAAATCAGCAAGTGTTATCCAAGGCAACAGATTATGTTTTTTTGGAGACTTTGTTTTTCCCTGAGTGAAAGAAAAACACATGTCCACCTTTTCATTCTGTCAAAGTGAATCATTTTTTCTTCCTGGACAAAGACAGCAAAGACTAACTAGAGTCTGTTTCACCACTCTTTAATGCTCAAACTCAGAGTTTGTTTGAAGTGCTGCACAAATGAATTCCTAAGAGCAATTGAACCACTAACACTGAGGTGTGGTTTAGATCATCCAGTTAATTACTCTAAACAAAAAAGCGACTTATTCAGCCTTTTCTTCCTTGTGTATCACGCTGTACTTGAGAATACAGATGATAATAAGAGTAAGATTTAACTGTTACTACATACTGACGAATACATTGACAGGCTGTTGTTGAAGTACAAAGCTGTTTTTC